>NW_027249222.1:0-414323 GCF_030848795.1 Temnothorax nylanderi
TCGTTCGCGAGACACAAAAAATTCACTCCGCGAGCGACTTGATAAATTTATCCGGCGGCGCATCGGGCCAAGAATGGCGATGTGATCGATCGGATCACGTCCTTAATTTATCACGCCGATCGTCAGACACGACACCCACATTCGGTCGCGTCGCTGGAATTCCACGAAGGATCGGTCGAGGGGATCCTCCGCGCGGCCGGGGCCGGACACGACCCGCGGTAATATCCTTGCGAGATCGCGTGTGCGCGCGTGTGTGGGCCCCGTGTGTGTGTGTGTGTGTGTGTGTGTGTGTGTGCACGTGAGTCGCGTGATTCCCGTACGTGTTCGATGGGCATCGGTATCGGTATTTATATCGTGCCTTGCGCCGACCGACTCGGGTTCAACTGGGTCAATTAGCTACTATTCATAGTGCGCTTCGATCGCGAGAACTCGTCTGAGTTATGATCAATCGTGCACTTTGTAAGTGGTACCACGCACGTGTATACGTACGTATACGCCTAGGCACACACGCTCGTGCACGCATAAGTTTACACGCACGTGTACGTGTGCAAACTCGCGTTCGCCAGGCCTGCCGACGTATTAGAGCTGTCAGTTTAGAGCTGATAGTTTCGAAGCTGTTGCGATATATATACTCAAGTATATGACTGTAAATTAATAATATCTTTAAGACACAGCTATATAGATATTTACAAATTTTTGATAAGAGACTTTTCAAGGTAGTTTAACAAAATTTTTCTAAAATTTAAGAATACGGTTCATAAATCTTTTTCATTCTCATCATGAATACACGTATCATATAAGAAATAACAAAACAAATTTAAGTAATAATCATATTAATTATTCTAATATTATTTATTATATGATATTATTAATTACTCTCTTATTATTTAACAAATAAGTCTGTTTTCGACCTCTCCCAGGTTTCTTCGTGCATTCCATTCATACAATTCACGAGAATTATGAATGCAAGTCATCTTCTGTATTAAAGATATGTTCTGAACTAAAAATAGTCGCGCAATGACGACGTTGCCGCGGCGAAGAGAATGCATTTGTATGCTATGACAGTTTAGAATAAACTTTGTCGTTTACCAAGCTGCACCATTTCTTCTTCCCACATTTGGCATCTGGGTCGTTGCGGCGGTTACGTCGCGTCGCTCAGAGGCTGCGGCAGTGGACCGAGCTGTACGCGGTCCGTGCACGCACAAATTAAATTCAAGTTTTATAAGTCGCCGCATGTCTCCTACGCGCACCGCAAAAAGTGAAAGTCCCATGCCGCCTCGTAAATCCCTCTCACGCCTAGTATCCTAATTGCTCGCGCCAGCGTTATGTAATTATCGATAGCACTGCGGTTGTAGTACCGCTGTTAGTATTAGGTAATTGAAGTGAATGTGTTGATATAATACGATAAATATCGAGCGATCGATCGTCCTTAACCCTTAATAAACGTGTCAGTGTAAATGCTTACAGTCACGCAATACGTCTCCTTTTCTCACGTAATATTCTTATTGAAGAAATTTCAGATCAAGTGTGCCGAAGCGCTTCAAGTTTCGCATCGAAATGTTTCAATAAAATGTCATTTTATGATGTTAACAATAATTTTAAAAATAATCTTATGATTTCAACATGTGTCGCGATATTTCTCTTCTATCTAATTATGTTAAAAGAAAAAAATTGTTATGACCAGCCCAGCGCCAACGAACCTATAGTGGTTTGGATAGTAACCGTTGTTCGGCCAGATGCTTTCGTACACGCGAGGGGGACATCAGCTGTTCGCGTCGCGAATTCTTCGGGGGCGTAAATGTGACTTTGCAGTTAGGACGGCCCGCCGGCTGGCCGGTTCCGTGCCATTCCTCTTCCCGCTTTTGGCATGTGGGTCGCCGCATCGCGCATCGCAATGTCTCCTGTCCGGCTGCATTGCGCCGCGACATGTTTATGAGAGTCTCGACTCTCGAGCAACGGTCAGCTCCACTGACTCACCGTACGAAACCTAACGTCGTTCGAGAATCACGTTTCTAACAAGTAAAATACGCAGGCGTGTACACACAGAATATACACGTATACATCACGCACAACGGCTAAGGCCGACAAATCAAATGGGAGGCGCGGGAGCGCGTTCGCCGGTATTAATTTATCACGATGATTAAACGGCCCCGAGTCTGCCCTGAGAATTAAGGCTGCATTTCGACCCCCTTAGCGAGGTGCTCCGCCCTGGAATCGACGCGATTCTCGAGCGTGCGGTTTAAAACTTTTCTAACAGTGCCTTCTTTTTCGTTTCCGAACACCTAATTAAAGGCATCGCGGATTATCGATGAGCTGCGGCGTCGGATTTTATGGAGGAAAATTTGTCGAGAACTTCGGCAAGCTAATCGTTACTTCTCGCACGGCTAAGTGTGTCGCGAATTTATTGTTAGTAATAATGAAAGAATTGTTAACTTGGAAACATTTTAATCATGACTCGCAGCTGCGTCGTGGTGTGAATAAATCGCGAATAAATGCGCATGTTACATGAAAAATTGGATTTTGTTCGTATCGTGCAGAACAGATCGGAACTATTAATAAAAAATTTGAATAAGTATAACATTATAACACATTCGAATTCGATTCTCAATTATCTTAACAATTAATTCAAGACATTCTTTTCAGGTATGTAACTAACGATTTTAGAATAATTTCAAACATTAATATTTGAATTACAGAAAAGATCAGCGCCAAATATAGCTATGGCGAGTTATGCGAATATGTATGGGAGTAAACAAAGAATGGGCCAGATAAAAATAATCTGAGGTAGCCGCGCCGTATTATCTGTGCAAACTCAGAAATTCCTGGCGCTATGCGTCAGCGGCAGAAGAATGTCAACCCTTGACACTGCCTCGTGCCCGTCGCTCGTGACACTTGCTTCCGCGAGGGTTGCGAAGACGCCAACGAGACGCGACGATATCTTACAGGCTTGTTTGTCTCATAATTACGAAATCGATGATAAATCCGTCGCGACGAACGCGGAGTAAACAATCGGACGCATGCAGACGAGCGCACGAGCGAGCGCTTAAACGCGCGCAATTGCGCCATCGCGGCTCGATCGTACCAAAAAAAATTATTGCGTCTCACGATCGTGATACACGAACGTCACGCGATCATATTCGCGAATACGATTTGTTTACGCCTAATCACCCGCTGGGTGAAACGATATACCGGCCGTGCTATTCTTTTGCGAAATTTGATTTCTCCGCCAGCGCAGCGAATTTCTGACACAATGGCGTAAATATGTTTATCCGTGCACAGCGCAGCGCACGGATAAACATATTAAACTGCGTATTTAAGTGCGTCAAGTATCTTTTCGCAAACTGCGACGGTATTCGCGAAACTGCGACTGCAAATAAATTCAGCAGTATTTTCAGTTAAATTGTCGAGTAAAAATTCGCTAGAATAATACGGCGTCGAGAATTGTGATTATCAAGTATAACCAAATCTTGTGGGCGTTGGATTGTATTTTGCGTTGCACTTTAATGCGGTAGTTTAATTTCATTTCACTGCGGAGAAGGTTATTAAAATAATTGCGAGTGAGTTATCGAGTGGTACTCTAGCGGAATTGCGAAGCTTCATCGAAAATTCATCAATTATATTGTAACATTATTATGAGGGTCGCATCCATCGTTTGCGGAGATATTAGATTTGTGAATGTCATTATGCGACATTGTGTGTCAAATGCCATTGTAGAACGTCGTACTGTTTATCGTGAAAACATCGCTTTTCCATAAATGTCATTTCATTTCCGCTAGGCATCAAATAACTACCATCACTCAATCAAATTACAAAATTAAAAATTAAAAATTGCACAGTGATGATCAAATACATTTGCATAAAATAAATCAAAATTTTCTTCTATTTATTACTGCTAAAATATCGTAATAAAAAAATATATAGAAATAAATATATAAAATATATAGAAATATATAGAAATAAATGTTCAAGAGCATAACTAAAAATTAATAATGATTAATTTTGTCATTGATAATTATTAATTTTTATGTCATATAGTTTTCAGACATTCTATTTAACCGTTAATTTTTACAGAAATTATATTTTTATTAAAATAGATCTGTTCAGATATCTCTCTTTGTTGCATTATTGCTCCAAATATCTTATAAATATTTTTTCTCCAATCTTTCGTTTAATTATTTTTAGTTTAAACCCGCACGATAGTTCGTGATTAAGCTGCGGTTTAACCTCAGAATTCCACCTTGCCTCCGATAAAATAACTTTTCCCACGATCACGACGATGTCACATTTAAAACTGGATCCGTGTAGCAGTATCGAAGTGTCCGCCGTGAATTTTGATATGCGTTTACGTAATAGTCGGGGTGCTCGAAACGCGCGGACATTATATCGGCATATGGAAGGATCTCCATCGCAGGATCGTCGATGTCGATACTAAACGAAGGACGAGCGTTTTTATTCGCAACCGGACTATAATTACGCCCACGTACCGCAGCGGTATGACATAAGATTGTCCTTTTAGATACGGGTGACTTCACTCGCGATTATTGCGCCGCGAGCAAACTAATTATCGTGATTTTTGCGCGGCTCGCCGCGGCAAGATGATACGGATCGATGGGCGTTCACTCCTACGTGAAAATACGAGCGCGCGCAGACTATTTTCCGCGATTTTTCCAACGCAGTGCTTTTTTAATCAGACGCGCACAACGTATGCAGTGTGCGACAAATGCAGTGCTGTTCTCATGACTCATTGTCGCATTTTTTCAGTTTTATTCAGTTTATTTTTTTTTTTCAGAATTATTAATATAAAACGAGTTTGATTACTATAATAATTATGGCATATTGGTCCAAAATACCGTACGTTTTAATTCTACAATAAGCATCTTGATCTTGATCATATTTAGCAAATATATTCATAGTAACTGATATACAACAGCATACGTGCAAACTTGGAAATTTAAATACGTGCTATTAAAAAAGAAGCAATATATATAGCTTTTCAAGTCAAGCTTAAATAGATGACACCATACAAATGCACCTGAGAAAAAGTAATATACAATTTGCATAAAATCGTAATAATAACGACGAATATACTCGCGTTCGCGCGAAGTGACTAACGGGGATCTAAGAGAACATTTTATCCTGTCAAAAGGTCCCGTTTGCGAAATTCATGGGATTTTACCGTTTAAGCCGGAGTTATTGCAAAATTTTCAATTCCCGGCCGGCGCGGTGCGGCGATCCCGGCTCGGGAATGTTGCGACATTATTTTGCCCGATGGAGCGTGTAGCGCTCGACGCGGGAACAAAATGTCGAGCACACACCGAGAGCCGAGATAAGATAAAGGCTATAAACCGCGCGTTCTCGTAGACGAAATAAATCGCAAAAGGTGTAAATCAGGCGATCGTGAGACTGTTTGTTCGATTAACGCGCGCTCCGGGGCCTCCCCCTGTTTACCTTTCATGTCTCCGTTGGGGCAACGTCGGCACATCCGTGACCGCGCTGAGCGACGAATTCCTCCTCTCCACGGCAACGGCGAAATGTCCCTTCTCGCTGTCACACGAACGTGAGGAATCCGACGCGACTCATGGCTACCAGCCAACTCCTAATCTCTCACCCACACAATCATGGTAGCGCGATCGATCGATCGCGCCGCGGACGTGCGGACTACCAGGCGCCTCTAATTACGCGATCTACGCCCAGATCCGGAGATCGATCTTGATCGTCCCCCGCCACCGAAGACTCTGCTTTCGCACGTCAAAATCCCACGGATGATCGGTGAATCGCACGTAGAGAGCACGCAGTTTTACGGAGAACTGTTGACACGTCGGAGCAATAAAGCGGAATGTTATTGACTCTCGGTGATCATGACAAATTGACAGATTCGCGCGTGTCAATATTTTTGCGCCGCGTCGAACTTTATCGATCGCGACTCGGCTGGTCGTCTTCGGTCAACGACACCCGTCATGCGCGCGATTAGAAACAAGAGCATCAACACCGTACACACTGTATTTATTTCAAGTTTGTATCTCGTCCGAGTTATGTCTAGTTAAGTATCATCAATCAGCTATTCAAAAATGATCCATTCGTACTTGTCGCTCCGCGTTATGAATCATCTTTTCGAAAAATGTCATAAACTCTCGCACGCTTCCACAATTTTTCCACTATCGTCGCGTTCCCACGACATTCAAAGTCCTTTTCAATCACCGTTCATAAAGTGCTATCGATGATGCTACTGCACTTGCGGGCATCGATCGGGCCACTAGTCTTCCGCCTCGACGTGGCACCGGGATGTTTTATTTCGCAAAGTCTTGTCCCGTTCGCACCCTGGGTCACGAATAAAAGCGCGTGCGATTTGGCGCGCGTGAAACGCACGCAACTCGGAGTGCCATGCGATTCGGAGCAACGAGCGATGAATGACGAGCGATTCGTGCACGAGCAATCGTAATTCGGAGCGAACGTAGTGACTCTTTAGCCGGTCGGCTCTGAACTAGCGGTCGTCGGCGCGTAGCAGCGATATAGAAGAGAGGCTCGGCACACGAAGAACAACTCTACCAAGCGTGCGGCTGAGAGAGGGAAGAGGTCGGTGGAGAAGCAGAGGAAGAGGTGGCGAAAGAGAGAGAAAGAGAGAAAGATGGAGAGAGAGAGAGAGAGAGAAAGAGAGAAGAAGTCGTACCCGAGGGGCAGCTGGTCCCAGAAGAGGGGAAGAGTCGAACGTACGAATGCACGAAGAAGAGCGTGTGCACGGTGAGAGGCACGAGTGTCCGTACGAGAAGGGGAACGAGAGGAACGGTAACGGGGAGAGATGCAACCGATGCATTTCACGGGTGCATGCCCTGCACTCGACTTCGCTACGCGCGGCCGGGTAGTACGAGAATAAGACGGATACCCCCGGATGCATGATGCAGTGACCGATGTCGCGTTTGTCGCGGCATTGCATCAGATGATGCTTTATTGTCGCTTCCATTATATACTTTGTAAATTCATTTCAATACGTTTATGCAGTATATCTTCGTTAAAATTTAACATTTCCTTCACTATAAAATTTGTAATATTACATAGAAGAGCTTTACAACACTGTTAAATTCGAAGTGTCAAATTATACTCAATTTGAATAGTTTTTAGCCATTCTTATAGATCGTCACTGCTACTCAATATGTCATTAATTTAACTAAACCAATGGAGTTAAAATAATACTATTTTGTACCTTGAGTTTAATAACATGTTATTTTTAACTACCATGTGCGTCAAAATTTAATAAAATAATAAATTTTGACGCACATGGTAGTTAAAAATAACATGTTATTTAACTTAAGGTATTGATTTAAATTTCAACCTTTAATATTTAACAGTTTAATATTTGACAGTATAAAAACAACAGTGGCTGTTTGGGGTAGACAAAAAAATACCAAACGAAGAATTTTGCTGACTCGAGAGAAAATTTAAAAAATATTTTTGAACACATTAAAAATATCCTAGTTATAATTTGTTAATAAAAAATATATGCATCAAACCCGAATAAATCTGAAAAATAATGGACAATAGAATTATTTAAAAAATGCTTGTTATTTTTATCTTCATATTAAATAAAAATCTCTCGTAATACGTAACTAAGCTAATAAATTGTAATCTTTGAAAGAGAAGCGAGTGACGTATAAATAACGCAATATCTCCGAATACAAAGCAAATGCGGGAAAATCCCCTAACGTCGAAAGCTAAAAGGGGTGACAAGCCTGAATGCGCGTGGCTTACGATCGCCCGAAATACACGTCTAATTTTCGCGCCGCAACACAGCATCTTTCAGCGTTGCTAACGCCCGCAGAAAACAAATGCGAAGAAAAGGTTCCTGTACCGAGAAAGATCTGAGACGATCGTTGTGTTTCTCTAAAGCGCGTTTACTGGGTCACGCGAGATTCCGAAAAAGATTTCTCCAGACCGTCGCTATCCGCGAGATTTGACGTCTCTCGTAACGGATCTTCGAAGACGTGCGTCAACAGTATAAATTATATTTGATATAGCTTCGCAATTCTGCGTATTACGAACCCTGGTGTAGCGTGCGGAAAAAAAACTGGTGCCAAGAGCCATTTCAACAAAATGACGAACAGCCGCCGCGCAACACTCTAAACATCCATCTTGCGGGATGAATTAAATCGCTTTTCCTCGCGTTTATTGCGCGGGGGATAATTTAACTTTCTTCCCAGCGTATATTATAAACAGTGCTTATTTGAATAATCGCTAGCGATGCCATTGTCCATTGTCACGAGTAAACCCGGGCGACCTTAATGCGCGTGAAGGCATGCGTCAGCGTCGCGCGTAAATTCGCTAACATCCACGAGTGAAACGAGGCGACGCCGAACGGCTTAACTCGCGACGATACAGGTAAGATGCATGTATAGCTTCCCCGATGTATTTCGCGTGCTCGTTACGTGGAAACTCATTGCTAATTCAATCGGTGTCCGAGGAAGCGGACGATCGCGACGGTGCTGAAGCGTCGCCGATCGTGTCCGCGCGAATTTCTCGCTCCATCGGGCCCGGGAGCGATCGGGAGCCGGGCCGCGAAGACAGATACCGACCGCGTGGAAAGTGCAACACACATTCGCGCATCCCTTCTCATCTACCGAGGGATCCGAGACTATTTGCGGCCCACCAACGACGACGGAGGCGCCTTTCGTGGAAGGCGACGTGGTCGGCGTTTTCTTGCCCGTAGAAACTGTGTCTTCGTGTCATCTGTCCGCTTCTACGTTTCCACTTCTCGCGAGCATTCGGAGTTTACGTTTCGTTTTCTTGGTGCGCGGAGATATACGCGGGAATGAGCCTGGCGGAAGACGCCAGCGAGACAGAGGGAAAGAGAGAGATCTCGGAAGCGCGGTTTAGCGAGAATTTCCATTCTATTACTGGAGAACGCCGGGAAAATGGATGCGCCGGCGACGTGTATTATTTCGCGTGTCGCGATAGTTTTAGTCGGGATTATTTATACGGGCTATGCCTGGCGTAATCAGAACTCGGCGAGTGCGTATATCCTTTTAAGTTCCTGAACGATCTGGAGTTCGATTTCCATACTTTACAAATTCAAACTTATATGAACGCGTCGGAGATATTCTCGAACAAACCTTTTTCTTTTACGTATAAAAATACACAAAGCTTCAAAATCCACTACGTTATGTATTGAAAAATGTATATTACGTATTAAAGAAGCAAGAAATCAAGATTTACTTCACATGATTTTTTTCGTTCTACAACGTTTTTGTCGTGTCATAATTTTCAAACGTTCAATTGACTAAAACTAGAGTTTCTTCAATATGAGTTCTCACAGTCTCTCTTATCGCGACGTGTATCCGCGCATCAGATACGTGCATCGGCGTTTTGCGTCAGCGGCGGAATCAATTCCGTCCGCGTACGCGACCGAGGTTAATCGCCCCGCGTATTTTGTCAGCCGCGCTCGCTCAAAGACGCTGCGGCGCGGCGCGGCGCTCCTGTCACGCGGAAAATCTATCCCCGCGAATCTCCCGGCCCACCTACGAAGATCCGAGTAACAAAGACGGAAATTCGTGGAAGCGCTGGCTACTGTGCGCGCACGCACTTAAGCCTACCAGTCCTTTGTGACCCCCTCTCTTTTACCCGCCCCGGCTATATTCATCGATTCCATTAAAACAGTGATTTCGCCTCTCATCGTCATCGCGAATCTTTGTGCTCGGCGTAAGAGAGAGGAGGCGACGCACGCGGGTTTATCCAGGTGCCACGCGGTACAGCGCGCTGGCCACACTCTCCAAAGTTGGCTCGCCCCCAACAGATGTGTCAAAGACCCCTTTGCTTTCGGCGGGATCTATGCAGGCAACCCCGCGGGACTATTCCTGGCGCGCCGCCAAAACCTTAGATGGCCGATTCGCGGGATTCGCAGATCCATTAGGACACAGGACGTCGATCTAAGGATCCGGTGTTACACGCGTCTCTGTTCAAAATTCTTAGACTAGAGCTAATGTACGAAAAAGAAACACACCTCGCTCATAGATCGCGTCTTAGTACACAAATTTATTCTACGCGATTCCTCCGAATAAAGCTGCTCTATCGCATCGGAGTTAATTACATTTGTCTCGCGGGCATTATTACGTTTGATTCGTTTATCGATGCAAGTTATACAAGCATATATGTAACATGCATTTAACATGAGATATCACATTATATATACATATTTGATAACTCTATCTGTTCTTATGTTTGTTCACTTAACAGCCTTGCGAAACCGACGGAAATTACTTTAAATATTGTGTGCGATACACGACTTTATATCATACATTCTGTAAATGTGCTTATCAATCGAATCAATTAAGAGATCTGGAATCGCCATCGGAATTTATTTCGGGAAATGTCTGAGTAGGAAATGACATTATCAAAGACGGTGATCTAAGCAGACGCACTTACGTAATTACGTTATCGGACGCCAGACGGGCTGACAGCCGTCCGTCGAGCGCGAAATCGGCTTCCCTGTCTCGAGAATACACGATGGCACGCCTCAAATAGCCGTCGGGGCGCACATCTTTGGCCCGCGGCTTCCCGAAAATACACGCGGGTAAATTATATCCTTCCCGGTAGAATCGGGCAGTTACCAACGCGTCGGAGCTATCGCGTCTTCCACGACGCTTGCCTTCGTCGTACGTCGCGGACTCGAGAGCGCCGCGGTTGCGGGGCACCGAGGGGAGACCCCGCCGCGAGACGCGATCGGAGCTTCGGTACGCAGCGACGGTGGTATCCCGCGAATTCCAGGCGCGGAAATACCTGCTCCGAAGCGATTTCCTAGCTTCGGCCATCTACGGATTTGGCAGCACTCCAGGCTATTGCTCCCTGAAAAACGGAGGGAGGGGACTAGCTTTACGGAGAACCTCGCCGAACGTTCCATCGCGCCTGTGTCAGCTAGAATTAGTGTGCGTCCGTAAGACGAGTCGAGACGAGTCAGATGAGTCAGGCGAAATCTTTGATCAGGATGAGTTATTTCTCGGGTTAACCCCCTCCCCCCCCTCTGCTTGAACCTCGCCGACGAAATTGCAACGGCGCTCGCGCTGGTAATCCAGTCGCCAGTCTAATTGCTAAAATTGCACAGTCTCTCACAGATGACAGCGAATTATTCAGTTTTATTTCTGGGGTCAATAATCCGCATTCATATCCGGCATTTAGCCGGAATGTGACTGCCTACGATTCCGAGTATTATTTCCTATATGAAGATCGCGTACAACGCTATCTCGGATTAAACTAAATGCGGGCCAACGTCCGCGGAATTGAATTCAAACGCGAGCGAAATTATATAGCATGAGCGCGCGAGCGGTAATTCGCGCGAATGCGCGCATGATTTGTAAACGTTCTACAATTGTATGGAATCATTAATAACGTATCTTTCCAGAAATGTAATTAGAAAAATTGAAGTGTCTCTCGGTATTTATGAACAGGCAAACAAGTGTACAAGCAGAAAGTCTCTCTCTGTTGTGCATTTTAGAATTAATGACAGAAGCGGCAACGCGACACGGCGAGAAACACCAGATAATCCTGCCCACACTGTTAATACTCTTTTGTCCGCGAGGGGTCTTCGCACGGGCGAAGGTTTCCCGAGGGGTGGTTTACATTAATCCGGTTTGCGGAGTAATTCGTTACGACGAATATAGAGGTGTGGCTGGTCGCGCGCGCCACGGCGTCTCCCGAGTCTCGTATAGAGCCGTCCTTCTCAGTATATTTAAGCGCCGCGAGTTTTTTCATTTTTCAACCGGCGCTCAATGTCACCGCTCGAAATAACCCTTCGTTGCACGTACTTGGTAAACGTGTAACATGCATGCGTCGCGTTTACGTGAGTGAAAGTAGCCTGCTCTATGCGCATTTAACTTCCATCAAGTCTACACGACAGTACATATTTGAAATAATATCAATATCTAATTGTTGTAACAATATGTAATAATATTGTATAATTACATGTTATACTATCTTGTACAAGTAATTTTATTAGATTAGTTTTATGTTACAACTTTGTATTATAAACTCCGTATAAGAAAGTTGTGTAATTGGATGTTCGAAATCGGAGAGCTAATAAAATTAATTCGCTCGCTATAATAATAAGTAAACTCGGTTATCACGTGCGACGTCTCCCTTCGCGTCGAGGAGGATTAAACGATATCGAAATATTTGGATAGAAGAATACCGTAGGAGATCCTGCCTCCCAATCGTGACGTCAGACAAGTCTCGAGTCGAGGCCAAGTATTTTCAAGACCAGAGAGTTCGTTTCCACAAGTAGCCTGTAAGACTCACCGTGTCTAGAGGTGTCACGTGACTCTCGAGAGTTTCAAGGGTGCGTTACTCACTTGCGGTCTCGCAAAGAACTGGTGCACCGACCGTCCGAGCACGTTCGCCTTTTTCTCCCGATATCAAAACGACAACGATAATGCGGGATTACTTAGAAGGACCATTCGTCACATAAGGGACTCGATTCTCGCTGACATCAGTTTGATGGATCATTATATCAGAAGGCGGAGACGAAGTACAAAATAAAATAAATCGTTCATCAAAGAAACACTGAGAGGAAATTATTTCATTTCCTCTGAGTTTACATCTGAGCTTTTATCTATATTTATTTATCTCTATATAAAAATATCGGAGATAACATAGTCCAATGCAACAAGTTTTATATAAAACAAACTTATAAGCACATATCCAAGTAATGAATTTCAAACTCATAGATTAAAAAAGTTTCGAATATGTAATAAATTATACCTCTCTATAATTAAGCTCTATAATTAAGTTTATACTTATCTCTCTTATTTTTATTGCGATCTATGCCTTGAAGTTCTGAAATAATAATTATTAGAGGAAAAGTCGATAGGAAACAGTATGTGAATACCAGAGGATGTTCGAATATAAATTTTGTTTCAATTTTTTAGCAGGGTTTGTACCAAGATGGTGAAGTTCAATAAATAGGCATTTATATAACTTTTTATAACATGTCAATTTCACAATTTGATAAGTTATCATAGAATTTAATTCTTTCGGACGGTATCGTGCAGTTCGTGAGGCAAATGCTTTTCGTATCGCAACTAAGGCTTTAATAATTTGTTGTTGAATATTCGCGGGCTCTCCGCTTCGTCTCTCGTCTACGAGCGAACGTCGCGACGTCGCGACAAGTAGAATTAGCGTTCGTGAGAGACGGCGCGTCTGTAGCGCGCGAATACCGCGAAATGCAGTCGCATAAATTAGCGAGAGCGCGTGCGTCGGACGAAAAAGGGATTGGCTGGCACTTAAGTGCCAGCAAAGTATCCCGCTTGGTCGCGTATAAATCGCCGCCCTCGCCCACCGGGGCGAATTTACATTTTCGCCGGCCGTCGAATAATTTATCCCGGGCGAGATTACTTTGTCGCCGGCGCGAGAGCGGCGCGTGCGAGCAAAAAGGAAAACGCGGGGGGGCAGCGTGCTGAACGGGGTGGAGAGGAGGGGGACAGGTTGGGGGCAACCTGAGGAAATTATTCGCGAACGATCAAGCCCGTTCACGGGGACGGCTTAATCGGCGATGCCCCGCACGTACCGTGGGAAGCGGCGATTAAACTGTACACAACGGCGAATTTCGTTGGCGCTTCGCCGACCATCAGCTTCGCCGGCCGAACATCAGGGAATTTATGGAGCTTGAATAAAAGGAAAATAAGACCCCCGCCCTTGATGGCGCACGGTAGAATTCGCGCTGCGATATCAGTACTTCATGTTACATTGACCTTCGTGTCATCGTTCGCGATGGCCCCCATCTTTTCTCCTATATTAACTCGTTGACCTTTCCGTAGGAAGTTTCACGCTACCGCAAAAATGGGAAAAGTTTTTCGCCATGACGCGCCAGCATTTTCGCCGAAGTCGGCAAGTTTCATCGTCGACTTTTTCGCGTGTCATCGCGTGCAAGAAGTTCACGATTTAAAATAATTGCGCGGGCGATGACGGAACCATTATACGGCTGTCGAGCGTTTCTGATGCGCGACGCGCATAAATCTGTCCCCGGGACCGCGAGGAGGAGACTCGCGACTCCTGATTTATACGGGCGGCGCGGCGGCCGACGACGCCGCGAGTTCGGGGGCTTTGATGTTTGTCGAAGGAACGGCCATAAAATAACGCGCCATTTCGCGGAATCGACGGCGTAACCCAGTTGCGTCCGAATTAAATCTACCAGGCGTCGCAGTTACGTTACGACGGTTATATTTCCGGGTGTGTTCGACGGTGAGGAAGAAGTCGCGGAACATTTATATGTATATCTGCCTGTACTGTCGGAGATGCCGAAGAAACGAGGAGCAGATGCTCCGCGCGAGCGATTACCGAAATAGATTCGGGCGATATTCGCGTTTGATTTGAGAGAGAAAGAGAGGAGCCCTCGCCCCTCGGCGCTCTTCTCTCGACGTCAGGGATCCGCTCGGGTTGCATAATTCTCGCTTGTACGCTTTGAAGCGCCTGCGGCAGATTGATCGGATGAAATCTAACATAGAACTTGGTTGCCGAGCATCCAAGACTGATGTTGAAGACTCGGTAATCTAAACTCGAGCTTGGTTCCTAAAATTTAGGAACGATCTTCATCACGGCGAGATTCTGCGACAGTAAAAGCGCCTCGGAGAAGCATTAATTCCGGAGAACATTATTCAGTCTGATCGTTATTTCGACGCAATTATGAGAATTCAAGCGCGACACGCCTAAACAAAACGTGGAAATTTCCTCAATTTTATCATCCTACTAATAATAGTCGCAATAATATCGTCTGATTGTTTATGGAAACTTAAACAATCGCGGAGAAACATGCGTCTGCGAATGAACATTCAGAAACATAAAACCTCACGAATTGATTCCCCAAAAACGATTCGCGAAATCGTTGAAAGTGCGTAACAAACAATCATTTTACTATTACGGAGTATGCAGATCGAAGTAACGATGCTCGGTCCATATTGCGCTCGGCGCAACGCACATACGTCAGACGGCCTAACGCGTTGCAGTCGCGATAACCCTGTACTTCAGTCATCGGGAACGGCCGGCCACGGTACACGCTGCTAAATCACGGTCGAATTTATTTACGTCGAGAAATAACGGGCGCGCCCGTATCGGTTGCAGAGGAGAGGCCTCTTCACGGCCGACAATCCACGATTCGTTCTCGTAATCGCTCCGCTCATTGAGGGGTCTCCCTTCCCACCCCCTTCACCCCGCGCACCGCGGGTGCTTTTCAGTCCGGCAGCGATTCTTTATGCCTCACGTAATCAGATAGACGTAACGACATCGTTTGTCATTACGAACCAGTTGTAACGACTGCCGAGCGATTGGTACATCGTCCCTCGCCTGCACATCCATATCTCGCCGCGCGGCTACGAATGCGGCGGCTATGATGGACGTTCCTATTGCCGGCGCGACGGATTATTAACTGCCCCCTTGCCTTATTAAATTAACCCTTGCTTTATTTATCGAGGACTAGACCGCGGTACGTTACAGGACAGTAATTAATAGGCGATAATAGCGGTGCGGTACATATTGCTACAACATCGTGTGCCTGCGGTCTGCCCTTCTGCTCTTCTCTAATAAATTTTTCTGAGTCAATTACGTAACAGATGGCCGATTAGAATTAACATAATGCGTCAGTAACCACAAGAATAACTTCGACAAGGTCGTTTTGCCGTCGTGGAAATCTGGTTGAGTCATTGAAGGATCGTAGGTCTGCTATTGAGCGCCTTATCCCGTACTCGTCATCGGCAGAAGACGCACGCACCGACAAATTCGATCCGCGCATTCCAGTGTTACATAACAAAATAACACTGATGTCATAACGCGCGCGCAGCCGACGCGGACCGCTTATCGAGATATCGTATCACCAGCAAACAGCCGTATGACTAATTGGCCGTGGACGATGCACGCTGCGTGCCACACAGCGGCGGACCTGTCGGATGTCTTGTATTGGCATCGTCTACGTTGAACGTCCGTGAACGATAAAAAATCGGCGGTACGCTCGCGATTAGACGTGCGACGAGGGCGAGACGCGTCCAAACAGGCAGATAGCGATTTATCGAGACTGGAGACAGGGGTGTGATCGATCGTCTCATGGTTCACCCGAGTCACGTAGACACTCAGCTGAAACGAGCGATGGTTTTCACATGAAACCGAGATACGAGAGCTCGTTTGTAATCTTTTCATTGAAAACTGTTAAAGGTTTGCAGAAAAAAACAATCGATTACGGCGAGACCTGAGATATGACGAGATACATGATATATCGCTTATCTTATCGCTTTAACGTGAAGTTCACCTTGCTATTGAAGAAGCTTGAGAATTTTTTGATAAATCTTGGCGGACATATAAGCCCAAGTCTACTTGTCGTAGTTTCAGATAAAATAGCATTTTCATCCTTTTATTATTTTTGGCATCAAACGTAATATTATAATTTTGCGCGCCTTATATAAAAATGATATAATTGAGAAAAACTTTCGAATAATTCCAAAATTTTCCGTTCAATTGATTATTTTTCAAAGTCATTGAAAAAGTTATCAGTCATTCTTCATCAGTCAAACTTTAAAGGAGATATATCTTCTGACCGAAAGAAGCAACGTGTAATTTTAAACTTTCGACATAAATCTAAATTAAACGGATGAACATTTTGGAGTACTTCCTATACGCGTCGATACAATTTATTTCTATTACGAAAATCAAGAGTCGGGTGAATTATGTGTATGCACACATTGTTAAGAATTATAAATCGTCCCTTCACATTCCGGCGAGTAATAAACGTTGCAGAGAAGGCGCTGCATTATTTTTATCTTCGTAGTCAGCGGCTCTACTCCTCGTTAAAAATACTTTTTCGTCGAGAATTTCTCTACCGTCGTTCGTTGAATATTTCCGAAAATATCGTATCGTGGATGCGACCTCCGTGGTAACTGTAACAGGAAGGGTATGAAAGCGGAAGAGGAGAAACTGGGCGTGAAAAGGTCATTACGAAGCTGTTGTTACGGACGTAACTAGGCGCCCTAGTTCCTTAGATCTGCTCGCGATTTTGCACTAAAGACATATACGCGGAAACTGGGTGAAGGTTTCACCGCGTCGCACATCGGATTCTCTCGCGATATATTTCCGCTTGCGCGATTATTACAGCGTGAGAGTCCGATTGCGCTTTATTTCCGGCAAAAGTAGTCCTTCGTCACCTGTAACAGCTGAGTCGGACAACCTGTCACCAATGATGGTTGTGATTCATCGAAACGTACAATCGTGATTAATCTAAATAACTTGGCCTTATTAACATTAGCGCAGTCAATGTAAAATGAATTTTATTCCGCATAGAAAAGTTATAAATAACAAAAATAAAAATCTTTGGAGTAAATTTCTCTAATATTCTAATTTATATATAAATAGAAAATATTATTTACATCATATTTCTATCTCATATTATATAAATAATCTAAATATACTAATAAACACATAAATATACAATATATTATAATGACATTAAGATTATCACATAAAGCCTGCTCAAATATATTAAGAATATGTTATTTATAACCTTTTTTTATTTATGTATCTTTCTAAATATTACAATTAATAAATTATTCATCATTAAAATATTTTTATCAAAACTTTCAACTTAACTATTTTGAATGTACGTAAAATGATTCTATTCGTGTTCGAAGCTACCACTACCTGTCGCTCCAGTTTCTATCGACATTCCCACGGTTGGCTAGAATCTTGTAAAGAGCCATCATTTTTACGGAGCGATATATTTCCAGTGCCGATGTCACGTTCTCCAAGGTCTTATGAAAACCATTTGTGCGACCTTCCAAGCGGGCTTGCACCCCGAGGAGAATCCGAGGAGCCGAGCCCAGCTGAGAGCCGGGCCGAAGATCAGCCGCGCATAGCAATCAGCCTTCGCGGTGTTTCGCAGATATATAAATGCTCCTCTCTTAGCGCTAGCTCGAGGAGAGTTAATATTTCATGCTATCCTTAATTGGTAACGTGAACACGGGACGCGCCGAAAAAAATTCCTCGGCTAAGTGAATTACTATAAAACGAGACGCTGAGCAAAACTATTTATGGCTCGCGTCCTTCGAAATATCTCCCATCCCGACATCTACGATCATTAATTCACAACAATTCGAAAGATATTATCGTTATTCATATACGGTATTAAATACTCATTAATTTTCATTGTGACGCGAATCCGATTTGGAATTACGAGCGGAGAAATTACCTGAGAGATTGTCCGATATCTCGGAAACGCCGGGTCAAAGCCGGAATTTCCCCGGGTAGTCGTTGCCTCGATTCGATACGCAATTACGAGCGTCCGAAGCGAGACAAAACAACGAGTGGACGGTCGATGATTCCTCGAAACGCTCTATTCGCGCCGTTCGGACGATTAATTACGTCGCGATCATCTGAAGAGGCCACTGTGTATCCGCAGCTGTGGCGGATTCTGGGTAAGAGACGAATAGTCTGTCTTGCCCACAGCCCAGGGCGATTATGTTCCTCCGCGATGAGACAGCAGGGGGAAAAAGGAAGACGGCGAGGTGAAGACAAAGAGGTAACAGGAGAAGCGCCCCGACGTCTGGCGTCGTGCCAAGCCGGCTCGGAAAGAAGGCAGAAAGAGCAGCACGTGCTTCCGACACCCCGCGATTTCGTGAATCGTGACTGTTGCCGCGCGACACCGTGCAATTTTAGTCTGCATTCGACTGAAATTATTTTAGTACGTCGCAAAAGAGTGAGAGTGTGAGAGAGAGAGAGAAGAAGAAAAGCTCTTTTTCTTCCTCGTGTTATAAATTCGGCCAGCAGACGAAACGGACGACCACCTGACACCCGTGGCCGTTGGCGTGATGCCGCGTCGTGACGCCGGTGGCAACACGTCCAAGGCACACCGGAGGATTTAACCAGTAATGATCGATTTATGCCATGCCGCTGTTGCTGTTGACGCAACGCGTGATTCACGAGGATATATGAGTAGATTTTTCGGGACGTCTGCCGTTAACGATCGCTGTCAGCTGCGTCGCTGCGCGTAACGCGAAAAACAGATTGTTTTGTAAACTATACACCGCCTGTGGGTGAATTTCTACCCGCATAAAATGTAGAGTCGCTCTACTTACAGAAAATACGGAAGAGGTTGTGCAAAACTTGAAACCGTTCGCACGGAAAGCCGAGTGAAACTCGGGAAGAATAATGAATGTAATGAAGCTGAGTGTAAACGAGCTAAATGTAATGGATCTCCTAGTCCTTTTCAACAAAAATATTTTTTATAACAATATGTCACCGATAATTGGCGTAAAATGATAAAAATATTGAATATTTTTATAATATAATTCTGAGATAACTTTCGTCAAAATATTCTTAATAAATATTCTAATCTACAAATTATATTTAATCGCAAAAGAATCGTTAACGAAGATGCATTTCGTCCAGAAAAACTTGATAAAACTGAGAAATGTTTCGTATCTAAAGTTTTCTTTGAGCTTTCTCTTCCGAGAATCCAGGCGGCAGCTTTGTCTGTAAGCTGGCTTCTGTAGAATAATAAATAAACAACGTGTCTCTCTCTCTTCATAAGCAGAAATATAAAATCGTTTTATCTTGAAACTTTTACGGCCGATTTATGTCGTTTCAAATAACGCTAAATAAAATCACACACATAGTAAATTTTTAAAAATGCTGGAACTGCAAACAGTTGAAAGAAGCTAATTTGCAAATACTGTTACTAATATGATTACTTTTTAAATACAAATATAATATTTTTTCGTTTCTAAATATATGATTCTATTAACAATTCGAAAATTATTAAAACGTGTAATATATTCGAATAATATTTAAAATTGCCAACTTGTATGCATTTATAATATATGCTTATTATAATAAAATAAATTAGCATTGATCAAGCTAATTATAAAAATACGTATGTAGCGACGAAACTGATATATAGCTATAACATTCTTCTTTAAAATATATGAAAAAAAATGAACCTTTTCGCTATTCTGTTTTATTTACACCAAACGCACATAAATCTTGTTTTTATTATTATTTATACTCTTTTTATTATTTTTAAATTATTACATTGTATCTTATTTCCACTTTTCTTCAGATGCAATTATTACTTATAAAAACATGTATAAAAATGTATAAAATGTATAGGAATGTATCGAGCTCGGATCCGTGAATTTGCTAAGTTTAGATAACTGTGTGAATCAGTCGTCCCTGCGAGAAAAATCGTGATAAAAGAATTAAAACTTCCCTCGGCTCATAAGCTGCCAGAAAAAAATTCATATTGAAACTTTCGCACGCGAGCTACGCGTGTGGCGCGCGTGATTGAGCTCTGGCTGCGAACAGGCCTGTCGGAACACATGGACGCCGCCAGTTGAACGGTGACGAAAAGTCGAGGTATTAACGCGACGTAACCCGGCGTAAAATTTTCCGTCCAGATTTTACGTGACGTTGGACACGTCGCGTTGCCGTGGCTTATCCAGCCGCTGCATAGTATATATGTCGAGCAAATCTGTTTAATCACGACCGTCGTGAAACAGAGTGGGTCCCTATCTCTGCCTGCGATTCGTACAATGGAAATGGGAGTGCCGCGGCTCGACACTCTTTCCGCGATCGACGGTAATCCGCTTGCGCATTAACACCGTATATTTCATTACGCAACGTATCTTTAGGGCTGTCCGCACATTTCTTCATGGTGATATAAAATGCATTCTAATGTCGTAAGTAAATAAATTGAGAAGAAAAATATAAAATGTCAAATCAACTTATTAGAATTCCGTTTCATCTCTCGGCTCTGCAATAAAGAAAAAAAAATTTCATGATATTTCTAATTTTCCAGAAGGATGACAGTACATGATGAACATCGTCATGTTATTTCGAGGTATGAGAATAATAGGTATCCATCAAATGTATCGCTTTTTTGATACGATGCGACATACAAGCTGAACCCCGCGATCCGTCGACATTCAATAAGAAATTTTATTTTCCGCCTCTTGCACACGCAAGACGCGTTGCTAGTCTGATTCCTTGCCGCAGTGAGAAAAACACGCGCGTATCTCGCTCGCCAGGCGTACTGATGGCGTGACCGGAGGCACATAAATTTACAGTTATAATGGAGCGAACTTATTAAACTTGCAAATTACAGTTATATGTAATACCGAGTTATTAAACAAATCGAAAAATTCCGACCAGTTGCATTTAAATAATAAATCACAATTACGTTAAACCTCGTCTTCCGCTTGATCACGTTGCTATTTTGATTCACAGACTTAATTAAATCAGAGATATAAATTTAATAGAATTTCAAATAAATTTCATTCTCTGCCTTCGCTAAAACATTTATATCAAATTTAATTATTAATGTCTCCTAAAATATACAAATGAGTTGTTATAGAAATACGATCTTCTGGATTACGAGGACAGCTGAAGCAAGCTCTCGTCAGTTTTCGTTGGCACGTATTTCTCCATAATGCACATGATATTCATAGCAGATGTAAACGGAGTCTCTCAAATCCGCTAAGAGAGCGTATTGCGCGTGCAGAGGCATTAAGCCACGTGTACATAGGGAAAGGACTAATGCCTCGTGTTCAGCAGTCATTAACGTCCTTGGCACGGCGAGTAATTCCAGGTCTTTCTTCAATTTCAAGAGCTAATGCGGGAATAATATTCACCCGGACGCCGTCGGACGAGTGATTAATGGTTCGTGTAATTTTTCATTTTCGCCTAGCCGCACTGATTTACATCTACGCGGATCTTACCTCCTGGCTAAGCGTCACAATGTAACGACGAGATTTATGTCACCAGGATATCGCCGGTGGAATGAAATCATTAAATCCCGGAGATATTTTATTTAGCTCTAGATATAGAACACGATGTCTGATGGGTGAAATTTTTTCAGCTTCTTTTTGCCGATCGCCATATATATATTTATATTTTTACGGAGTTCTCGTGACATAATTAATGACAGTGCGTGAAAGTGGAGCTTTTTAAGGAAAGAAAACACGAAAAGACGAGAGGGGTGTTGGGTTTCGAACTTTCGACAATTCTTGAGGCCTCTAATGTCATGACTGGGTGGTCCATGGGTCTCCAGGAGCGAAACATTCTCTATATATACAACGGTGTCCTATTTAGTCTAGCAAAATATTACTCGAGTCTGTCAGACTAAGAAGAAGGTCAGAAAATTGATCCGAGAGACGGTTAAAAAAATTAAGCCCGACTGCTATAGGCATTAAACTCTTCCGCGAGACCCCCCTTGGTTACAAACGTAAAACAATACCTCGCTAATGGCATGGCGAGAAGAAGGCATCGGCGGCGCAAATGCGGCGGCAACAATGCACCGGTACCGCAATAACGAACGCATTGTTGGTAGGCGCCGCGACAAAGGGTCCGCATTATAAGACGTATTAACATGTCCGGGCGCACATACGCATCAAGCTCTGCCCCCTTAATAATTTACTTTCTCGGCTCTCGCGACGACCTGATCCGCCGCGTCTACCCACGTGTCGCTCGTTACTGCTCCTCCTTCCGCCGTATCCTGGCGCTACGTGGCCACCGATGCGCCTCGAGAACTCGCGTATTGTATTGTCGTATATGAATAACTGCTTTGCAACACTTGGGTTGGCAGTCGGACCCAGTTGCAAAATAGTCACCAACAGCTCTGCCCGTGGTAAGACTCATTAATTTTATTCCCAGTAAGATCATTTGTCACGTCGCCCTATCTACGGATAGTTTTCAGAATTGGCTTGCCATTGCATATACACACACGTTTAATATTTTTTATTTTATTTTTTTCAAAGATCGCGAAATTCAGGCTGAGCGTCACTGCCTATAAATCTTGCCGTTAGATTCTCTAATTTCTCTGCTCTAAGCTCTAACTACATATTTCTCTTCGAAGAGGGGTCCTGAAAAATGACGCTGCTTTTTCTAGTCCCATCCTTTTTCGAGGACAAGCAGTACATGCGTTCCGACGCGTGCGATCGCTTTGGCGAAGAGCCCTTGTGAGATTAAACACATGGCTCTAGGTAGTACTTGGGAAATATGTCGTGAAAATTATGTCGATGATAATCTTACGCAATTAAGATAATGTTTGTCGGGATTTATGTGCAACAACATCACTGTAGCTGAGTCGTAGTTTCGAATAAGTTAGAATTTGTCGAAAGTTTAGGTAGTTTATCTCCCTTAAGAGACTTGGAGGATAACAAAAGGTTAAGCCTCCTTCCCATTCCCAACAGCTCCACTTAAATTCCCATTATCTACTTCCAGGACATCTGAATCCTCGGATGTCTCAAGTGATTTAGATCTCATCTAAAATTACTTCCTTTCAGTTCGTGTTAGCTATTTAGTATTATACTCATTCAATCTCGGAGCAATTTAAAGGTATTTTGACTTGAATTAATAGATCTCGAACCGCAAATCATAATTGTTTATTATCTTTCTGATATTTATCCGAGCACTTACCTTCGTACATTTGCGCGTATTGCGGGAATCCGGCAGCTCTCAACCATTTGCAAGCTTCTTGCGCCTCGATTTCTGAAAAATTTAAATCAGTATTAATCAGATTATTCAGTATGTTGTACAAAATGACAATGTCATTAATTAATATTAAAGCAAAGATGATATTTATATATAAAGATAAAAAGGATAGAAATATCTAGTTTTTAAATTTTGCCAATATAATATCAAAATATCTATGCAAATTAATATAATATTCGTGAAATTGATCGAAAAGAGAGAAGACGTGCGGGAAATACGCGAAATTGATCGCAGAAAAATCGTTGGAACGACTAGAGATATCTTGGAAAGTCAGTCACCCCGCTGAGACTAGGACGACGGGAATTCATAATCGAGATCCGGGCGATCGCGTATCCGCAGGGCGATAAAACATGGGTAGCCATCAGTATCGATATCGCCACGGCGGATTTATAGATTTCCTTAACAGCGGGTAGCCTTCGCGAATGAACGGCCAACGTCTTCATTTTCCGCCTGCGAGCTGGAGTATTTCACTCGCGATACGCCGGTAGTTGAATCTTTTAGCTCGTCCGTCGATTAATTTACGAGCATTATTAGTTGCGCACATTGGATCATATTTCATGTATCAAATATATTGCACCTCTGGCATAGTTTCTAACCATGTTTTTTTTTATAAATTAAACGCAAATATACATACATTATAAACATTATTATACATTACGACTTCTGTACCTATTGTTCAAGTACTCATAATTCAAATATTTAAATATGCAAGGTTTTTAAATATTTTGTGCTCGGATTGATTAGATATTTACCAAAGATAATAAATTTAAAACTTTAAATATATATATAATTACTCGTTTCATGACTGTATTTTGTAGTAAAATGCAACGCGACGACAGCATCATTGTGGCGCAGATTCAATGACGGAAAAAAGATAAAACTATAAGTTACGGGGAGTCTACGCGAGGTCGACGACACGAATTTACGTAAGTAGCCATGCGTTTATGTATGTATTCATGTACGTATTCACGTATGCCACTTTATAGACATGCAAATGAACCGTCTCGCTCCTAAGTGCCCACCAATTGCGTTCAGATCTCAAGTCGCTTGAAAAGGATGCTTAGGATACTTCTTCTTTCTTTCAATCGCGCTCCACGAACGTATAACGATCTTAATTCTATCGATTACGAAATTCAATCAACCACATCTATACATCTCTTACATTTAAATTGTTAATAAGCGGAAGGAGTGAATGTTTATTGTAAACAAATGATGTTCGCTTTACAGGATATATATTTCAATGCGTTAAAAGGGCAATTGTGACGAGAATAAGTGGGTGTTTGAATAAGCGCGCGGTGCTCATATAAGGAAAAAATAAACAAGAAATGTGGCAGAAATGTAATCCAAAGAGCGGATAAAAATTCGCGCGAGAGGAGGATACGAGCGAACACGCGGAGAACAAGACGATGAGGAAGCGGATGAGGAAGAGAAGTTCGCCTTCGCTGCCGCGGAGATCGTTACGGTAACTAACGCAGTCGCTCTGCGGACGCGTGGGCGAATTATAATGAGATAAAGTATCTGTATAAACGTTAAAAATATCCCTTTCGCGCGCGCGCATACGTTCAACGCGAATAATAATGTGTAGGATCGACATCGTTCGCGCGAGAATAAGGAAGGATGTGCGCATTAGTATTTCGTTTACAAAAATTGAAAGAGTGCAGGTAGAAAAATGTAATAGTATCTCTATGTTAACTTTTTAAGGCGCGCTTACTGACATAGTTTTAATAAAGTCAATTTCTCGGGTGAGAGAGACAGGATATAATTCGTAGCGTCAATTTTTTCACGTTTCCTTCGAACGCGCAGGACAAAATGCGGGATTCCAATTAAAACTGAATGTTTCTCGGTGCGATATTATTTTTATCTCTATAGGTGCAACTTTGATTCCGATACACGTCATAGAATATTCGAAACACAAGCTCCGTATATTAATTATGTTTCAATACGATTATTACGAACGATCATATCCGGTTCACTTCCGCGTATGCACATTATCGAAATATGAGCTTATTATCGAAGTTATATCGGTCTCAACAAGTTGCAGGATTGATCGAAAAGCGGCAGAGGCGGGAATTATGTGGAGAACCATAGTTTACCAGAGCGAACCAATTAACAGGCTAATTAGAGAGCTTCCAAATACAAGAGGGCCTCGACGCAGGAATCGGTTGACCGCGCAACAGTATAACAATTGGAGTTAGGAGATATATTCTCTCGCTGTAGAGAGAAGCGCACGGAGTGCTTTTATCTCACGCGGAATAACACACCTACGTGCCGCTTTTGTACAGAATATAACTGGAAGTTAAAAGCAGCGACCTACCGCAAAGTCGTATTATTCCGTAGCGAATTTCTGTCATGTGGCCCTGCGAACGAACAAGCGGGATGAGTGAGGAAAATTGTACGTTGGAAATTATTGTCACCGTAAGAAAGGCGCGAAAAAGTATAACGACTTAAAACTTAGTCACATAGAGCACACTTTAAATATTTACTTAATTTTTTTCTGTGTTTTATTTGATGAATCAAATGCAGATTATCTTTATTTATGTCTGGATTTTCTTCATATGTTACAAAATTCCGCCAAGATTGATTATAGTTCGGATGGTGGTATTTCTTTGTGGAAAGAAAATGAAAAATATTCCAAAGGCTCGGATATAGAAACGCATGCAATTACGGCGACATGCGCAAGTACAAAAAACGAGTTCAGGCTTGGCAGGCGTTAATCTTGTATTTCAATCAGTAATTTCAATCAGTAATTTCCTTCGTCCCGTGGGTTTTCTTTGATCCCCGCGGGATAAATATTAATTAAATAGCTCATGTCAATGTAGCTGTTTGTTACCGTATGCGGGGCCCATCTTTTTTTTTTCGGATTAAGAGTATTCGCACTCACCGTTGATTAATGCGGGACTGCACGTGTCAGGATGCCATTGTCCTATATTTCAAAATATCGGCGATACTCGCACTTTTTAAACTTCCGATCGTGCCAATTTGCGTGCTTATACCAAACGGATAAAAAACGCGCAGTACAAAATGCGAGATTCCAATTAAATTTAATCCTTCTCGATTCGATATTTTTATCTCTAGGTGCAACTTTGTCTCTGACATCACGGAATATTCGAGACTCAAGCTCCGCGTATTAATTTTATTTCAATACGAATATAAGAATCTCACAAATACATAAAAACAGAAAAAAATATTAACTATATTTATACTTGTATATTAAAATTAATAATTTAAAAAATAAATATAACAGAAACAATAGTGTAATGGTAAAATGAAATCAAAGAAAGTAAAATATAAAATACCATTATATTATGATCATCATCAATATTATTATAGTTTTTGATCTGAATGCTTTAATATCGAAATATTTGAATTTCCCAAATTGAAATATTTATATATTCATATTAAATATTAATATCGATTGAATTCCAGATTAGATTATTATTAATCCACTCGAGCATAACGATAAAAAATTCAAACGAAATCGGTACTCACGATAAAACGAAATTTATGCATCGCGTTTAATGTCAGTATCAAAATAAGTCGAGCATTAGAAAAAGCTTGAAAAAGACGCGGGGGTGTAAAAAGTGCCTTATGCGCCAGGAGCTTTATGCGACAAATCAAAGTTGAAGGACGTGACATTTTCGCGAAGTACACGGAGAAAATTTTTTGTTATATTTTACCCTTAAATTCACTACAAACTTGGGACAACTTGGCAACCAAGGAATTTTTAAAATATACAAAAGACATTTTACAAGCAACGTGATAAAAATTACCAAGCAGATTGGTAAATTTTGAAAAATTATTGAAATTTTCTAGATATATTTTAGTCAAATTAATCAAACATTTGATATTTTAATGTAATAGATATTAATATTTTTTATTATGGTAGATATTGATCAGAATAGCTCGCATAAAATTCTTGGTGGTACATGTTGTCCCACAACTACTATGATTTCAGGGTAAATTTTAAGAGAAAATTCTCTCCATGTACGTGTCTCACAATCCAAAATGCACGATTGTTCGTAGATTCGGGTCAAGTGTATGCACCCGAAATATATATATTTTTTCTCGGCCTGCTGTTGTGGTTTCCACAGAAATCAGGGTAATGTCCACGTTTCCGCCGGAAATTCTATGAAGAAAACATACCGGCTCGTTGTCCTGCAACGACCCAAGAAGAAGCTTTCTAGGACAACAGTGACAAATTCTTTTCCTCGTTACGAGAGAGAAATGTTAGTGCGGAAACTGAATTAAATGGAGCGGAAATATTCATAGCTTCTTATTTTTAAGTTCATCTGTGATAATCGATGATAAAAACTTTTAAAAGGAAAAATCAAATTTTAACGGAGAAGCATACAAACATGTTCATATTTTATATTATTTCGTGAAAGCGGAGTATGGCAAAGAGAAAATTCATAATTTCATTCCATTCGAAGATCCGATCTGTTTAATCAATAAATAATCTTTGAAAACAAATAATTGCTTCTTTGAATACGCTCTTCGCGAATAGATAGCGTAGGTCGTAAGATCCATTATATCCTACGTGCATTCTTCAATACGCATATTCCGCTTAAACGGTTTATTATGACAAATCGAATTCTCTTAAGCGAGTTTATTGATTGTACGAACAACACGGTCGTATATCCATCGCCATTCGAGTCCGATAAATCGTGGCATTGGAGTGGGTCATGGTCCAGCGGATATGTTATTGTTTTCGTATATTGCATTTAACGGCGGACTGGCGCCAAAGATAATTTCTGCCCCCGGTGGGCGTTCACAAGCACCGGATAGACAACCGTCATATACGTATAGTGAAACTATCCTTCGAACAAGGTTTATCTTCAATGTTATGCAAGCGTCGAAAACGCGGATGAATCACGCGGCGTAATGACCGCGCGTCAAAGTTTTAAAAGGAAAAGTTGCGTGATGCAGTGAAAACAGAATCGAGAATTTCGTTTCCGCACCGTCCTAGAACACCATAATAACAATATATAATTATAAGTGCAATAACGAAATAAATAATATAGTATACTCATAATGCATATTCGTACAAGTAAATTTTAACTTCCTCTGTAATTACCTCACGTTTAATATTATTTTATGGTACCATATGGCACTTATTACTACTTTGTGTTAAACTTTCTCGTTGAAGGAATACAATTATTCGTCATCCTCAACGTGCATATGTTATTTGTAGAGAGTAAAAGACAAGCAACGTAAGGATACTTGTTGCTCGCCATAGCTATTCCTTAATTATATACGTATATCGTGCGAGTCAACGTTTCCTATTTCCCTCGTTCGTGCTCACCGAAATTACGATAATATTAACTGCATATTTTAACAATTTTCTACACATAGCTGGTACCACTCCTATATTACGTAATAATCTATCCGTGCTGGCCGCTGAAAGATCTCTTGCAATTCGTCCCCGTTACCCGACAACTCAACCTTTGTTCAGTGATATACGGCAACGTTGTGCCCCGTTTACGACCTTCCATTGCATAAACATTTGTCTAATGAGTACCGCGCGAGTTAGCGATCATAAAGGCAATTGAAATTTTTACACCCCGTACAGCCGTTCAGTCAGAAACGTGTTAATCCTTGCGAAAATACTGTGGGAACGCTCGAAGCCCTGAGGAGAGGCTAGACACAAAAATAAACTTATAAATATAATATTCATTTATCAACATTCTCAACTCTAAGTTATGTAGTTAAGAATAAAGATACATTTAAGAAATAAAAATATTATAACCCAATTGAACTTTCGTTGATGATTTTATAAATTACATATTTTAGCAATTTTTTGTTACCAAACAGAGTAAATAAACCGGAATTTATTTTATACATCCGTTGTATTGTGTATATTAATATAAAATTTGAAAGGCTGATTTTTCTCCTTCTCTCTCTCTCTCTCTCGATCTCTCGATTATTATCACGTCATCGTACATATTATGTATTACATAACTCGTAACATGTATCGTCCTGACGTGACGCAAAGCAAATTCTTTTTGCGTTAAAGAAGCGGTAAAGATGTCGTCCGAAGTGCGTCTTGGGTTCAACAAATGCGGATCAGCGGGGTGTAAAACGCGACGCCGCATGCTGCGACGGCACGGCGCGTTGTCACATTGACAGAGTCTCGAGAGAAGGGTCGGCGAGAAGGGCCCCGGATTCTTCCCCGCGTCGATTTGGGACTCACGGAAACCGGTTAGCCGCTTTGCATAGGAGCCTCCTCCGTGATTTGCAAAGCGCGCTCGCGCTAGGACTCTTTCTAAGAAGACGAACATGGCTCGATAATCATCAAGCAATGCTCCGTCATTCGGAGACCAGTAATTATGGGGGAAGTTATGGTTCATTATGCGAAACGTTAAGAGATTATTATCTTTACTTCTCCCTTCATTGTAATAATAAAATAATAATTAGAATGCAATATTATCTTAATATATAAAAGAGAATGTGTGGTACTCGTTTAATTCATAAATATAACAATTGCTATTATTATTATTTAATAACAAGTACGTTATGTTCATTCAAGTTTTTCTGTATTATATCTGTTAATAATATAATTATTTTCGTAAAAGCAGGTCGGGACATTTTTAAAATCTCGTATATCTCCGATGAAGTCTGAGAAGTTTAATATTTCTCTCCCTGACACGTGCAATGCGCCCCGTTGACCCATCCAAAATTCACCATCACATTTCGAGGGCAACTGCCAGCCCGAACTGCCTCGCGGTCAAACACTGGCGAACTTCGTATTTCGTTTAGCCAGAAAGATAAATCTACACGAGTAGGTAAGTGGTGGAGGACGGAGGTAGAAAAAAACAGAAAGAAAAAAAAGGTCGAGCCACGCCTTTGTCCTACGACCTACGACGTTCACGGATACTCTTCCATCGGGAAAAGTAACGGCAAAAATAAAATAAAACGGACGACCTCTGCGAAAACTTTCTGCGAATACCTTTCGTGCGAGAGAAGAGTCTCGTCTTTCTGCACGGAATAATATTTGATCTGCGCGATTGCATTTCCACGGCTTCTTCGTTAATTGTAGAGACTACTCTCCGCCCTTTCGCCGTTTTTTTCACTAACAAGGAGTGGGGGGGAGACAATCATTACCTCCTCTCGCGACTTCATATCTCCGGCCTCGTCCCACCCGTAAGTTCTTAAAGAGCGGCGCACCGACCGGCCCAACCTCGGCCGCTAACTATCGTGTATGGACCGTATCATTTGCAAGAATGATGCGTTCTCGCGGGCGACGAAATCTATTATCGGGCACGTGGGAGTGGTGGGTGATGATTTACGTCTCTTGCGAGCGGAGACGCGAATTAATGCGCGTTGCCTCGAAAACGCCGTATACGCCGACGACGATTTGAGCGTTTCGTGCTCTTTCCAATTTTCCCCGACCCTTCGCCTTCTACTTTTATTTTCCTTCTTGTACCTTGTCTCGCGTGAAAATCAGAGGGCTGGCGAGTATCCCTATTCTTTTTACTTCCTTCTAGAAAGTTTCACATTTCCGGCAATTAAAATTCAAGAACCGGGGAGAATATCTGAATGAGGATCTTCAAAGGCTTTCCTGGTTGAAGAATTGCCCAAGAATACTCTCATTGTGTTCTTTATCGTAACTCGTAACATATTGTATAGCCATAAGGATGAACACATTCTCGCAATCAACAAATGCTGATCATATATCAGATTATTATGATATTCTGTATTATGATATTCAATCATATGTGTTTATGCATATAATATTGGGTAATACAAATGAATAAAACAAACATGTGTATGTATATAATCAAAGATTGCATGCACAGAGACAAACAATGTTAAAAATAATTTGATTAATTCAATAACAATATTAATGAAACAAATATACTGGTCTTGTTTCAATAAAATGTTATTTGTTTCATTAATATTATTATTGAATTAAAAAGATTATTTGAATTAATCAGATTAATATAGCGTTAGGACAACATCATTTCTTTTTGTATACTTGTATTTGACACTATGTCAATCAAAATGATATTTCCACGAAAATATTTCAAGGTACGATAGAAATCGAGGAATGTGCATCTGTGCAGATCGCTCCATTCCGGAATCGTATAGAGATTGCTTATAAGATCCCCCGATAAAATTTCTACCGCGGTCCTTTGCGTGACTCCATCGCTGCAGTCGGATTAACTGTCACGCGCGTGTCTGCAGCGACGGAGGGATCGGATCCGAAGAGAAGAAGGCGCGATCACGCGAAGATGGAGCGGACGGGAAGGGAAGGGAATCCGAGAGGAACAGAGAGAACGTGGCGGCAGTCATTAACTGGTAATAGCTCGGGACACGGGACGACCTGCCTCAACCTAAACCGGTAGAGAACAGACCCGTAGGTGGTGAGCGTGCCTGCCGAGATTATTTCGTTTTAACGAGATATCCGCGCGAGGTGTACTTACATCGGCGATCTGTCATGCGCTTGTTATCACCGATTCGTTATCGCCGCGCGCATTTTCCGGAACTCGGCCGATCGACCAAACGGACCGGCCCGACTATCTGCCAAGGCTTGGCAAGCGAATCGAGCTATCGCGTTTAACAATACGCTCATATATGCTTTGTACAAACTACAAAAGTACTTGTTTATATACCTTTTTTCTGTAACGTCGCAAAACTAATTAAAATACTTAGAAAATATTTATGATTACATCAAACTCCTGATATTTCTCTCTTCTAAGAAAAAGATAAGGAATTAGACAAAGATTTAATTATACATGACGAATTATCATGTCATTAATATTTATTATTGCAGCAAACATAACTCTTCTCGTTTTCTTTGGCTTAGAGTACGCGAGCAAAATCTTCGGAGAAAGAGATGTACGTTTAAATGCCAGGAATTCGAAGGGCTTTACTTCACTTGCATTTTTAGAAGTCGCGAATGCGAACAATCTGAGAAAATTTACAGAGCGCGAAGAGCGTCGCATATTTTTACGCGGTAATTGTTGAACTTTGACACTTTAAACGTTATTGCAGGTCGTAGACGAGCTCGTCGCTTTAACGATCTCTTCGGTGCGAAAGCTTTATTACGGACTTGCAACAGCAGCATATGACACGCTAGAACGAGAACAACGTGAGATCGTTACCACAGTACGATTGTATTCATTAGTTAATTCGCGCGATAAATTTAAAGCCGGTGGTATGATCTCGCTTCTCTCGGTGGCTAAAAAAAAAGAGACTGATGGAAGAATGGTAATAAATTACTGTCATCCTCAGTCCTGAAGGCTTCTACGACGAGACGAGAGCAATTGAGGAGCTCTCTGGAAGAACAGCTTAATATCAGTTAGGTCGTTTTCCACTTCTCTAAAGTGTTCCTGATTTGCCGCAATTTATATGATATTATGCTCGTATAAAATTATATTTCTCATATTTATGAGAAAAGAATTAAATTTTATCATCAGAAAGAAATAAAGCCCAGGATAAAAGGATGCAGGAATTGATATTAAAGTTTCAATCACATTTATTTAAAATTACTTTGATATATTATGCGTAATAGGTTTTATACTTAATCGGGGTATTGAAATACAGATTAAAAATAATGAATTCCAGTGAGAGATTAAACGATAAAATATTATAGAAGCTAATGGATTCGGAGACCGCTCTTACGTCTCGTTCTCACACGTACATCCGTTTAAAAGTCCAGCAAAAAGTTCGTGATATCAGCGGCTTGTTAGCTGAGCTCGCGATAAAAGCGTAGCTAGAACTTCCGCGGGAAATATAAGATAAATAACTCTGATGCAACAAGTAAAACGTCACCGTATCGAACGATTCCTAATTGCCGGCCGACGAGATACTCGGAGAGTTGTCCTCGGATCGACAGAAGGCCATGATTTATTCCAGCGTATCATATCGCGCGTTTTTTGTCGTCCGGCAAAACGGGGGCGTTCAATTAAAGATCAACGGCAAAACGACACCGTATTTCAACGGTCGGATCCTAATTGCCAGCCGATAAAATATATCTATTCACATACAGGCACAGTTTGGCGACACTTCCAATTTTTTCTCAGCAACTTTTTAATATTCTGTTTTAAAGCATTTTGGAATATTCTATTTTAAATATTTAATTTCGAATGAAAATTCTAAGAATAAAAATAAAATCCATTCTAAATAGAAAAATAAGCAGAGTTTTACCACCTACGTTCTCCTCTAAAGTTTATTTCGTTAAGTCTTTCAAGGTGCAAAGTAGATAACTTATATGATTCAAAAGCCATCGCTATCTCGGCATTTTTGTCGAGAAGAAATCTATTTATGGGACACTTATACATTTCTACATATATTACTTACTTGATACCGCTACAGGGTTAAATATCGCGACCCGAAATACGATAGTTCTCAACTCGTCTGATTTATTCGAATCGAAAGCGCGCCGTTAATTTAACGCGCGGTGCGGTGTGCTCGCGGTCTCGTTCCTTGCGCCTAGTTACACGCGCGCACACAGACGCGGGTGTTACACGCCGGTGCATATATCTCATTTGAATATGCGTACACGCAACTCGCCGCCGCCGCCGCCGCAGCCGCCGCGCGATAGGTACACGCCGGGTCCGGGTTTGCTAATGAACTGTATTATTTCCGATATATAGTCGCCGTGGATTTGCATTAACACGGCTTTTATTGCAACTAATTAAATCGGCTTTTAGGAGACCGCGCGATCGTTTTTTCCTCTCCCCTGGGGCCGTTCTCGCGATCGAGACATCGCCGCGGCGATCTTAAGCTTGACAAATGCGGGGGACGGCTCCGATGTTTAAAGATCGCGAGTAATTTTTATCAATGCCTCGCTGTGAGATATTACATGAATATTATTCAACGCGCGTTGGAAGCTTGCTCGTGCGACTCGAATTTCACGTTCTGGAACGCAGTCTGTAAATTGTGCCAATCTAGCACCTTTCGCTGGAATTACAAACCTGTATCGTTTAATTATGACTAGGTAAATTCTAGTAGAGGTTTCCTGTCGTTTATATCATTCTTATCTGATAGCGCGGCGCGTCTTAGGTTTATTACCCTTCCTTTTAGTGGGACACGTTGTGAAACAAACTAAGAAGTGAAGCTAACAACCTTTGACGTTACGAGCGCTGGCAAATTAAAAAACTTAATATAGTCTTATAAAATTAAGACTTGGTATTTAATTAACTAAGATATCGGACATAACAACAATGATAAATGAAAATTGCAAACATTCTCTTTAATATTGACACGAAAGAATTGACGGAAAGTCTGTGTGGCTCCTAAAAACCGTTCGCTCTATCGACGGGACAATACGTCGTCGGCACTTTTTATCGCACTTTATTACGTACAAATCGACCGTCAATGAAGCGCTAATGACTCACGCGCGTAACCGGTGCGAAAAACGCGCGCCGCACGAGCATGTCGCGCGCGCGCCCGTGTTAAGAGAGCGCGGTTGATTTACGAGAAGCCAGGCCGATAATTAGAGGCTAACGGTGCTTGTCGCCGGCGGACCTCCTTTTCGCCGTCGAGTCTCGAACGTGTCACACGGCTATCGCGGCGCCTCTTGACGCCTGAGAATAGCACATCGGTATCGCGATATAAATCGGCGTAAATCGCGAATGACAAGCGCGCTGAGGCGTATTTACGCCGAGGCGAAGTATCGACGGCAATCTAGAGCGACGTAAAGTCACAAATACTATTTTTCTTAAATAACCGTATCGTGCGAACTGTCCGATCGGTTTTAATAAAGAAATGCTAAGAAAGAAAGAGTCGGTAAAAATTCTATTGCGTAATTTAATTTCTCTCGAGTACGGCGGGGCGAAGAGGGTGGGGGCGGGGGGGCAAGTTGAAATATACAAATCGCAGCGTTGTAAATCCTTCTATGCAGACAGCGCATATTGCACTTCCGGCAAATCGTATCGTTGCAAGTGTGCCGCGAATTTGTCGATCGTCGTCGATCGCGGCCGGGCGACGTCGCATTTTCCCGCTGACAATGATTAATTTCTCGCCGATCTTCGGGTGCGATACGCGGTGCGACCGGGCGACTCCGTTACTCGGCCGCGAGGCAAGGGAGCGTGAAATCGCTCTCGGTTGCCGAACTCGCGTCAAACTTAATCGATCATCGAGAGAAGCGTTGCACTATGCGCGGCGACCGGTCGGGAGGCTGCCGGGAGAAAGTCTCGGCGAATACTGCTACAGCGAGACGAAATTCCTCCTCACCGCGGCTTTAAAAGCGGTAAAGAAAGAACGGAACGTGGCCTCTCTCGGGTCACTTGATAGATTCCGGTATTCAAGATTGGATTATGGAAATTCGCAGATAAAAGCTCGTAAATCCGGTGTTAACGCGTTAACGCTTCGCTGAAATTACCCCCTTGCGGATAGACTCGTATCTTACCTCCGGTCAAGTTCTCAGGACTACAGTGATTTACGATCGTGCGTAATAATAATTCAACTTTCGCCGTTCGGATGGAAGAGACCGATAATTTTTTACCGATCCCCAAACTCGGGATCGATCTTTTTAGCTGAACTTAAAATCACAGCCAATGTGTAAGACTGCGACGGATGATCTTCGGCTATATTACCCATTTATCTTTAATGCATAGAGTATTTATCGATGGAAAAATGTCGATTGCAATAACTAAAACGGAAGGATTCACGGCATTCACGGAAAATCGATTGATACTGACGCGAAAATACATATCGTATTCTTTAGGGCTAACGAGCGCGTTTCAAACAAGAAATTATCTTCCAAAAAACTTCCGAGTTTATCTCGAACGCGATTGGTTCTCGCAGTGAAGGGTTAAGAATTTCTCTCGGAAATTGTGTCGCCCCGCGTGATATGGGGTTAAATCGTTTTGTGAAACCGGTTCGCGCAACAATAATAATTAGCTTACGCGGATTCGCGCATAATCACCGTCTTTACACTCATAATAATACTTTTGCCGCGTATCCGCGAAGTCCTAATTATTATCGCGACGGTAACGACCGAAACTCTCCGGACCGAGGGGCCGAGCTGTAATTTGCCTTCGCTTCGTGGATTGTATTATGCATTTCGCATACGTCCATGTGTACGTACTTAATGCATGCGGCTGCTTTTTTCGCGAGTGAAAAGAAAAAGAGAGAGAAAGAGAGGGGCACTTAGAACTGTCCTGCCGGCCGATAACGCGGGTATCCTCGAATAATGGAGTTTCTCCGGAACGATGTTGCGAGATAATGATACAGGGAAACTCAGCGGGCGCATCCGACACAATGTACGTTTATCCACGGTTATTGAATATCCGCGCGAAAAAGTTAGCGTGAGGAGCATCGTGCGGTGAGAATTGTTCCGGGCCTCGTCGATGACTGGACGATTAGTCGCACGTGTTATTGTTATACACGTGATCCGTAATTACCAATTCCTTGCACGTCGTACGTTGAGGCAGATAATACTTTATTACATCCGAATAAAGAATAACTATTATATAATTACTATCATATATAAATATAAATCTCATTATACTGCAATAAAATTATATTATAGCATATATGCGTGTCAAATCTTCAAGAATAATTTATCATTAAAAAGAAACAATCTCTCGAACTTATATTACATATCTTTGTACGTCATACGTTGAAGCACATAAATAGTGCATTAGACCCGAAGAGAATAATTATTATATTATTATCGTAAATATAAATCTCATGATATAATAAATTATATTATAACATATGCGTGTCAAATCTTTCAAGAATACTTCATTATTAAAACAACATCTTGATATTAATATTATAAAATTAACAGTAAAAGACTTTTGTAAATATTTGAGGTTTCCGTTATCCTGTTTAGGGCCGCTTAAAGTTTTTGATGCGTGCTATCGACTGTCTTCAGTTACATAGTTACAAGAAGGAGTATGTTATTTCACGGACGAGGCGCGTGTGTACAAGCCTTACGTGCGTGTACGTTCAAACGCGTATACCAGCGTGTCTACTTGCTTTTATGAATACCGTGGGAAGAGAAACATAATAACGAAGAATGGCTGCCAGGTATACACGCTCACGTGCCGTCACCCTTCCTCGCTTGTGTCCCGGTCGTTTTGGGCCAGTCGCCCAAAGAAATTCGTAGCGCGCGGGACCTCTCTCGTTCCTTCTTCCTTCCATCGTCCGAGCGTTCCCACCCTTTATCCTCACCGTGTATATCGCGGACCTACACGGCTTTCGTGACTCGACTCCGGAATAATCTACTCGCGCGGCTCCGAAAGATCTTCGGGGGTGGTCCAGCCGGTTACATCACAAATTTATGAATAAAAAACAATGTTCCGACCTCAACGGAATTCATATAAAATATCGAGGAAAAAACATGGCTAACTCTTATCTCAGCGTTTAATCTTCACTCAAAGAATTAAATAAAGAATTAATGTGTAATATAATTGGATGTAATTTACTTTATCTATAATATATTCGATAATTAATATTAAATATTAATATAAAATAACTAAAATAAATAAAATAATTAAAATAAATATTAATGCAATAAGCAGTTAATATTCAATGTTGATTAATATAAATTCATTAATGAAAATTAATATTATTATTGCTCAATTTATAAAATGCAGTCTCGTAACTTATTTTAAATTAAAATTATTATCTCCCACAATTTACAAATTTTGTTCTCGGCAAATTTGCGCGCAGATTTCCGCAGTTAACGAACAATCGGGCGATTTAATATAATTATCAAGATCGACGGATTCGTCTATCGTGACTCTCGGGCGGGTTTTGCCGTTATAATAGCGGCTGCGAATTAAGTGGTCGCGGGAAGGACCCGCCAAATTGGCGCGCGTCCGATAACGGGTGATGAACAGCCCGGAAACGCTTGTCGGATTTTACAGTCTAAATCCCTTACGTTGGTGCATAACCGCCGCCGAGAAAGTAATTCCCGGAATCGTTAGTTACGATTCAAAGCTCATCGCGCGCGTCGACGAGCCCCGCGAAGCTCTTACGTCTTACACTTCCGCTAGAACGGCCGTTCTGGAACTCTGGAACTGGAGCACGCAAATCTCCCCTTTCTGCATTCCTCGTTGAATGCACTTCCCGGATTCTCTTACACGGATGAGCGATGAATCAGGAAGTTGTTTACATTCGATCATGAGGTCTATCGACATGAAAAGACGAGTTGCAAACTGGAAATGCAGAATATCATAAATACCTATAAGATAATTTTGGTAAAAATATGTTTCGTAAGACAAAAATATGCAACATTATTATTGTACAACCACAGAAATGGAAAATAGAGAATATTTCTGGGAAGCAATAAAATTCGATATTAAAAAGTATATGAATAATAAGAAAAAGAGAAATTTTGACAACTTCCGCCTTTTTGCATTATTAATTTATGATTAATAAATTAACTCTTTCTAAAGTTTCGATGCGCATCATATACATACATAAAAAAATATGTATAATGCATAAAGTTTTGCCTCAAATTTCAAGTGTTGCTACATTCTTACTGTCGTAATAAATATCCCATATATCCGTACATTTCCTTTTCTAATAATATTAAATTATTTATGTTATAAGTAAACGATTTTGCATCTTAAAATAAGAGACCCAGTAATATTAAAAAGTCCATCGTTCTTGGAGCTGAAACTCGCGAACGTGCCGTTAAGTGAGATCGCACGATGAACTCTCCAAAGCGTACGCGACCGGCAAGCGTCACCGCGAATAATTATTCAGGACAATGGAGAAAGCTTCGGCAGCTGTTTATAATCGCGACATCTCGCGACAAACACCCACGCGTTGTCCTCGGACGATCTACGAGGCGGAAATCACCGGGTTCCTCGACCGACATTATTCTTCCTCTCTAATTCTTTGCGGGAGAGAATTTCGTCATACGTTGCCTAACTGTTTCACACGAGCGTTGAAACCAGCACGAACTCGTTAAACCCAATTTTTCAATGTGTTAGATCTGACTTGAGTAAGAATTCTCTTTTTAACAAAAGTGTAAAAAATTACACAAAAAAATGTTTGAAAATATGATATATTTTTGCACGTATTAAAAACTGTAATTGAATTTAAAAGTGTAATTTATCTAATTTAATACTAATTTTTACTTGATTTAAGGAAAAAAAAATTTGTTTCTTGTAGTCTGTCAAATAATAAGAATAAATCTTTCTGAATCTCGATATAATTGTGTTAAGTAAGTTGTTACGTAAGTTGATTCTGGACATTCTTTTGTTTCCATCAAAATCCGTCATTATTTGAATTGATACTTATTGTTGGATTTTAAAATAAAATTCTGAGTTAAGCAACTCAAAATTTATTAAAAAATTAAATAAATATCAAATATAATACGACGTTACCATAAAATTATAAAATTGCGAAGAATCTGTGATGCTCTTGCTTTAATTTATCTCACAGACGCAGACGGAAAGAAGTCAATCAATTCATTGCCTTTCCCGGATCGCGCAGACTGAACGGCGTCGAGAATCGCGGGATCGCAGACACGATCGCAACCACGAGAAAGTCGCGCAGCTGCTCGCAAACGAACGGACGAACGGATCGAGGAAAGGGAGGGCGATCTCGCGAGAGATTTGCGTATCGGAATTAATGCCCACGTGAAAATTGATACTCTGGCGATATTCACGATCGTCCGAGGCATCGTTAAAAATTGATACCGGCTGGCGCGGACGCGGGCGCGTCCGTCATTCACCACCTACGAATTTCTAGAGGAAAGCGATACGACGGACGCGTCCCACTTCGCGCTAGCCAACAATGCCGGTCTTGTTCTCTTAGGAAATTCTCAGGGATTTTTTTTACAGATTCTCTCTCCGAGATGAAGTTGTGCTAGTGAACTCGGAAACTTGTGTTCCGCGATTTAACCATTACGAATCATCGATAAATTTACAAAGGCACGTATCTCAGTTGAGATTACCAAATGTTCCTATGCTATAACTTGAAGCAAGAACAAGCGATATCGACGGATGCCTTGAAAGTAGAAAGATGAATGCTGAACACAATCCGTACGTCTCTCGTTCTGCGCGTCGCAGAATGACGTTGGATGTGTTCTCGTTTCAAAGTATTTATATTATTGAGGTACATTTTAACAGCTATGTTCTTAAGAAAAAAAGTTTAAACTTGATTGGAGCTCTTGATTTTCAAGTATCTGCGATCGATGTTGAGATAATGCTTAATGGTTGTCGAGCGGGTTCCTTATTCGATTACGACGTGCCAACAACCTTTTGCGAGGTGCACGCACGAGACAAATTAATGAGCATAAATATAAGAGCACGGTGGAAATTAATTGAATCTCAATCTGCGATGCAGATTTACCGCAATATTGCCGGGAGTTGATTAATTTCACGCAACTACACTTTGTATAATTAATGCGGTCGTTACCTTTTGTAGGACGGTTTAATTATGTAATGTTTCATATATCTATGCAAGCACCATACGAGCACCATAATACGAAAACACCGTGAACGTAATATAAATTAATCGATTCCCATTAGATCGGATGAAAATATACTAATTGCAAGATCTCGTTTCTACGTTTTAAATTTCATGTTACATTTTGCGCAACGGATAAAAAATTTTTATCTTTCCATTATTCGATTTAAACACAACAGCTAGAATTTACCTTAATTATAACGTACTACGATCTAAAAATCATAATTAAACATTTATCTAAAAGTTGCATTGTGGGGATCAAAAGAGGGTACGTACGAGATTGCGTAAGAAACGGAAAAAATTTTATATTATTCGAAGATTATTTCTCGGAAACTTTTACACAGTCTGGAATTCAAAAGAAGTATTTCGCCCTTCGCGTGCCCATAACAATAGTTACTCCACTTTACATTCTCACGCCTCTCTCCGGGAACGCGACGTATCCACGTTACGATATCGCGTCCCTTTTCAACGCACAGAGACGCCAGCAGTCGTTAAGCCTGCCTTTCGATCGCGGCTCGATCGTGACACGTGCAACGACGCGGTTGCATTCATGGTTGCACCCGATTGCAGCCGCGTTACGCGTCACCGCGCGCTTTGTCGCCCATATACGAGGTTTCCCCGTCGTGTACCTACGTCGTGAGCGAGCGAGCAACTCTGTAGTACTCTGTACACGTCGTTGTTTTGTTGCAACGGAAAGCGCAACAAAATCCGCTGTAAATGCACACGGAAATAGGTACTGCGTGCTGGCCGCCCGCACACGACGCAATAAATAGTTATCGCGGCGCGCTAATTAGCGTTGCCGATCAACCCTTTCGCGCCAACTTTCTTCGCGATTATGCGACGTGCTATTTGTTGTAACGCCAAGTTGTCGAGATTATACACCTATACTCGATATTTATGTTTAGCAAACAAATCAGTAGACGATGGTATATTGAACAGTGACATTTAATCGATCGGCAATAATATAAGAAATAATGAAATAATAGATGTATGAAAGCAACTGGTATACAAATATTATGATTTCACGGAATTAAAGATAAATTGTGCAACAAACAAATGTCAAGAATAATGTAAACGATAAGTTTTTAATTACACTGAGAGAAATTAGTGACAACAAACATTTTGATTTGCTGCGGGTAGCAAACCTTTTGTTGCAATAGCAAAAAGTTCGCTACCCGCAGCAAATCAAAATGTTTGCTGTCACTATAATGACAAATATTTGCTAATACAGCAAATCCTTTTTCTCAGTGTACATTGTAGCTTGTGTAATAAAATAAAAACAATAATCCACACACGAAAAATAAAAATAGTTTATGCGTATACTCGCGTATAAAGTGCAAGCGTGTTTACATATATGCATAGTAGGTATACATCTTCGAGGGTACGCACCCACGTAAGAAAAAAAAAAGAACAGACCACGCGCAGTCGAATTATAATTATCAAGGATGATAATATTGCATGTAAAATTCTTAGAGCGTACGTGATATAGCTATGAATAATTAATTATTATGCGACAAATTGCAATCGCGCATACGGACTTTAATTAAAAATCATTTCATATATTCATGAATATGTCAATAAGATGTCAATAACATGTGCTGTAAGATGCATTTTGATGAAATTCAAATAATTAAAAATAGAAAATATGCGGTATCTTTTAAAATTATATTTTATTCATATATGCCATGGTATTTAGACGTAATTTAATTAAGAGAAATATTTTTTATTGCTCGAGTATTTTACCGGGATATTCTTAATCGTAGTCGTTTAAACTCCGCGACGCACGCTTGTCGCAACAAATATCATCTTCGGCATTTTTTCTCGCGTGCAAATTATGATATTTCTCGTTCGGCTTTCTCCAAATCGAAACTTACAAGTCGGAAAATCTGTGCTCTCTCCCGCGAGTGCACATTGTAGAACCATTAAGAAGGCGGGCGCACGCTTTTTAACGAGGCTTGCACCATCGCACAAGAGGTGCGGCCCTCGGGATTATGCATAATGATTCCCCGAGTCTCTCGAGAGCGCTCGTGGGAAAGCGCGATACGCGAAAAGAAGAAAAGCTCTTGTACGCGGGCGGCTGGCGGTTGACCGTAATGGTGCAAGATCTCTCGATCGTGCAGCGCGGTGGAAATATCCGCGCGTAGAATCGGGGCCCGGCATAACTCGACGGCGCAAACGCTGTAAAATGAAAGCGGCTTAGTCGGAAATGTTCGTAAAAATGTTTCAGCGTGATCATACAATTTTTCACCCCTCAATGTAATTTTAATCCTCAACGGATTAAGCTCTTCAATCATTCTGTCGATAAAAAAAAGAGAGAGAGAGAGAGAGAGAGAGAGAGAAGGAGAAAACTGTCGATAAACCATTGGCGAAAAAATTGTATAAATCCCGCAAGGTTCGCATGTTAAATAATAACGTCTATTAGAAAGTATCGCGGTACGTGTACTGGAAATAATGGTGACTTATTGTTGGAATAAGATCATGAGAAATCGCTGGAGGAACCGCGGATCGTGTATCCGTCCATGCAATCGACGGACTCGCAATCCTTAGCCCATTTTCAATGCTATATGATTGCGCCTCATCTGCGGGATGTGAAACAGGGAGGGTACTCGCTGGCGTGCGCCGCGAGATGTGAATTACACCGTTCTGGTCTGGTCAGGAAGTGTGTGCTGCTCGCACGTAGTGTGTACGAAACGCTTGGGATAAACGATCTCAAATAAGCTCGTTCCGAGCAAGAGTCATTTGCACACGTATATATGCACGACGGTGCTTATTGTCGGGATTGCACCGAATTACGCAACTTTTTGCGGCCTGATCACGACGGGTAATCGCCGGACGCGCCCGTTGTACATCACAAGACGAGGGAGAAAGAATCCTCTCTTTTTCAATTACGCTCTGTTACGGCTCGGCAGGTTCGCGATGCTCGCGCGCGGTTCATTTTCCAGTCCTCGAGAAATTGCTCGCTGCTTTTATTTTCTTCTATATTTAGAGAAAGAGAGACGGAGGGCAAGAGAGATAGGGAGGGAAAAAGAGGCGAATGGACCACTTTCAGGCATGTCCAATTGCGTCGACGACGAGTCGAGATAAATGCGCGATCCCTTTCGTTACCTGAACGATTTTATCTGACTGGCGGACCGACGTAATCTTTCTCGGGAGATTGCAAAGAACCTCCCCCGATTTTCTCAACGTTAAGGCGTAAGTTGCTTAAGACCGTTTTCTTAAGCCGGTAACGGCGCATTCATTCATGCGGGATATTGTGCGCCGTTCACTCACCACCCACGTATATCGCGTTTTACGGAGATCTCTAGAGAAACGAGCAATGTCACATATCTGGAAAAACAATTGCGCAGCGTCTGCGTCTGCATCGCGAGTTTTTATCGCAAATAAAGTCTCTTATGTAAAGTCTTTCTTGGAAAAAAAATCTAGAAATTTCAAATGAGCACAATATCGCTTAAAAAAGTTATTTATCTTAATATTCTACAGAGGTGAAATAAACATATAGATATCAAATATAGACCCAGGATTATCAGGGGAACAGAAATATTCATGTAATAAACTCGAAATTCGAAGACAACCTTTTGAGTTTTGTATTACGATTCCGACTAAGAATCTCAATATCAGGTTCTCCCATTCCTATATTGACCGACTTCCTACTCCGATATTATCTTAGGGATCCTTTGAGAATCCGTGCTATGTGCGTAAATTGCTCTATATTATCATATTTAATAACACAAAACGTTTTCTTCGAAAGTTACTAGCAAAATATTTCATGTATCACGCTGGAAAATATTTACTAAAATTGAAAAAAACCGCGTGCGTTTTATTGTGATGTAGCTTGGAAAGAGACAGAAAAAATTGCGTCGACTACGCATAAGCTGTCGCTACTTTTACACCGTACCTCCTTATAAGTTTACCCGTCACCTTTAAAGAGCACGATACAAGTAATTCGCGGGACACCCACGTGGGAGTCGCACGCAGGTGTTTTACTACGCACGATGGGGGAATTTCTAACGAATGCGAATTCATTGAGAAAATAAGCGAGAGACAGAGAGCAGTGTCATCCGGCATGGTTCAACAAACACCCAACCCATTGCATTAAAATATCACCTCGGTTGACGCCTTCCTCTTCTTTTTTCCCCTCTTTCTCTGCCATCTCTCTTCACTTCCACATTTTCCTGTCCATTTGTGCCGTTAACAGCTTAATGCGCCGTGATTATACACGTCGCTTCGACGTGCGAAAGCGTCTTCGCGGATATAGGCTCGGACAATAAAAAGCCGCGTTATCTCACGATGGCAGGAATCCGCGCGAAGAGGTTTACAGTTATTGACGAATGGTCTTCGGTGATCGCAACACCGGACACCGCATCACCTGGCGATGATGATTTAACGCCGGATCATTTTACCGGAATGTAAAGTCGCGCATGAGTTGCGCTCCATGCTAATGCCATTCTTTAGATATAGCTTGGAATTCGCTTGCTACCGTTTATTAATTTTTTATTGCATAATATGTAAGAAAAGCCGCAGCAAACTTACAGTAAAAGTAATCGAGAGGTTCGGGTCTGCAGAGTCTCTCGAGTTCGTTGCTCTTTTTCCTCACATGTCAGGTAACACGCCATCCTCACGTTTTAAAGCACAACTGAATGGCGAGGAAATTAAAAGAACTGTTCGAGTCAATATCTATCCGATTCTTATTCCTCCTAACTTAAAAATTTGATATATAATAGTAACAAAAATAAGAACTGTTCATCGATAATATTTACATAAGGTTCTACAATTTTAATTACGTCACAAATTATTTATTCAGCTGAATTCGACGTTGTTCCGAAAGCTGGCTGCGAGACGGACGTGACTGAAAGTACGTTCGGACACTGTTGCTGACGTTGTTACCGATGTATAATCCGCTTACTGTTTATACAACACTTCGAACTCAACGACAATGAGTCATTCTCGGGCCACGACATTTTTACGACCGTCGGAATTAATTCGTTAACAGTTACCATATGGTTCGCGTAAGAATGCCAAGGGTAACGTGAACTTCTCTCTTAGATTCTTCGCGTGACATTTCTACAGAATGATCTTAGTTCAACATATATAATAACAATTAATAAAAATATGAAGCACATGTAACAGATAATGAGTTTAATAATTGAAAAGAATGCTCAATTGGACTTTCACAACAGTTTCAAATATACCGATATTAAGTTCCGCGTGCAATAAATTCAACATGGAAATTGCCAACTGATAATTTGCAACTGCCCCACACCGAACCTCAACATTTTCCGCAGTCGAAGCACGGTATTTGCAAAAAATTTCATAATTACTTGCCGAGTTAACGTAACACTAATAACGTAACGCTAGCCGGCGCGCGCCACGAAACAGGTGGGTCGAGTTATCTTTGTACGAGCAAGCGCACATCCGTGGCAATGATCCATATAGATACGCGGTATCAGTTCGCACACGAGTTTTCCCATGGCGAGACCGGCGATATGCTTGAGACGTAATCGCGTCCATTAAAAAATTGCGCGTGACGCAAAATACCGTTGCGTGTGCCCCTAACGAGTGCCGCATCGGTGCGCATCGCGCGTTAAATTCACCGGCATCACGAAACACGCGAGCGAAATCTATGATCGAATTATGCTAATATCGTGTATCGAGCGGCCCCGAGAATCACTCCCGCGAGCAAAGTCAATAAACTTTATTGATTTAGCTACTCGATGGCTGCTGGCGCTAGCGGATGCTGAATTCTGCAACGCTGCATGCGCTACTTTCTCACAGACGCAGACGGTCATTAGAAACATCGATAACGTGTATCGCGTGATACTGATAGTGATATTTATATGTGCTTATACACGTAATACTAAAATAATAAGACGCATGTTGTAATTGAAATCTGTCTCTTAATGAACAGATCATATATAATCGATAATTTCTATGATACAGATAATTAAAAATAAAACAAATAAATAAATTTTTCAATTTTTTAATTAATTTTACGTAGATTCTGTTTTGAAATAATTTGCACTAACAATTCAATCAAGATGTAAAAAAATTATAGATTTTATTCTATTAATTATTTACGTAAAGTTACGCTTTGTATTCACTTTCAACTAATGTAAATTAAATAAAATATTGTTATATTCGTCCCATCTTCTCTCTAAAGCGCAGTTTAAAATTCGCCGTCAAATCCGTAAAATTATTATTATTTAGTATATTTTAACCACAGTTATATATAACGCATTGAAATAAACGACGATTCAATCATTTACATCCGACATAACTTTCAGAGTTGTAAAAATTGAGACGGAGTTCTTAAATTTCATCGTTCCAGACGGGAACGTGGAGATGCAACTTTTAGCGAAAATGAGCTTTATCGAGGCTTTCCGCGATCTTACGTTCGCATTATAAACATCATCCTCGTTTCGCACCAGACCGAAAATTATAACCTTCAACTCGCGCCAAAGAAAATCCATTAAGCGGGGACGTATAAAATCGCCTTTGTATCCATTTGAATGTCGTGCTAAGGCGCGAAGAACAAATATTTCTCAGTGAAACGTGCCGACCGGCAGCGAGCGGCTGCCTTACGCGTCGTTTCTCCACCCTCAAAGTAAATTTAATACTATGTAATCGCACCCCGGCAACTACCCGTAAAATCACTTTTCCCGACTCCTCGTATTTCGCGGGATTTTATTTTACGGCCGTGCGATATGGCGAACGGAGAGATATCGTCGCATATTTGCCAGTCAATGAATTTGCTTCAAAGCTGAGCGAAGAAACAGAAAAATTTATTAATAATTTTAGGATATCTGTAATCGTTATTTAATATTGCGACATATGGAATAAGCTGTCTTAGAAAAAGTAACAAAATTGTGCAATAAAGCATTATAAGTAATGATTAAATTTATAAATAATAATAATAAGATATTATCTATTAACTATAATTACGATACATTGCGACATATAAAATATGCTGGTAATAATTTGTTACATTTTAATATACCTATTTCAATTTACTTTCAATGTTTTCTTCAGCTTGTTCTTGCTTCCATCTCGTTTTTGCTTTCAGAAACATTAGTGTCATCGTTACACGAAACTTTTATATACGCGATGGACGTGACGCACATTTTTTACTAAACATTCTCCCCAAACTAATACAAGTTTCCAGAAAAGGAATCCTGTCACGTATGCGACTTGTTTTTGGCGAATTCGGTCCTACGATCGTCACTGAATCTCGCATGACATCATTGCCAGCTCACCGAGGCAAAATTTAGTTATTTATCTGCGCGTAGGATGCATTAATGCTTATTAATGGTACTTAATTTTTGAAAAAAGTCGCAACATAGTTACTTTCTCCTTTTCATTACATAACTTTATAAATAATACATATTTTGCATTCATTATTTATAGATACATAGTAATAGATATTACATTTATGATTTAGGATTTTATTTAATTTTTAATCTATAATTAGATACTTATTATATATAAATCAAAATATATCTATATATTGTCATATTTATGTAATAATGTTGCGATACTACGAATTGACATTCTCTGAAATACGCAGAAAATTTGAAACAAATATAATATAAGCACAAGCTAAAAGTAATCCTTATTAGAAACGTAACAAGTATTGTCCATGTTCCAATCTTCTTGTGTAAAATCAATTTCCTAAATGAGATTACTCTGGAATTGACAAGCGGTGAGCACGTGTGTATGTGGAGCACACGTGGTCGACGAGACTCGCGAGAAACTCGCGGGAGCGCATCGGTCATGCCAACGAAAACCGCGCGCATATGATAAGCGCACGTACGCATGCACGCACACCCACGGTGACCCAAAGCTTGTTTGCCCGCGAATATTTATTCATCCATCAGCGCGCGGGGCTCGCCGGTGTTTCTCTCATGCATATGTATCGCGGTCGCGTGTGGTTAGTCCTTTGGCCGCGCCAGAGCATGCAACAATCTCAATTCGCACGTGTAAATTCCACGCGGGAAGGCGTACCTACACGAGTAGGAGAGAGCGTCGCGGATCGCGCGAGTTTCGCGGAAGAACTTTGTGCCTCCGCGGAGTCAGGCATACTCGACCGACCTCGAGGATCCGCAAACGTCTCGATCCTGTGAGCAACCGCGCGTAAGTCGGAAGCGAAATGCTTCGAGAATTGAAATCCGCATAATGACACAGCGAAAGCGGCCAGAGTGCGCGTTGACTTTTGCAATACTTGTCGTATTGCAACAGTATCAAAGTACCCAAGTTAAATATACTTTGTATCAGGATATCATATGGTACTCGTAGTAAGCGAAATGTAAATACTATAAACGAAACGGAAGTAATACAAAAATATCGAATAAAACAAATCAGATATTCGATGAAAAATTATTCATAAGCAGCACCGCGTGATATGGTGATCAAGATGAGCGAGAGCTTAGCGAAGTTCTCGTAAATAAAATAAAAATAATAAATAGATAAAAAATAATTAAGCGAAAATAGTTATAAGATAAAGGCAATTTAAACAAATTAGATAAATTGCCCATAACGCTGAACTTGCTCATAAACGTATAACTTATCGAGTCATCGCGTTAAGTGTCTCGGTTTCGTAAAAACGAGGTCGCTTCTCCACGCGGCTTCGCAGTTTCACGAGGACGCGAAGGCGCCGTAACGCTTCCTGATGCGCCAATTATTCCGGCAGAGGACTGATTTACTGGATGTCGGAGAGCTTTCGGACGGCCCGAAATAGTCCGACACGCGTTAAACAGAGGAGGCGAACGACGTTTATAAATGCCCGGACTTGATGCATTGTTGAGAAAATATACGGGGCCATTCGAGGTCGGGAAAAAAAACGTTCCCGGCTGCTGGTTCCTCGCGGATGACGTCACGAACGCGCGAAGGATCCCCCATGGTGGGCGCGATAGGCGGCTGTTTGTTTAGACTGCCCGTCTATTCGCAGGGAGTCGTCCCTTGTACCCATGGCTGATTATTTTATTGCCGGCGCCTGGGGCTGAGCACTGAAGGATCGACACTTGGCAACGAGCGGCTATCGGGGCTATCTTTATATGTAATCGACAAACTCCTCATCTCAAAACATAGTGGAATTACCCAAAAGGGTAATGAAAAGACGTTAACGATTGTGAACGATTTAGAAAATTGATTGAGAAAAATTAATTTTAGCTATATTCTTTTAACACTAGAATTACCAAAGCAGTCAAATTGACTCGTTTGTAATTTTTTATCATAATGATATATTTTTTGAAACTTTCCGTGACTTTTGTTGCAATATGCAATTGATTCAATTGATCCATTTACTTTCCCTTCATCCTTTTTTTTAAATATATATAGTATACAGTATATATCTTATAGTATATTTAAATAGGCAGAAATAGATGTACGTTAATCATTGGTAGTATCAATATCCTTTTTCATAGGTAATGGATAATATTTTAGTGACAGTAACGCGCAAGTTCCTTTGCGTTATTCTCAGTATCGCCTATCTACATCGTTTGGAAAGTAAGCGAATAGCCAGGTCGTTGTTTACGGAGGATTGTGTTTGCGATCTATCCCAGTGGATCTTCTCAATGTTTGCCATGCTTTTCGATCCCCGAAGTGGCATCTCTGTAAATAGAGCTCGAGCGCATTTAGGCTGTGAAAGTGACCAGTAGAGCAAATACGAATCAGTAAACGTCATTATCTCAGACTGATACAAGGACCGGATTATCCTCGGCCACGGTGACTATATTTGAGTCGATTGATTTTGTACTTTTATCTAATAAAAAAATTCATCAAGGGCGGATTTAAAGGGAAGATTACACCCCGGTGTTCGCGCAAACCGTGTTACCGTGTCGATGTGCTCAGTTTTTCAATTACCAGCGTAAGGCGCAAATAGCCATTCAATCGGTTCGAAGCAGCGCAACTTCTCCGACTATCGATTTTCAGTCGCGGATAAATGCCAATTCAGCCGACATTGTCGTTCCCTTTGACGACGTTGTACTCCTTTCTCGATGATTCGTCCTCATTCTGGAGCGTTTATCTCGACTGCGCGGGGAACGAGAACAACTGTGTTCTCTGTCTGGCGCAACGTTACGCAGCGAGCTTAGCATCCTTAACGAGAGTTACGAGGGATCCATTGTGCGAAAACGCACGCGACCCGCTTTCGAGACAGCTTTCAAAATTTCAACTAATGACTACGCTTGTTATAAACTGGAGGTATAAATGAATAAAAATCCTAATTAGGACAAACGACTTTTCATTAACATATTTATAAAATATTCTCATAATCCTTGTGTAAACCCTTTTCACAATTAATTGCGTAGTAATGAGAATTAAGTAAAATTTAAACAATGGTTTAAATTGTAGACTTGGAAATTTATAATGAGTTAATAAATTGAGGTGCACAGGTAACCAATTAAATTAGCAATGATAACCCACACAAAATGATTTTTATCATCACCTTACAAAAATTTCTTTTTTACCGCTATTAGTGTGTCGTTCTCGTATAACCCGCTACTAATTTTCGAGGAGTATGACTTGTATGCCGCGTAAATATTCCCGCGCGTATACAAAGCGGCGACGAACCTAACATAGGAAAGCCGACAATACACAACATCGGCAGTGTGCTCCAAAGCTAACCCGTGATCTTTTATGCAAAGCAGGACGCTGAATTATGTAGTTCGGCGGTCGTGGGCAATTGTTGCCCCACACTAATTCGCACTCGTACGCAACTGCGTAACATGGTCACACGTGCGCACGTGGGTACGCAACCGAGCCGAGGGGTCGCGGCTGGTCGATAAGTTCATGGCTTTTATCTGAAGGCGTCTCGGCTGATTTTTTAGGTCAAGGTTCCCGCGTTCACGGCAACCAACGACAAGAGAACCGTATTGAAGTCGCTCGTTCAGGTAAATTTCGATTCAAATTTTTGCCAGTGATATTTTGCAGAGCGGAATGTGTGAACCAGTGTACGCCGCCGGATGGCTTCGGCATTCTTTCAAGGCCGCCCTTTTCTTCTAATGTGAATTTTTTTGCGTCTCCTCGCGCTCGGCTCCGCTTTGTTCGGCACACATATCAACCCTGGCCATACTGCCTCTCGCACATAAACAATTGCGAAGAAATACCTTTCTTACAAGTATATCTCAAGAATCTTAGATAAAAATTTTAAATATTTAGCAATAATAATATTAAAATCGCCTAATTGCTAGCATTAATTTACTCGTCTTGAATTTTTAAATCGTACTTTTTGTGGAAATGAGATGTAGATTTTTCCAAATCGCAACTCACAATCAGTTCCGAGCCATTGAGTTCGATTAAATGAAATCAGCCCTTTATGTCAGCGCGGGATAAATAGCTGCGGTGACATGTGACCGTCATTTATTTTCAAGTGTTTTATTCGCAACAGGATCCTCTCGTACTGTCGAAGCAAGGGTTCGCGTTCGATGTTTACAGGGGAATGAAGTGCGATCATCCGTGTGACGATAGGAAAAGACATGGCTTTGTCGAAGGTTCGAAGCATTGATTTTCAATAGGTCAGCTGCAAGCCGACCGTCAATGTAATGGGATCTTACGGATAGGCTGCCTACACGTTCAGCTTTTGTCATCAAATTTTGGCCTGATACATCGTATGCCCCGATGACTCCGAAGTTACTCGACAAACTTTCATCGTTGTCATAGAAACGAAAATAGAGTGAATATTGCTTACGAAAAGCGGAATCAAATGCATTCAGCATAATAAATACATTTAATTGCAATATTATTATTATATTGAGATATTTCGGCCTTTAATTTTAGTCTGTTAATTAAGAATTGACAGAATCGGTTTTTTAAAGAAAAATATTTAAAGCACGATGAAAATGTAATATACTACTCCTTCAGATAAATTCGTTGATAAAAATAATTAATTCCCTGAGTGAATTACCTAGGAAGTAATTATTATAGAATGTAATTATTAACCTTTAGAGGCCGGGAAAAAGGACTTGAAGAGTTTTTTTTTTTTTTTACTATTTTTCCCTTATTCAACACACAAATTTTGCCTGAAAACATCAAATAGCTTGTGTTTTTTGGGTGGTCGATATTTCGACCACCCCCGGCCTCTAAAGATTAAAGGATAATAACATATCCGGGAAAATCTTATAGATGTTTTTTTTTTTCATATAAGATTCAAACATGTATGTATCTATGTGTATGATAGGTAATTCTTTTAATGTGTATCAAATTATATAAAAACTTTCTTCAAGATGTCTGCGCTTAAGTTTCGTATCACCACTCAATTCAACGCAAATTGTCAAAGATTTACGCAATTAATAAAAGAATATGGATTAGTTCCTTGTTAATTTGCTCAAGAAAAATACCCAGCATTATTATTTAAAATAAATCATGCAGTCTCTATTTCACAACGTAAACAGTGGATTGTTTTGGTCCATGGGGAATCAATGTTCGCCTTTACATTTAACCGTTGCCTGCGCAGATTTTTTATTTTACGGTAAACCACAGAGTTTTCATCGCAGCCTGTGCTGTGTGCCGTGTAACATTCGCAATGCAAAACAAATAAAACAAAAAAGGCGACTTGGTAAAACCGTTTATTCTGCTCGATCCTTGCGCGGGCTAGCTCTGCCTGTAATTTCTGCCGTAAAACGCAACTCTCTGTGGACTCCAATCTCTCTTGTACGTGTTATTTATAAAAATATTAATTACTTTCTCTATTTCTCTCTTTTTCTTTCTCTTATATAATCTCGCCATTGTGCACATTTACGCGCAGCCATTCCAAATGAAAATCGATCGGACCCGTCAAGGCTTTCCCGATATTCGTGCATAATGGCGAACGTCGCGGTTGCACCCACGCCTTCGCGCGGATGCATCGTAAAACGCGACCCTTAAACTTTACGTATTTCTAACCGTGCCGGCACGTCGGAAGTATTCCACGCCTCTACACGTCTACATATCCGACATGCGCGTACGTGTGCGTGTGCGTCGATTTTCCCGAGGCATTGTTCGCCGCGATTGCGGCCGCGACAAGCGCGATTGCAGTTGCATCGCGGCGACGACGACGACGACGACGACGACGACGACGACGCGGACTCGCGATGGCCGCCGCGGCCGCCGCGCCGCCCGTGAAGTGAAGCGGCCGTAAAGAATATCGTTTCTCTCGCGCGCCGTTGAGTATCGCCGCGACCGTACACTCCCGTTGTCGCGTATACGCCATGTAAATTGAGCTGTAATACGCCACGTAAAACCTCCGTAAAGATCGTATCGCATAGACCGGTGGCTCGCGTCGATCAAAATGCGTCTGTCCTCCGTCCTCGAGATCGGTAAATCTTCAATGGCAGTACCATCGTGTACGATTGGAGCGACCGGACGTGCTACTTATCGAGATGTTCTTTTTTAAACGTTCTCTGATATCTCCTCACAATTCTTTTCCTTTTCTAAAAAACTTATTCAAATATAATTTTATATTAATAACGTGATTTTCTTCTATGCGATTGAGATTATATAAAAACCATTGGAATAAAATAGTCAATGGATTAACTTCGCTTTTTTTCGCTCAAATCTTTATAATATAAAGAATTACGATGCACGCACAAGATTTGTGATGCTCGCATTAATCGCGGATTTTCTGGTCACAATAGATCGATTTTTTAGTATTACATAAATATAAAGCTTCGGTGGAGATGTATAAAATTTGTAGCTTTTATCGGTCATATGCCGTCATATTTATATGGGTGTGATAGGTCATTTTCACGGATCGCATTACCTATGCTAAATTTGACTCCCTCTAATCGACGTCGCGCTGCTCCCGATTGACGAGCCGCCTTTTATCGCACGTAAAACGATATCTACCGCCTCTCGGCGCGGTGTGGCCGTAAAAAAGCACCGCCGACTTTCGGCGAAAGAGCGGCTTCTCTGATGCGGCCAGTCGATATCTCGAACACCCACAACGACCGTGATCGAGTTTCTGCTACGATGGAATTCTGTACGGTTTAACGATAAGGGGAAACAAACGTTATTTCATTGATCCGTGTTAGTTTTTATGATGCTGTGTACGATAGCGCAACATGTTATTTGCGATATTACTTTGTATTATAGTTGAAAATATATTTGTGGTATTATATTATATGTATATATTCTCTGAACATCTATCTATTTTACATTCGTAACAAAATAATAAAGTTCAGTTCTTGAATCAATTATTTAAATTTAAATTAATAATTTATGATAAAATAAAGCAGATGATTGATATCACATAAGATACACATGATTATTATCACGCGGTGTGAGAGATCGAAGAGTGAGTACCGACCTCTTAAAATAAGAATTAGATTAGGCTGATCCCGGACACTATGGGAAGCCTAGGTTAAAGGATGATGCGGCACGCGCGGGAAATCAATGATTAGCTCGAATTGCGGGATTCCGTGCGGTGCGGATCTTCCACCGTCGCCGATTTCTTTCCGCTGGCGATTAAGGCCGTTCCGCGTTGCAACTCGCCCGTGCGAGTAAGTGCCGCGGTTTATAGGCGCTCGTTGAAAATAACGTCGGATGCGCATTGGGTTCGTCGACCGAGGCTGCGAAGCATTGACGTCGCTCTGACGCAGGATGCGCGGTACCGCTTCGGCCCGGTCTCTATCCGCGCGAGAGAAGCGAAGCCGATTTAGCCGATCCCTGGCCTGAAGTGTGATCGACGGTTCTATTTCAGTAGTTTTTATGTAATCTCGAGCAGCCGTGGATAAGCAAAAATCGTGGCATTAATAATTGGTTTACGAGCGAAGAGAGCAGATGTAGATACGCTAATTGAGAAACATGTATGTAATTCTCTTCTTTTACGAAAAAAAAAAAAGATATACCAATCTCTGCCTTGGCAAAAGCTAAATGATTTTTTAAACGATGCAAATATATGTTAAAGATTGAGAGATTGATGAAATAATAACGCCTAAAACATCTAAAACAACGTCATAACATAATAAGTAATCGAATTATGATAAGTAAATAAGATTAGAATAACGAATAACGATTTGGTAACAATTTCATTTTATCACTACAGGTTGGATTATATCACGCATCTAATCGTGCATATGAAATATTCTAAGTCTCGCTTCTATAACGCAATTCCGATCGTGACATAAAATTCGAAAGCAGAAATCTCTACGAAATAAAAATGCAAACAAATGTCGAGCGACTTAAAAGTGAATACAAGCGAAAGTTACGTGGGATCATTTCCGATTAAATTTAACCGGTAGACAAGCGCATTTAGACACTCAGATTTCTATTGCGGGGAACAAGGCCGTCACGAGCCACCGCCTGTTTGCACGAAGAAGAAAAAAAGCGACGTTCAATCAAGCGTAGAATTTCACAGTGCCGGGTCTCGGCGAGGCCTGTGTTAATTTAAGAAAATTTACAAATCAGAGACCGCGAATTCCTTACGGTGCCCATTTGATCGATCAATTAATATATCGCTTATCGACCCTGCTTATCTATCTTTTCGCTCTCTCAGCCATGCGGAAACATGCGCATGGCCAGAGATCACGTCGAGACCGACTGTCAATCCACAGAGAAGCGCGCGGTCTGGAAACAGAAGGGGTTAAGTCCTACAGTGTCGTGTCTTATCTCGGCGACCTTTGCGGCGAAGGATCTACGAATCGCACGATCGAGCCGCGCGATACCGGTGAAAATGGCCTCACGATGAAGAGTAAAGCTGAAATTTCACGCAAGCGAAGAAAAGCTAGCGTTTATCCCCACTCCACCTCACTGTAAAGCCAGCGAAGAACAGCTAACGCTATCGCCTCTATCTTTTTCATGGAGCGAAGAAAAACTGGCGTATTACCCCTACTTCACGCAATGCAAAGTGACATTGAAAAGCAGAGCTAACGCTACTTAACCTAGAAGAAGAAGAACTACGTATAATAAAAATGGAGTACTCCAATTATTATAGACAGTACATCGCGTACGTTGATTATTACAGACGTACAGTGGCAGCTACAGTTGCAGCAGAGGTTGTAAGGAGACGACGCATAGCCGCTATAGCTGCTATGTATTTAATGAAAAAAAAAGAAGATACGCGAAGAAAAGGTTTTGGGTAGCACCCATTTTCGAAAATCGTGATAAACATAGTGTTTTCTTTGCGTCGGTCCCGAAGTTAATATTGGAGGACATACGATTCCACAATTACTTTCGGATGACCGCAACTCAGTTGGAAGAATTGTTGGGCATGGTTGGACCAAGATGTCGTGTTTTCAACTGTGTTGAACTTTTAGCGAAGCAACGCCGTAAAGCCAACTTGACGAAAATTGATGGAGTGGGGGTAAAACGCTGGCTTTTCTTCGCTCCATGAAATTGCAGCTTAAGGTTTTAAGCTGCAATTTCATGGCCTAAGGCCTTCATGGCCTAAGGCACGCCCACGCAATGTACGGGAGATTCGATCAAATCTCGCTCGTTACCTATACGACTGACGTCAGTGAGTAGTATGGTATTTCGGGCGAGCTTGATAAAACGTTTCCAAGCTTTTTTTTATTCACGATAGAAAACATCACGTGTCACATGACAGTTCCCGCGAAGGATGATAAAAGGCATACGAGGAGAATCCTTCAGTGAAAGTTAAGTGGATTTCCTTGGATGATCAAGATTGAGAGATCGACCATGTAGATAATGTTTCGCCTAGGTCTTATACAAAGATACCGCCCGTCAGTGACTCTCATTCTTTCATCGTTTTCCTTTTTTTTACGCAAAGGACTAAAGTAGTAATTAAATTTACTAAAACGAGTGATTTCACACAAAATATTTTTTCGAAACTAAAGTAGACAGAAACGTAATTAAAAACGTTTAATAAATACATATTAATTATATTAATTAATATGTATCCATTAAAATAAATATAATAGAATATATAAAATTAATATAATTAATATCTATGTATCTAAACATTTATATTTATTCATCATTTGTATGTTGCTATAAAAAAAATATAATATTTCTCTTGAGCTTACAGTTTGACTATTCACAGTTTATAAGTCTAGACTAGTCACAGTTTATAAGGAAATATTTTTTTATTTTTATAAATCGTGTGAAGTTAATAAATTAATACATCGATGGATCTTTAGGTGACCAAGAAATCATTTATCTTTCTCAGACACGAATCTCCAAAAACTCGGTGACATCCAGAAATCCCGCATATTCACGACACGTGTAACGATCCTATCTACGTGGAACGTGGAACGAGTCGTGTTCTTCCGTATGCATCACGCGATGGGGGGCGCGTAACAATTATTAAATGAGGCGTAGTGAAAACCGCTGTCGGGCACTTTGAAACGTCCTCCGAGGGGCCAGCGGGACCCTCACGCCGGCTCCTTGAATTCTTATACGTGACAATGATAGGCGACTTTGCGCGGCACGCAGGTAGAATAATCTTTCACGCGGTATTCGAATCCCATTCTGGATATTTATCTGTGGGAGTTCAACGATCCGTAAAATTCGTGGCTCTCTGGTTCCCGAAGATCGGCTGAATTTCATGCGTTTACATCACCCAATTTCACGCACGAGAAGGCCGTAGCCTCGATCCCGCGAATGACTGAACGAAATAACCATCTGTGCCTGACACTTCATCTAGCAGTTAATCTCAATTAATCTTTTTATGGAAATTTCTCATATTGATTTTCTAATGGATATTCTCTGAACAATTTAACTTCTTTGGAACAAGTCATCTTCAGTTAAATAAAAAGATAATCTATCACTTGTCTTGTTAAATTTACGATACAAGATCGCACGCAAAAAATTAAAAAAAAATTTAAATTTGAGAAAAATTGAGAAAAAATTAAATATATACAGACATCGAACCATTTTAAAATAAAGAAAATATACGTATTGCCATTTTCTTGAAGAAGTTAAAAATTTTAAGTACCACACAAATTAATAAAAAATACATTTTTAAAAATATTTCACGGAAAATGCGGATTAAATTATTCAAAGCGGTCGATAATTTATCCACTACGAGGGTCAGTCGCGTGGCCAAATATCGAGCATTCTTAAAATAGTCAAGAAAAATATGCAACGCGAGCATCTGGCTGTTCCCGTTTATCAATCGTCACGCAATAAAAATCTTGAAGCGTCTCTCTGGCTCTTGGATCTAGAACGGATTAAACAGCTGATGGATGTAACCTTAATCGACCGAAAGTCCCCGCGGGCCGCTCGGTAAACTAATATTCCACACTCTGTTCAGCTCTCACGATGAATCGCTATCATCCGATATATGGGTCACATTCACGTCGCCACGGCCGATCCTCCTCCTGATTTCCGCGTTTGCCGATGAGGAACGGGAGCCTCGGCCTTCCCTCGAGACGAAACTCGATACCCGCCGATTTCTAAATTGCGCCTCTGCCCTCACATCCTAACTTTGTCCTCGTATTTTTTGCACCACCATTTCTCATAATAATGCAGAAATAATAAATCAGAACCATAAATCTTACAGATGTACGGCAAAGAAAATGACATGTTCTTTTTTTAATCACAAACGTCGCGCTACGTATCACGCTAATTATTAAATCAAATTTATGTTCGATACATTTCATGTACCGAACTTACATTCGTTATGTAATTACGATGCACAGCTTGTTCGCTGCAAACGCGTGAATCTGATTGAATGAAGATTCGCGTTTCTCCCGGATCGTGGCGATTCCGTCATAATGATTATTGGCATACCTATAGATCCAGCCGTTCTTTTTCTCTCGAATATTTTTCCTTTTGAGTCGCAAGTCTCTTTTCCGCATCTATCTACGCGAAATCCCGTTAGACGAGGTGCGAGACGTTGCGTTAGGCGAACGAACGTGGCGGTGCAAGCATCTTAAATAACCCCGGCGATAAAGAAAGAAAAAGAGAGAGAGAGAGAAAGAGAGACACAGCAATCACTTGAATTTCTAGTGAAAATCTATTAAGGGAACGCGGCATATACCATAAGCACAAATTATTTGTAATACACGTCGCCGGCCCGCGAAGTGTGGCGCAAAGCCTGGATTATCGTCGAGATTGCTGATTGAACGGGTGAAAATAACGTATCGGCTATGTATGTAAATTGCAGCGATGTACTTTTTACTGAAAAGCGTTTCGTGACACACTATGTGCTTTTTATTCGTGCAATATGTATTTCGTAACAATTCTCGCCTCGATTATTAACAAAAAATCAATAGCGAGTCTTAGGATGTGGAAAATGTTGAACTAAACATATAATTTTATGTCCTGAGAACATTGACAAAGTGCTTTTAACTCACAGCATACTCGTGCGAAAAATTTCATATATGCGCACTGTGGAACAAGTTAAAAATTATATAACGTAAACGCTGTGAAAGAGCATACCGATAAAAAGGTCAACTACCTATCACCCGTAATAGTTGAGCTAGCGTACCTCGGAGTTTCCATACTGAAAACCCGACGAGAAATGACAAGTGGTCACTGTACAGGGGCCCGTTAAGTCCCCCGTGTTGCCGTGTAAATAAAAGAATGCGCGTAATTCACGTGACGTGGCGAGAACTCACGTGAGAAGTGTCTTCTCGAAGATGCACGCGCTCAACTGGCGTTCACACTCTATTCTGAAAATTCCGCTATACGTACTTTTCACGAACACTGTGGTGGAATTCGTCGAGAGACGCGCACCACAAATTTTCCACGCGCGGTGAAATTACGCCGTAATGCGATGTAAATTATGGACACCCTTACGCGAGGTAAACACACCGCGAAATTTCGACGCTGAATAAACAAAGTGAATAAGTTATCATTAAGAAACAGTGAGCCGGCACTTCCTTGCACTGTGTGTATTTTTAAATTCGCCGGTACAGCTCCCGCGAAAAGAAATGTTATGAGTAAAGGGGTATACCGTTGCAGCGCGCACATAAAGGTTTTTCATAATCAACACCAGGCGTTTTTAAAACCGACGCTTTGTGACCTTAAAATACTTGGATTCGCAAACGAGACGGCACAAGTAGAATGGAAACTTTTTAAACCTAAACGATTATATAACCATATAAAGATTGACAGAAACTAAAACAACATGACAATAATCTCGAAATATTTGATAGAGCCAGATACTGCAAAATGACATTTTATTCCAAAACTATTTTTAAAATCGCTGAAATTTTAAAAAGACCGAATATTCGAGTAAAATATGAAGTTTTTCAACAAAAATTCTACTAAACGAGCTTTTTCGAATTCCTCTCAAAAGCACTTCTATTCCTCTCTGTTTTATTCGATATTTCGTCATAATTTTCGCGATATGCGAAACGTACACGTCCACGTTACACGTTCGTTATGTGATATCAAATGTTAAAGCAGAGATCTCAAAAGTTATGACACTTTTCCCGTATAAACTTAATTTAATAACTAATCCAATTTCGAGGGTAGTTGTCAGACTCGTAAAATACCACGATGTTTTACACGTGATAATATGGCTCGCACGTTTTGCGCAATTTGCACGTAACAAAACGATCGTAAATCGTAACGAGCTTCGCGCGAGTACAATTTTCATAAAGGCGCACGAGCACCATTCGCAGATAGCAATTTCTCGTAGAAAGTTGTAACGACGGTTTATTGCTGCAATAATTTTTTTTCTACGAGCAAATATAAAAGCGCATCTGCCACAAAGAGGACACCTTATCACGATACGAATAATAAACAATTCGTTAATATAAATTCAATTGAATTATTCAAAAATTGTAATAACTAAATTTATATGGTTAAAAATAATCTCTTTTGAAATTCATTCGGCTATGGAGTTATCGTTATTATTCATACGATGTATTAATCTTCAGTTACGTACCGCTCTTTATTCAGTTTGACGGTATAATTTTGACGGATCATTTTATTACTCGTAATCGATTTCCACGGGCATTTAACGCGCTTTTATTTCTTGCTCCTGTTACGAGAGCTTTATAGTACTTTTGTGACACGTGCAGAACCCAAGGATATTAATTATCCACATTGTACGCGATAACGATTCTAGGTACTAGCGTAACTCAGGATGTGTTATAACGACGGTGGACGTGTGCTCGTAACGCGTAAAGACCGGATTGCGTTCACGGTAATCACCGTGACGTAGTTAGCTGATCCATGTACTCGGATTACGTATAGCTCTAACGAACGCGGGGCCTCGTTAGTCTCGGATTAGCTACCGAAAGCGGTCTTCATGGATACGTAAACTTCAACGTCCTCCCGCGCGTTATGCTCCTCGAATTAAATAATTGATTTAATCGCTGAAGTAACGCAGCGTTGATGCCATCGATAGTCTTCACCGCTCAAGAAAACCTTGACGGATAAGGCACAAGCAAGTCGAATGAAAGAGTTACATAATTAATTAATTGTCACATGTATTTTGTTGATATCGCAATTACTGCATTTATTGTTGCGTTAACACGTATCTTGTTTAATGTATCCGACATTTTTTTTTAATATAGGGGAGACCGGGGCTAAAAAGTCTACGGGGTAAATACGTCTAATCAAATATCTCGGAACCTGTATATTGTGCGAACTCGCTATTAACATTGTAAACGCTGCTTATAGTACCCATGTGACCCCAACGGAGTTTCGGCAGGTTACTTGCCGTGTTATGATTTTTACGAGGGCAAACGTGTTTTCGAAAGATGAAAGTTACATTTTCTGCGCGTGGAAATTTTGTAATATCTGCAATAATATTTGCTCTCCAAATCTCGAGGTACGTGATTATAAAGAGTAATGCATGCTGAACACGAATCCAGTGTAGTTTTTTCATTATCGTTGATGTCTAATATTTCGTGGGCGATCAAACCTGAAATTTGTGTTTGGGGCTAATCGGTCAGTAAGCAGTCCGGGTGCATTTCCAAGGCATTTTCGGGCTCACTGCATATGGAATATGGATGAGACGGGAATTACAACCGTTCAGGCACCGAATAGAGTCATCGGACGTCGAGGAGTGAAACAAGTCGGGCGAGTGACTTCTGCGGAAAGAGGAACCCTCGTAACTATTTTTTAATAATGTTTCGCATAAAAATTTTAAATAAATTTTTATATTTTTCTCTTAAAAAACAATTATTGCATGTATCCTATTATTTTTTAGGATTAGATGTACGTATATGTATTGAAAATGCAGTGCAGACTGTTATACCCCGGCATTTTTGAGATTTCAATTTTTCCACCGTTGTCGTTTTTGCTCTATACCGGTTAAACAAAGCGACGTAGACAAAAATTTCCTATATAAATTTTGTAGCTAAAGGTTCACTCTTTACAGTGGTATACCACATTTAACTACAATTATTTATTTTGTTGTTAAAAATCGGCACCGAAAAAAAACGGACTGTTTAGCCCCGGTCTCCCCTACTAAAAAAAAGGGAGAAGAGAATAATCATCGATCTCTTGTCCATCCAAAAAAGTTCTTTATAAAAAGATTAAAAAGAAAGATTGACATTTAAAAAAATATATAAATTTCAATAACATGTCGGATGATTGCAACATGATCTAACGATTGTCGATGGGCGCGGGCGTATCCGATGGCCGCCTCGTCGGAATACAATTTCATTCAATGTGGGTTATTCGTCATGCTGACGGTCGTCAATCGAAGTGCCAAACCCACTTATCTGCCTGCTAAACAAATCGCACTGACATTCGATTATCATGGTTAAAGTGCTATTACCTAAGACCTCGGGAAAAAATGATCCTATTTTCGCGTAGCGAGAAATAAAAATAAAATAAAAATATTTTGATGCAGATTATCTAATAGGAATAAATCCTTTACATTACAATTGACAATTCTATTATTAGACATTTAATAGTATATTATTATCGTATTGTTAGTACATTACTAGCAGAAATGTTAGCCCAGGATAAATGTTTGCACAGCAAACATTTTATTTTTCAAGACGTTTCCAATGTGATTATTTACTGAATTTCACTTTACAGTTACTCGATTTAGACTTATTAGCACGCATCTGTAAATGATCGGGACGTGACTGGTGTTCGCAAGGAAGTTATTCGGTCGCACCAATGGCGAAACCGAAATAGAATCAACAATGACACGGGATTCATGTCAGACACGAGTATTACGTAGCTTGTCGTGGCTGTACGGGGATCAGAAATAGCGGAAATTCAATTACACAGTACCGGCCGGCGGGTCGAGGCACTCCACGCGGACCTCTAATGACCATCTCGTGGCGCGCGTTCTCGATTCTCCATCGATTATCCCCGGCGAATCTTCGTAAGCGTGAAGATGCGACGGTGGATGCGGAGACTCGCACACCGACGTGACGCTAGAGCTCGTCTTCGGAGCTGCAACACGTGACGTCGCAATATCCACCTCAATTCATCGGCAACCACTGTTACGTGCGGTTTATTGGTGATACCAAATTCACGATAATAACTTCTCTATCTATCACGATAATAACATCACGATTTAATCAATAAAATTGGTTATTCCGATATCGGTTAAGAACGAAATTTATAAAAAAATCTTTTTACCTCAAAGAGCTATATATAAAAATGTCCATTTTTTTAAAATAAATATATTAGATCTCCCGACAGAATGTTCATCTTTCTGAAATTCCTCATTTTATTACACGTGAACGAAACATTTATTTTAATTTATGACGCATATAAAATTTTCGCAAAAGAATTGTTTCGATTAATCCGTGACTTTATCGTTTTATCATTTATCATAAAGTTTTGTTATCTTTTTTGCAACTTCAACTGAGGGGCATCGCGCTAACCTTGAGTTACCATGCGTGAAGGCATTCCTGACACGACACGATCACCGAGATCAAGATATGTTACGTAGGTGTATGAGTGATATTTATGTATGAGAACGCACATGCACAATGGTGGATCTCATGATGCATAGAATATTACTATTTATTACAGTGGCCCGCCGTCACCGACGATCGGGACGAGATGCCGTTAGCCGACATAGACACCAGTGACACACATTTTCGTTACAACTACAACGCTGCGCCTATCAAATTTATGCATACGTGACGATATGTGACGGCGGAAGATATTTATTACCTCGCAGAATTTTAACTCATGCAACTGCGTATATACACACAGTCGATTTATTTCACATTTTATGATGTAACGGAACAAAGGGATGATAAGAGAGATAAAAAATTTATCTGGATATTAAGCATCACGCCGATTAATTCATATGAATTCCAAGTAGCTTTTAAGTTATTAGTTAAAGCCTCTCGACAAGAAGGTGCTGAAAAGTTCCCGTTCCGGATTGAACCGCCTTGAAGATAGGAATTTTACCAAGTATTTAGCAATTTCGCAAAAGGTTTATAAGAAGCTTTATATAAGAAGCACCCTACTTTATATATTTATATATGTATGCGTGCATATCGAGGAGCCTTACGTCCGGTGCGCATAGCAAGACGACTTTCGAACTGGTTCACGTCGCGTCGAATGATATACGATTTCCGTTGATTTATCGTTTTGAAAGGGTATCCGTGGGTATATCTCGTACCCACGCGCGATCGTCGAACAATTTTATCCTTAGGATCTCTCCTCTCCATCGCGAAGCGAGAAGCTACCTCAAGGACTGCCTCAGTCTCTGGAATCGAGAGAGTAAAGCATGACATCCGGTAATGTCTCGGACTCTTGGACTCGGACTATCCTTAGATCTTCAGAAAATGTTTAGATTTACAAATGGCGTTAGCTCATTGTCAGTTTTGTAGATTTTCGCATTAAAATCTTATTTGTATACATTCATATGTAACATAAATTCAATTATAGTAACAATGCAATTGAAATATCAAACAGTATCAAAAATATATAGTAATATATTGCGTTTTTAATCCATAAAAAGATGATTATATATATGAGAGTAATGAGATTTAAATGAATAATCGCGGAACTTTAAACCTGATTATACGTTATGATGTATTATTCGGCCGCGAAATTAGTAATCACGTGCTGTTTTGCAAGACTCGCATCGCGAGATGCATCGAAATGCAACACTGAAGAGGAGGACCTAATTATCATGCCGACGATCGATGGATGTCTTTGCACGATGTTCCGCGGTGTATCTGTGTCAAAGGAAGAGAAATATTCTGGACGCGCGGCGTGTAAAATGTTTCGACAAATGCACGCGTCCGTGCACACGTCCGTCGTACGTAAAATATGTACATGCGGTACAACGCGTTCGTTTTGCAACACGGAGAGTCCTGTTTGTCTCCGCGGCGACGTATCATAATTACGGCAACGCCGCGGAATTTCTATTCGCACCAGTTACTCTTAATGCGGCTATTACGTATGTACCAGTAATTGCACAATTTTATTTGAATAATTTGCACGGGGCAGTATCGGCGCGGCCGGAATGCAGCAGCGGCTACCAGCGGGCAGCAATATTATCCTACGTCTGCCTGTCTACGTACGCATCAAAGCCGCGCTTGTCCATGCGTCAGCAATGGCTTTGATCCGCATTATAATTCTCATTAAAGTTATGAGTCACATAAGTCACGATAAGTGCCATTAAACTCAGTATAAATTCAGGTCGTATTACGCGAAATATGCGTATTCCCAGAATAGTACGTATTCCTAGAATATCGACGCAGCATTACTTCAACACTGGAAGCTATACTGCCTAATGTAATCGTTAAATAAAATCTCTGCAATGTTCGATTAGCTTCAGTTTCTCCATTCCTCAATGAGGCGAAGGAGATATTTATCTTATTTGTTAAATTATCTGCTTCCGAGCTGATCTATAATCATCGGACAGGGTGAAGATTGGATGGAAGGATGTAAATTGGGTAGGAATTCTATCGTTACACTTTTAATATAAAATCTCCTTAAAGTATTCCAACGTGTTATTACGTGCCGCTTGATCCTTGCTTGAATCCATCGCTAAGTGTACACGTGCGTGCACGCAATGTCAGCCACTTGCATCACATCCTCCCGTACAGTCTTCGCATTGTGCCCGATGATTATCGACGAGCCTCGTAGCTTGGAAGCTAATAGTGTACTGGCTCCTCTAACTCAGAATTCCTAAGAGCACGAATTATTTACACAGTAAACGGAACGAAGTGTAAGAATCGATGTAGACCGGGAGATTATGCCGGCGAGAGAGATCTCTGGTGCAAATAGAAATCCAACGTAGTTTTCTCTCCTTCTCTCTTTCTCTCTTCTTTCACACAACCCCGATTGCATTCTCGAAATATTTCTCACGAAACATTATTCCGTTATTACGGATCTTTTGGCGCTTAAAATCCTATACGAAGAAAATTAATAAACGCCAGGACTTTATCCCATTTTCTAGATCGTGCACGTGGATAACAAAAGCTATTCTGCAACAGAAACACACAAATCTAAATCTCCCCCGCGCCGCTTCGTCGACAAGCCTAATTAACAAAGATTTATCAGGCGGAGCCTCCCTACGTGCGTCGAGTAAACACAGCGAGATAACATTCCGACGACGGCTTTTTCTGACCGGGCGCAGTTCCGATGAAATTAATGCGAGAGGCGCGGTCAATTGCGGGCGGCTGGGATTCACCCGTGCGCACGTATGCGTGTGCGTGTGCGCGCGTATGTATGCGCGTAGAAACGTGTAATTAGCTTAAGCATATAATCCGCGTGATTATGGTAATCGGCGGCCGAACGGGGACCGAAGGAAGCCCCGCGGAAGGTGAGATCGGTCGAGATTTCAAGAAGGTTCTCGCGCGCGCACGCGAGATACTTCCATGCCGTTAATAGGAGTCGCGAAGGAGCGCGCGGTGCGCACCTGTCGGACGAGAGAGGACGTGGGTCTCGGGACCTCGCCATGGATTGAAAACTACTCACGACGACGGATAATTAACGGGAGACCCAATTACGAAATTACGTTGTCGTGCCGGATGATTCTAATGGCAGGCGAAGGCGGGCGGGACACTAGAGCGGCTCGCCTTTCCGCTAATCGTGTCCGTCGATTTTCGTTGCGCTCCGTAGTAGTATACCTGGGAGAAACTTTAAGTCGCATCGATGCGGAGACACGTGCACTATACTATAAGTGGAACGTTGCAGCTGTGTGCCGGAAATTGTTATTGAGCAGCGAGTGGAAAATTAATCGTCGGGGAGCGGCTATATCGTCTCGCAAAATCCCAGAATAAAATTCATAATTAATTACAAGTGTCGTTCCCATAGACTTTAGTTGAAATTAGTTGAGGTTTAACGGATTTCTCTGTCCCTTTCTAACTCTGTCTGTCTCGGGAGAGGTAGAATTCTCTGTTCTCTCCGAGTCTTTAAACAGAAACAAAGCATCGGCTATGCTAACTTTAACGAATATTTGTGTTTGAGGACGACCGCATTTTATATATTAACCTACCTACCTAATTAACCTGTTTAACTTACTAAGAATTCTGGGGAATTTGCACGGGACAATAGTCGTCTCCTAAAACTTAATATTAACGAATCCTAACAGCCTCTAATACGCTAACGACATAATATCCCGACGGAGAAAAAAATATTTTCCGTGTTCGTTTATCAAGGCGGGAATAAAACGGCTTGTCAAAAGTAATCGGATTGCTCGTGTCCATTTCCACGGCATTTCTCTGCCACGTGGAGCACGCCGAGCGATCCGACAGGCTGAAAAGCTTCAGAACGCGGCAACGACGGGCGTGTTATTACGACGCGTACAGAAAACTCGTTATACAAAGTAGATTTCCTTGAGGGGAGGCTGGAATTAATTTGCTTTTTAATTAGCTCGCGATAAAGCGCCGCATCGCGCGTCGATCACCGAAACGTCGTGACTTGGCGATTCGATTGTCCGTACTGCATCAACGCGAGAATATATCCTTTCATACTTCCGGCGCTTCCGATTGGATGAGCGAGATCGTTTTTCTCTATTTGTGACGGTTCGCGAAAAGTAGTTATTCTCACGGTTATTAATAGCCGAGTAATCTTTCAAATATCTGTAGCACAAATGCACTCGATTCTACAAATTGTAAACTGGGAGAAGAGCGAGGAGAAGAGTTTATCCATTTTAAGCCGTCTATTTTCCCAGGTCGTTGAAGATATTATATTCTTCACTCAAAATGATAGTATTCGAAAGCATTGAAACATGCATTTAAATTATTTTATTTTATATAATAAATAAGAAGAAAACTGCTAAGCGTATTACATACGTCTAACATGATGATTGACCAATTAAGTGCTCATTTGTAAGATCGCTGAGAGGTGTTAATAATATTCACGGTAATCCGATGTTACGCGCAAACATCTTGATGTTTGCTATATATAATTACATTTTATGACAAGAATATAACGTCATGCAAGAGGACACCCGTGAGAAACCTGTCATAAAATTACAAACTTTATTAATATTATCATCGTAAAAGTGAAAACTTCCCACTTTCTTCATGTCATGTATACTCCTACGCGAAATTTTTTTATCTCTAATCTTAAATATGAAACTTACAAAAATTCCTATATAAAGAATGATAAATATAAATAATCCTGCATCTTAAGACGTAGACCGTTGCTTCATCACTAATTTTTAAAAATTTTTATTCATTTTGATTCAAAGTATATCATTGTATAATTACTGATATAATATATACTGCTAAATATGTATTACATTTTATTTTAAGATCATATCGCTTTAAACAATTCTATATTATATAAAAAAAATTTACAGCTCATTTTTAAAACTCGCAAGAAAGCGAAAATATCAAAACTCCGATTATCCCAATTATATAATTACATAAGGCCGTCAAAGACCTAGGCTTGGATCGCATGGCTTTTGATTCTAATTGATTTTATATAATTGTGTTTCACGTAAAGACAAGAAGTATTAAGTCATCACCAGGGACTTATGTGCGAAACTCGATATACGTCAAATGTCCTGTCCTTTGATCGGCTTACGTTAGCTTATTCAACCTACGTCGCTTAACGCGAAAAAAAACAACGTTAGTTCTGTAGTTATCGTAGCTCGCCAGTATCCGCGGCCACGACAATCCGTCGCAAACTAATATCCGCAATTAAAGCGCTGTCGCGGCCGGTCAGCGAGCGGCGCAAGCTGCCAAAGTGTTAAATTATCAACGCCGAAGTGTAAAGCGTCGTTCGCGGCGCATCGTTTATATATTGCATTCGATAATATATGATCGTGCATTATCCCGCGCGCGTCGCATCCGGAGATACCGTAATCCCATTTACACGCGCGCGGCCTCCGCCAATCCATACGGGCCGCGATAATGGCGCCATTTAGACACAACCGTACGTCTCGTTCCGCGCTGTTATTCCGACCTTATTCATCCGCGCTTTCCAGGAACGTTTCAATCGCGAGGGAGAGAAAGAGGAGAGAAAGACAGAAAGAGAGAGACGATTCGCACACCCGCGCAATAATGCCCCACGGAGACGCGCGAATATGCGCTCACGCAGTACGCACGGCGCGCGACGCGCGAGTAGCTCGGGCACGCGTGTGAACGTGGAAATATTTGTTCGACCTTTTCCTTAAAAAATCCTACCCTCATGAATTACACCTCGATTACACGATCCTTCCGTTCCGCTTCTTCGGGCCTGCCTGCGCCTACGCGCTCGCTGCCTCGACAGTCGCTACTGCATCCGCGTCTATGCGTGCACGCATGGGAATTGCGTTTGGGATGTAACTGGGATTTTCGACGATCTCAGCTACACATTAATCTTGGAATGACCATCCTTGGACTTGAAAACGTGTAAGATTGTTTCTAAGTCCATGACATTTTTTTCTAATAAGTATATGCCCTTCTATACATGTTTTCTTAGTATTTTTGTTACAGAATAGTATACCTACAACGTAACTGCAAACGAAGAGAGTGGATGAGAGTTTATAATTTGCTCTCTCGTGAGATAATACGAAACATCTTGTTGTTCACATCTTGGCAACTAAAATGTCCCTAATTAAACAAACGTGATCTTAGCGGGACTTGAGAATATTTCACTCGAATGTTATTTCGAGTGAGGGTCTACTTGGGCGATATAACCGCGCACGCCATTTCTCTTTCGATGCTTTCGACCTTCGGATCTCGTTCCACGGCTCTTTTCTTCGTCTCGTATGGCCGAGGCGGAGAACGCAGAAGCCAGGCGCATGTAACATATCTCGGCAGTCGCTGATCCGTGCAGCGCAACCTGACTCTCCGGCCGGAGCACGTGCACGTGCGTGTGCATGCGCATGCACACGTGTTGCGTGCTCTTCGACGACGACGACGACGACGACGACGACGACGATTGTGTGCGCGGATGTACCATCGTACAAACACGCGTACGTGCGCGTCAGTGACGGGCCTGATCTGGTACGCGATCGAGAATGTTCCTGACCGTGAATGAAATACGAGTGAATCGCTCGGTTTAAAAATTACATAACTTTTGAAGATCTGAATGGCTAGTAATACGCGTGTTAAAGATTCTGTTAAGCCTGTTAAGAAAATTGATAAAGCGTGTGCAGCACGATTCGTTAAATAAAAGATCAGGATGACTTCTGCCAGTTTTCTAAAATAAGAAATGTAATGTCTATACACATGTAACACAATTTTCTAAGCGGAATCAAATGCATTCAGTCGATGCAACTGGTATTTTTATACATAATTACAGCGATCGAGTTGTAACAAGGAATATTTTGTTTGACTCAAAGCCATCGCTCTGTACGTGCGCATACGCGAGTCATTCGTGGATACGAATATATATGTACCGGTTCGTACCTCCTTTATATCGGCCACGACGTGCGGTACGGCGCGTACCGATGGCATCGTTAATCGGTCGCTGCTAGAGATTTTAACCGTAGCCGGATGCAATTATCTATGTACGACGGTACAATTAATATCGAGTAACGCGTGTACGACGCCAAACTGAATCGCATATATACGTTGCCGCGAGCACGCCACGCGAGCGATATGAGCGTCGGCGTGTGCGCGAGTGCGTGCACGTGGAATGCGGTGAACAACGCGTTTATTGTGCGTGCCTCTCGTCCCGGCTCAGCTGGGAAGCTGAGATTTCTTTAGCGACGACGACGACGCGGAGGGCAGAGTGCAGCGATTCGGAATGTCGACTTTTTACGTAGATTCTACTCTCCATGAATTCTCGCTGGTGTTCGCGGTTATTGAAGAAACGTGAAATAAAACGCGCCGTATACGATGCACCGTTTTAAAGCGAAATACTCGCGAACACTTGACCTAGGTTTTAAAATAAACTTGGCATTTGTCAAAATAGGACGATAGAAGAACGGACAAACGTCAGTTTTAAAATAGAAGATATTTTCGTACCGTCTCGGTCTAAAGATACAATTTCAATATTATTAATTTTAACATAAAAAGATAAATTTTATATTTATTACTAATCTGTGTAATAAATAAAAACTTGCTTTATTACTTCAGAAATTATTCTTATGATTGAAACATAATGGCATTATTTTCTCCAGCCGCAATTTAAAAAATCTTACTTTCCAATTTTTGTGAATGTTACGTTGAAATAAAACTGCCTTTGATGAAACAAATGCAACGGAAGCGGAGTAGACAAGCACATCGATCGTAAATATCGTTTGGCCACATAAATATCATATGTCGGTTATCACTATCAGTAATTAGCTATAATTAATTGAGAAGAGCAAATGGGATAACGAGGGGCGTTTTGTATCGGCTGCGATTTTACTTGCGCTGCGGAGATAGATTATCCTCTTTTTAATCCGATATCAAAGACTAGAATTATCTCGCGTGAGTTTATCAAATCGCGGTCGGCAATTAAAACTTGATTAAGAAACTCGCGCACATTATCTACACGCTATTTGCGTAAGTCTCTCATGCATGAACTCGGCGCTACCAGACATGCGGACGCGCGAAGTTTTCCAGTTGCGGGTACCGTTCCAGACTCGTTAGAAAATTGTAAGAAATTGTTCCTGGTAAGATATAATTGTCCCTACAGTGTACAGCGACAAATGGGAGAATAACTTGAACTCGATCCGGAAATCATTGATTAGCCGTGTAATAAGTGACCGTAATTTTATTTTTCACTGAAACTTCGTGTTCGCTGAGCGAGCACGAAGTTAATTCTCACGAGGATAACTTGTGCAGATACTTACAGCGAGTTTAAACGACGTCTCTTCTTATTTGTTATCTACGTGTGTTGTTAATTTAAAATAAGCCTCTTCGATCGCGCGCGGAAGACACTCTGATACGATCTTTGACAGACAGAAAACGGGTTTCTCTCGATATCATTCACGAAGAGAGATCACTCGATTAATTGTAAAGTATCCGCAGAAAACGGCATCTTACGAAAAACACTTGTATACTATCCTGAAAATCTAATTAGCGATACAATAGAAGATATGGACAAAAGGAATAATAAAACGGAAGAAAAAAGAGAAATAATATGCTTTCATATGGACGCGTTACAACAAGGCGTAATCAGCGAAATTGATCGAAGCAGATCTCTCCCCCGTGAACCTACACACAGTACACGCTTTCATCTACACATGCGTGCGCACAACCGTCTTCATTCGGGTTCGTCAGATGCCCCCGTGATAAACGAAATTTAATGACAGTGCAAAATAAAGTTACGCCATGTATATGCAATTGTGTCAAATTAAAATATCAATTAAAATTACGAATGCAATGTCGAAGCTAATATTCTCGGACTATAATTGGCGTTGCAATTAAAGCTGTACCTATCACATACACATAAACAAACACACATATACACCCGCGCGTGTGACATTTAATTACATTCTACCGTAAGTAAACGGAGAATATTCATAATTTTGGACTGTGTAATAAACGATCTTGCTTAAAAGACATGTAGAAAAATAATGGCACTTTGCTTTCGCCTTAATGGTTGCGGAATAAGAGTCATTATGAAAATGATAAGTTATACTCCGCAAGTTGTTTTAGCGAGACGCCGGAAATCGAGAAGCTCTCCATAATCTTATAAACATAATGATGAAGATAACATCAAATGTTAGAAATTTCTTGTTGCATAAGCGGGAATGTCAGTAACATGACAAGAACGGCACATTCGTATTAGCACGACACTACGTAGTTTGACGTTGTGTGGAGATATCATGCGTGTCGCATATTACTAAAACATTGTAATGATGTTATCTTCGATGTAGAAACAAGATCAATTGCTGTTACGGGACTAAAATTTAACATGAAACTAGACATTAAAAATAAAATTAAATAATATTCTATTAACTAGTCATTTTTCTTCATGTAGATTGGCTCTTCCTCTCCCTCCCTTGCTCTTTCTCCCTTATTTAATTTCTGCTCAAAGAGAAGTTAAATATATGTACGTACTACGTACTACGTATGCATATAAATGTATATACAAGCGTTACCTTTGCCGCGCGTTGGAAATTTAATTGCGGTTTCTTAATGAAAATCTAGCATGAGATTCGACGTTAAGGATAAAATTATGCCGAGCCCGTAAAACAAGCGTATTTTTTCAAAGTAAGATAGCCTTTCCTGGAACGTATTCTTTTTGAAAAAAGTGAGCTCTATAGTGCGTCGGGAATCACGCCACCGGAAGACAGCCCTACGCAAGTCGGAGCAGCACCATAAAGCCCGTGGACAGGCACTAATGGCGCAGTATAACCCGGCTGCGGACGGCTGCGCGCGTGCGGAACGTTCTCCTTCTCGTCGTCCTTCGTCTTTCGCGTCATCCTGGATGCGCCTCCATCCAGGTGAATACGCACCGTCGGACAGGCGCGGGAAATAAAGGGAGGAATTCCCCTTCGGAGAGCGCGCGCGTACGCGCGCGAGTGAAAATACAGCCGCGCGTCCGTTTACGGTTTATTGCCACCATAATAATGATTTTATGTGCGGTGGTTGCGTGCGCGCATCGTGCACGGTGATGTTGGTGCTTTAAGCGCTCCGACGAATGGCAAACATTTCGACAACGTGTGTTCCTAGCGATCGGCCGATCGGTCGATCGATCGACCCGATCTGCCGAGTCCGTCCCGTGAACTCGAAAGTCAATCGGATTAACTTTTTGCGCTTCACTACGATTCAATTTCTTTTTATTAAATATTATATTTTAATTTCGCGCACCGTTATCAGTCTTTTGTATTAAATATAATAGATATATGTTGTGTTTTATAAATATGTATTTAAAAAATCTAACTATAGGAAAAATTCAGAAAAGTACGTATAAGCCCCTAAATCAAAGTACTGACTTCGCGCGTGTAGAATAACGATTAATATTTGTGAATTCTGCTGTAAACGTGATTATAAATAAATTTTTTATTCGAAATATACGTTGCGCAGTTTGTGTTTAATTATCCCGCAATACTAGAAAGTAATATTTGATTTATGCAGATAAATAGGAAAAAAAATCTAATTATTATGTACAGAACTTTCTAATGTTTTGAAATTACAAAAACCATGCTATGCTTTCATTGTTTAGTATTGAGGCGTGATAGTTCGTGATGAAAGTGAAATCAACGGTTTTTAAATGCTACTAATTGAGAACTCCGCACACGATTTCTATCATTAAAAAACAACACAATCCTTATATTACGTATGATTGCTTTGAAAATTGATTTTAACGCGATTTTACCCTTCATTTTCGAGACTGGATTATCGATTTCATTTTCTACAGGCTCCGTACGGCCCATGACGAGCTCTATACGTTTCGGTCCATTCGATGAGATTCGATCCGCGAACGTTTCTAATTGACTCTGACGGAATTCTTCATGCAGCCGTGCAACCATGTAGGATCCACCAGCCAGTTATCCTTGGCAGTTAACCCTCGCCATACAAGCCCCGATAAAACGAACCAATAAAACAAAGCCATGACTCACTAATAACAACGCTAATTATGATTACATATCCTTTCTATAAGCCCTGAGACGGTGATCCCGCATGCGAAGTATATAAAAGGGAAGAGAAGAAAATACGATGAAGACGAATTAGGAGAGAGCCGGAGCGCAAGAAACTCTCGTTGAATAATTGTACAAATGTGTGTGCATTATTATAGATAAAGATAACTCTTCACCGAGTGGAAAGAAGTGTGCTTCGCCGCAATTACTTTGTCAGACATGTTAATAATATAATAATAGTAATAGCTCGTAATATAGATTTCTCCTCACGAAGTATCATGAATATTCTCTTTCGTACATTCGCAACTCTTCTATCCTTGCGAAATGAAATATATACATGATCTAATAAACGTATTACCTAATAAGTTATATTATATCCTGTACAATAAATATGCGTATAATAAGTATACGGATTTCGCTTTTGATTTAATTGAATACTCATCGATTTGCATGATCGTGCGAAAACGTTTGAAACAGTCTGTAAGGCTTATACACTTTCGCCAATGTACTTTGTAAGCATCGCGCGCGAGACGCTGCGATTTCCAGCCATAAAGTCGGCGTTGATAGCAGCCCATCAATTCCGTAGGATGATCCGTACGGCTGCTACGAAATGCACCACCGACGGCAGGCTCTGAGAGATATCTTTATCTGTAATCTTAAGTATGCCAGTACAATTATTCATCTCGTGCTCGACGCACTTTCGCGCCTAGCTGCCTCAATTGGCGGGGTTCGTGCCCGGTTTCAACACGCTTATAACTCGTCTCGTGCTGCACAATTAGGGTGTTTCTTCGAGACTTGCCGAGACGAAATTTTTAGAATGACTGGATCGCACTGTAGTCGCGGGCTTTCTGTTTAGAAAGCAGATATAGATAAACAAAAAACTCTAAATTATATGCTAGACGTATTCTCTAATAAAAAGATTTTTATAGATTAGAAGTAATTTCAATTAGAAGAGGACAGTTGTATCTTTCTCGTTTTATATCAATATAGACCTGTCGCGCAATAAAAAAATCGATAAATGCATGGCCTTGTTATCCTCGCGCATATACCCACGGACAATTTTGCGATCGGAGAAAAGCGGATCTATAAAAAGCTTTATCAAAATGGCCGCATCTTTGCGACAGGCGTTAGTCGGTCGCCGGCTATCGGCCAAGCCGTTTAATTGAAAGAGTGGTGACGCTTTACCGGTCAAACGGGCCGACCGCGATTGCGCGAGACCAACGCGCAATTTTGCGAATATAACGCGCCAGATAACGAAAGAATGCACTTTTTACCGTCCGTTATACTCCACTTCGCTCGCAGAAGATCGCCGTACGTGCCACGCACGGCTACATGAACTGTATTTAGCTCCTTGCAATCGTAACCTCCGGTGTTACGAGCGAAAACTTAACAAGATCTCGCAATCCGATAAAATGCCTATCTTATTTTCAAATAGTTCGTAAAATTTTAGATTTTATTCCTGCGATATGTAACATCGGATATAACAATCGTGCTATTTCCCACACTGCGTATAAGAACATTTTTTTGTGACTTTCTATTACGCTCTATATTTATGCTTTACTTTAATCAGATAAGAAAATTAATTAAGGGTACGTTGACCTTTCGGGGGAAAAAAATAGACATTTATTCTACATAAGTATTTCCGCCTGCGTTAGTCGCACCAAGATGGTATCGCTATGAATCATTCGGGCTTGTTTGTTATTTGAAACGCGCGGTACAACTCGCGACTTCGCGCGGAAGCCCGTAGTAGTAGACGCCGGCGATGTAGCATTAATCACGTTGGATTAAGTGCAATTATTAATTTCTTCCTCGTAACGGGCGCGCGAGGTACGCGCGGTGCATCGTTGCACCGCTATCATCGCATCTTAGGATTGATTGACTAATCCTTTGGCGACCTCACGTGCACGTGATCATTGAACGTGACATAAAACCACACATACATGCGGCTGTAAAATATGTATATAATATTACAATTGTATTAATCAAAGTCTGGTACGTTCTCGTTGGTACCATTTCATCGCATCTGCATGATAACATCACGAGGGCGTTGCGCACTTTATTTTCTTTGTCTTGAAATTTAAAGTTTCACTCGCGTGTAACAGTATATATTCCATTCTCAATAATTGCAATACTTTAATAGCAATTTCTGAAGATGAATTATTGCGGAGTCAATATCATCTGACTCTCGTTGCTTCGCGTTCTAATACCAGCGCGGAATAAATTCGGTCGATTAAAATTTTAATGAAACCATCCCCGTGTTCGCGATATATTTTCGTTACTGTCCTATTAATTGGATTAATCGATCACCGTTGCGGTTTAATCGCTTCTTGAAATCGAGCGCGACGACTTTTGCGCGCTAAGGCTTTAATTAACCGACGCGTGATCGATAGCAGATTAGAAGAGACACGTGCACACGGCGGATTACACTCCGCCGGGGCTAAAAATAACTCCCGCGATTTCATATTCGAGCCGCGATCCCGATCGCGGAATTTCGCTCGCGCGCGCGCGCGCAGCGAGCTTCTAATTAATTCCCGCGCTATAAAGGACATGCGGCCAAATAAATGCGTCCTGCAAACGGCACCCATTTTACTACTCGCTCGCTTGCTCATGCTGCACCTGCACACGGCCGACTGACATTTTTCGTGATCTTCATCACGGGGAGACTCGAAATGCAGTCCACCTTGAAGGTGGACTAACCGTAGAGGTACGTCGCCCCATGAAAATGCAAATTGTATCTCCCCCCCTCTAACGACTCGCGCCCTTGGACACTATTTTATGGTGATTGGATGAGTCTTAAAATGCGGCGCGTACTTACGGGGCGGATTTAGTGTTTCACTTGCTACCGCCGTAACCCCCGGCCCCTCTCTGTATCCCTCTTATAATCGACCTGCGCTTACCTGAAACATAAAGAAACACGACGATATTAGGCACGGCCGAGCGATAGTACCCATGGAAAGGTTACTCCGCGAGAAATATCGAGGTGATCGACTTTACGGAGAAGCGGCCGCTTTGCCAAATCGCCTGTAAAATGCCCGAGTTACGGCCGGAAAGGCCACGAAAATCGAACGGCAACGGAGAAACCGATCCACCGATGGCCGGTATATCTCTCCGCCAGAAATGGAAACGATGATAAGCCGATAGTTTAGCGGGACGCACTTAGAATACGTGTCAACTACCTCGAGCCACTGCAGCTCGCGCTGCTGCATTTCGCGATGCGTTATAAAAACAAGTAAAACGACGGACAACATATCGCCGCGACGGACGGCACGAATTGCGTAATACTACGTGATATATCGTATTTATTCGTTATTAAAAGAACATACAAATTTAAACTCTCGTTTATTTTTCGACGTCTTCGAGGTTGCGATGTAATATCACGAAGACAATTTCTTCTTTGTTTCGTGCGATAAATTTAGCAGTTGCGTATGTGTCATCTACCAATACTGTTGTAACGCATCGAGTTGCAAAAGTGAGCCGTATATCTATACATTATCGGAGCATAAGAAATATTGTTCTACTTTTGTATGAGATTTCTGCAATAATGCATCTAAATTTATTTTTTGTAAAAGATAATAAGCTGCCATATAATAATATAATTATATGGCAGCTTTGCCTGAAACACTCCAATGCATTTAGTGCATAACTAAATGCATCTGATGTTCAAAAGATAAACTACTTAAGATATTCTTTTAATGTCAACATTGTAGATAACGATCGTCATATGATAAATCTTTCATGTGCGATATACTATATGATGAAAATATTTTTCTATCATAAAAAACATTTTTTAAATAACAGAACCAATGTGTTTTTTACGGTGATAAGGAGTGAATCTTAGCGCTATCGATGCTCATTGATAAGCGACGCCGAAGTGCCTTGTAATCAACGCCGCTGGATACAGGCGTGTGTCAATAAAATTTGATAAATGCGCGACCGGGGTACGCGATGTTTTACGAGCGAGACACCATCGGTGGGCCGCACGTCGGTGGCTTTTACGCGTCCCATAAACCGGTACATCTGCATTGCGCTAATGTGCGAGTTCGCGTATCCGCAATCGTTTCAATCTCGCGGGTCACCAAACGGGGCAACCGTCATTAAAATTCTAACATTTTCGTTTAATACGAATCACGCGTCTCACTGCGAGAAACGCGCGAATGAGGCAGATATCGAAATCAAGTGAGTAAATATGAATTTTAATTAACCAAGAGTTTCTGCTTTTTTAAGAGAAAGCCAGGTAATATCTATAAATTTTTCTCATTTCGATATTCGAGAAGAAGAACGATGTGAAAGCTGTCGCGCCGGAATTAATTTACTCCGTACCGCTCGCTTCCTCGCGGTACGGCACATTCCAATTAATTATCCAACTTACTGTCGCCCGTTCGCGGCCTCTTCCTCGCGATGCGTATCATTTGCATAAATAATACTAAACTATCTTCGCACCGCGCATCTGCCAGCTTCCTTCCCTTGTTAATCCCGACTTCTAGCTCGCATTATTCTTCACGCTATGTGTATATATTATTCTACACGGCTCATCTACGTGCCGTTATCTCGACGTTTCGTAAATTTCGCGGATCCGTCGGCTTGGATGCTGCTGAGCCGCTCGTTTCCTTATTACCAGTCGCAGGTGTAATCAGTGACGATTCTCCGTTAGGATCACGGGGAAGGAGCGGAGGAAAACGAAAAGACGAGGACGAGGATGCATGTAGCGGCAGATAAAGTAGATGATATGGTTCGATCGGTCCTCTGAAATAATACTCAGCTTGCTAATACGGAACGGAAACGAGATCGATATATCACGCGAATCTCTGCGAATCGATGGACAGATATTAGTGACTAGTGACAGTTTTGTAAGTAATCGATATCAAACAACGCTCGCGACACTTCGTGTGTCACAATATTAATTAGTGATACGTAATATAATTTTCCTGTTGGCGACAATTGCTTCTTGCTTCTTTTAATCGCAGTAGAGAATTTCTTAATGTGAAAGAAAGAATAGAAAACTTGCTCTTTGATGTCTATTAATGTACAAGAAAGAGAAAATATATAAAAAGATCACCGTTTGTATTTCCAGGTAGCAGAGTGACGTCAAATGACGTATTAATAACTTAATAATAACGTCTCTAACGTCAATAAAACATCATTAAGACGTCTTTAGACGTCATTTTGCTACCTGGGTTATTACGAGTAATATCGCTATATTAAGACTACTCCGTATTTCGTAATATCAGGTTAATATTAGTTTTTATTGAATAATTTATAAAAGAGAAGTACGATTAAAAAGACATTTCTTGCTCTGTAGTAGGCACTTATCGCGCGCAGTGCAATATTTCTCATCTGTTCAATCCGACTTCGAGATGAACTTTACGGACAGAATGAGAAAGATTGCTTGGAATGTGCTCGCGTTTCATTTCCACGAGGAAGACGAGGGCTTTCAACGTTTCTTTAATTAAACGCGAAACATCGCGAACGGAGAATTCCGCTCCGGTCGACGTATCGCCAGGGGGTGCGAAAAGTCTCGTCGGCAGGCAGGATCTACTAGACGCGGAGATCGTCGGCACACTTTCGTCGCGAATAACGCGCGTTCGCATATCCCGCGATTTAGTTGCTAAACCGGTCGAAGGTGCAGCGCAGAAGCCGCAAATTAACGTTATTCATGCGGTGCAACGCGATGCGCCGACCGCGATGGGCCGCGCGCGCGGGCAAAGTTGCATCGTCACGAGACTCGATGAATTTTATTAGGCTCGTTCGTCCCACAGCGACTTTATCGTACGCGCTCGTCTCAAGGCTGCGCGTAGACAGGCCGGCTTTCCTCGGCTCTGCTCGATTAATCGGTTTATATGTCGCTTCCTTTTGATTTGTTTGTCATGGGGGTCTAGCCGCCGACGGGGGGGAGGGGCGGGGGGTTCCGGCGACGTAAATACGACTTAGGCGAGAATTGTGGAATTATAAAGATAGAAATGCTATAAATAACGCGGAAATGGAAATAAGCGAGAGGCCGCGAGAAGCGCGGCGATCTAGTCGATTAATAAAGATGCTCGTTTAATTAGCGCGTTGTGCGGCCCCGCCGTGCGCCGCGCGATGATTTATGAAGTCGGCGTAATCCGCGCGACGCGGTAAAAAGCGATCGCGAAGGGGACATCGTCATTTAGATATCAAATTTATTCATAAACGTTCGATATGGACTGAAAGTATTTTAATTGGAGCGATAACTGCGCTTCCTTTTGCTCCCTTTCCACGTCGTTATTTATGTGCCTATACTCTTTATATATCAATATACCTAGGTGACAAGATAAAATAGGATTCAGTCGGGGAACGGGCGATTCAGCGGTGCATTCTTGTGAGACGAAACGCGGTCTCCGATGTATGTAAATGCGGATCCGAACGCGGTGTGCCGCTTCGTTGTTACACCAGTAGGTGGCAATCTAATACGGTGCAGCGGATGCATTCGTATGCACCAGATGAAGCGGGTATGCCAGGAGGCAATTTGTGCTGCCTGTTCTCAGGGGTGCGAGAGCCGCTTTCTCGATTGCGATTTATTTGCGCACGTGGGTCTTCTCATTCGTGACATTTCGCGTGACACGTGGATGGATCGAAATTCGGAGTGTATGAAATATAGACAGCGGTAGAAATTGTCAACGAAGGACGTCGGGCCTTTCCGCGATTGAAAGATTTATTCACTCGAAAGAATAATTTATGGAATAACTGGCAAAATTAATAACGTTTTATTTTGATATACAGTTGTAGAAATGTATTCCCTCTAATAAGATATAAAAAAACCTGTACGAGAATCGTTAAAAATGTTTCTATGTAAGTTTATAATTAAACCGTCATGATTTTAAGCTTTATGTGAAAACATTTCCCATTTATCTTCATTTTTATTTATTATTTTATTCATAAAATATCGAGAATTTTTGTAAAACTGCACCTAGTATTATATAAAACAACGTCGATTTGTAAAAGATCGATTTATAGCGGTGCTGTAGCGAACAAAACATCCGCAAAAAGAACCGAAAGTTACCGAAAGTTTGCTTCTCTGGTTTTATTGTTATTGACGTTGGAAACACGATTTCCTTCTGCTTGCTAATAATTGACTGCGTCCCGAGTGGCGCGCGCTGTATGCTTTTTTTCGATCTCGGAACAAACTTTGATGCAATTAACAGACGGATACAGGCGTGCACGCTCGCTTTCCCCTCATCCGATGTGTCGCGGATTATTCTCAACGGAATTTCTAACGGAGAAAATATGTGCCTAGGCTGCTTCATACTTCCGCAAAAAAATGAGTCTTATGGGATAACGATTTATCGTTTCCTGCGGGAAACGAAATAGCGATCTTTATTAACGTATCAGATTGGAGCAATGCTTACTCCGATTTCCAACACGTTCTGCAATAAGTGCAGTGCGAGAAGTATTTTACTTTTAACACAGAGTTTGAAATTTTCCAAGAAGTGTGTAATATTGAATTATAAGAAAGATCAAAGTGTGAAATATCACACGTTGCAGAATCGATCGAGATAACTGTGATACACTCGAGATAAACCTGATACTAGAATATTTTCTAATAATAAACCTGATAATCATTGTAATGTTGTTGCAAGCAATAATGTTACATATTCGACATGCACTTTGAAATTTTTAAGACAAAATAATTATCCATTATATCATTCGAAGACAGTTCTGTATCACAATCTCTTTCAGTAATCGTATCTTACTACAGATACGTGAGCTTGCAATCTTGCTATATGTTGTGAAAAAAAAAGTCGCGGGATATTTTCTGAACGTTATCGTTTTAAATTCAAGATATTACCTTCGGTAAAAAATGGAAGTATCTTTAGTACGCTTTAATATCGCTTATATACAAGCACGGCTGTTATCTCGTTATTATCTGACACAGGCTCGGTTTCGATGCATCTATTCCCGAACCGATTACCGCGCATTACCTCGCCATTACGCCACATTGTCTCGGAATATTAATAAGCCAATAACTATCATCTCACCCCGACATCTTCGATCGCGACGCCGCGGTTTCTCGAGAGGCATGCGCCGGATTGCCGGTACCGTCCACGACAATGGCGTGAAATTCAAAAGTCGGCGAAGGTGGCGAGAGAAAGGAAAAGAAAGGGGACGAGATATCGAGGAAACTCTCGTGGATGGCGCGGCGGTGCAATCAACGGGGTGTATCCGCCCGCGAAACTCGGACTCTCATATGCATACCCGTCCCGCGCTATAATAAATCCGACAATTTGCATGAATGCACGCGTATAATACGACGCTGGGCGCCGTGTAGAAAGCGGGCGCCGTGTGATTTTCAGGGGAATTATAAATCCCGTCCGCGAGGAATTACGAGGGCGCGAGATAGGCATCTCGGAAGATAAACGTCGGATTCTGGCTCTTTGCTTGCCACCTCCACTTTTTTCTACGTTACTCGCCTTTGAGTTGTCTTGTTTAAGGAAAAAAAATACATATCGTGTTTATAAGCGTGTGACAACACGTTCAGGTATTTACTTTCGAATGTTCCACGAAATATAGAATAAGAAAGATTTGAAATAATCACATACTAAAGTAGGTCAAACTCTATATAGAAAATTAATTTTGGCTCTGAATGATTGTTACAGAAACAAACGAGAATAAAATGTTAATTAAATTACCCCAACGTTGAGGAATTATTAATGAACATATCTATTGTTATAAATTAAAGTAAAAGTATAAAAAATAATTAAAAATGTAATAGTGACATAAAATCAATACGCCGAGAAGTAATGTTAAATTTATAATAAAATTACATTTTGATGTTGTTTGTTTCGAGTATACTGGTAATGTAATAAAAAAAAATAAGTTATAATTTCATTAAAAATATAATTATACTAATGTTTTGCTATATCAGCGTAAATAAATTAATTCACGTTATTATATTAAAAGCGAAGTATTTCTGATAGTACTAGAAATCGGACAATACGTCCACAACGAACAAATTTGCAATAATACGCATCGATATTATTGCAATATACCGGCAATACCGGTAAATTACAACACTACTAAATACTACGTTATCTCGGATCGCGAATTAATCTTTCATCTTACTTTCTCTCTACATCGAAAGACCTGGATTATTCACCGTGAAATACACGATGTGGCTTTTAATTGTCTCCATATCGCGCCACTGTTTTTCTCATTGTGTAACACCGCTTTAAATGCAAAATGCGGCTATTCACTGAACCGTCAAATCATTTGAACAAGTGTTACAGTAGACAATGAAGACGCTGTATTCCTAATAAACGCTAAAGATTGAAAAGAAAATCTCGAGTCTCATTATAAAATCTTTGATTTACACTGGTGGAAATGGAAAAAAGGATATCAAGAACACTTTATCCCTACAATATCCGATAACGCTGTATTTATTCGTACGGTGCACGATAAAAAAAACCAAGATCGTATGGAAATCTTTATTCAGGGTACCTTACAGGTACGTTGGTAGTGAGTATATCAGCCCTTCATGGTATTCTTTTTTCCATTTCCACTAATGCGTTTTTATATCAACAAAATTGTGAGAATTTCCTTACTCTATTATGATTTTAAAGAAACGAAATCAAAATCATTCTTTTTATCTGACAAAAATGATCCTTGAGAGATCTCCACACGAAACAATATCTCAGCATAAAACATTCAATTAAAATTCATTTGTAAAATGGTCAGAATTGCATCGAACAAGATAATTTGTGCGCGATGCAATTGCATTCCCACGAACGCAATCGAAATATCCTGTTTCACTCATTGTCTTATTAGCCTTTATCGGAAAGTGCTGGTGCACTCTCAGGTGTAAACGCACCTCGTTCCACGAAGAGTACGCATTCGAACTTTCTAAACTGCAATTTGTCTCGATCGCTGATATCTCACCTCGCGCGATCGTTCTTTTGTTATCGACTTTACCGCTTAGGAAATTAGAGGGATGCCGCGCAATTATTACTGACGGTGAAATCGAGAAAGCCCTCTTCGTGCAATGCTTATGTATAATCAAATATTCGTTGCGACAGTCAGCTATTCGTTTAATGTAACTTTTAGACGATTTAATGTCGAGTAAGATGCATTATGCAATAACGGAATTGATTGAACTTTTAGTGATTATACGTCTGTGTAATCAGCAACATAATATAATATTATGATTATTCTTTGACATTAAAAAGAGTTAAAGTCATTTTTCTTTAAATTAATTAATTAACTAATTACAATAATTAGTAAAATATTTTTCAATAAGAATCTTTTAAACATAATATTTTAAACTGTATTGCCAGTGAATATATTGATTTTCTTTAATTTCCTCCAGAAGTTAGCTATTCTAATTTATGGCTTCTATACCAAGTACTGCAGAAATATATGCACTTCCATATAATTTGTCCTCAAAAATCGATAAATCGAAAATTACAAGCAATAATCCCGAGCAAGTCCATTGGTACCACCGACTGCGTTATGATGTTTTCCATCTACTCACAAGGCAACCGTCGAAAATAAATCTCACGCAGGGAGTGAGGGCGGCAGCTTATAACCAAGGGCTACTTAGTGGTGACCAGAGGCACGTTTCCCGTAAGACAAACAAGCTGACTTCGCGGCACCAACGCCGATCACTATGCCGCGTTTATATTGTGATCTATTATAAGACCCACGGGCCTCCACAAATAAATCCTGACGCGCACGTTGCAGCAAACGTATACTACGTTTTACGCGAAATCCGCGAATTACGCAGCCGAACGAGACTGTCGGTCTACGTCGGTCGGGTTGAACGACTGCCCATTAACACTTTCATCGCGACAAAACGAACCATGTCATAAAATTTGTTATAATATCTAAAATATTCGATTGTTAATTTAACTTTGATTAAATCTTAGTTTTATTTTATTTAGCTTTCTCAGTAACCTTCTTTCATAAACTATGTATGTATTATATAGTTGATGTAATAATACAATTGGTATTTGCACTTTTTGCAGTTTTGATAAACGATGCGAATCGCGGTCAACGTAATATTCGCTAATATTTTCTATAATTCTCGCTAATATTCGCACGTTTCGCGGTTTTGATAAACGATATGTGAATCGTGGTCAATGTTCAACAATAAAAGGTCATTTCAAATAAAAGGTTGCTCGCGCAATAAAGCGCTCGTCCCATTGTATTGCTATTAATCTTATTACACTCATCTCGTATTTCCAATCAAAATAAAAATCTGATACAAACGCGGAGAAATGCCACGATGTAAACGCGATAGATAGAGTTGTTTAACATGACATAGGCAAATAAGTCGGATCTAATTGAAACCGCGTATCATACGTCTAACAAAATAATTATTTTAGTAATGAGTAGTTATGTATGACGGAGCTGAACAACATCTACATTACGCCAACATCGAACAGAAAGTTTATCATCATTGTTTATTGAAGTAGAAAAGCGGATGCAGCTTGCACCGAAAGTTCAGCCCAAGCGCTATTCCGTGAAACATCATTAACAACTTTCGCGCAACGGTAACGCACAGATTGCACTCGAAATTAATGCGCAAATTTCGCGTAAACCGAGAAATATTCAGAAAATTTGTAAATAAACAAGATGTTTTACGTAAATTTTCATAAATGCTACCGTCGAAATGCGAGATGTTGCACAAGAAACAAGAAAGAAAGAAGGAATAAAAGTTCGCGTGTTGGTAGGAATTAATTTAAAAACCTGTTTTGCTTAATCCCAATAATAACAATTACTATATCTTCTTTCCTCCTTAAATATGTCATTTGAAATTGAAAGGAAGAAACTTTCCTCGAAGCCGTTTTATCGACGGATTGCGTCTTTCTCGTTTTCACGACGGGGGATAAAAGTTTTTTCAAGTTAAGCAGATAGGAGCTATATGAGGATTAGTATAAAGCAGTTTTAACCGCATAGTGCGTTTCTACCGCTTTTGCAGGATCTCGCGACATAATCCTTTTGATCCTCCTCAAAATTGAAACCTAGGGCAACCAGAAAGGATTTCACCAAAAGATGAACTTCAACAAAATGAAAACACCGCACGTTTATGTTTTAGGCAAAGAAAGACTGTTCCCCGTTCTTATGGGATTTTAAAACGTCAAAAAAATGTTACAGGCGAATTTATAACCCGGAATTTAGTGCGCCAAACGTAAGTTGAAAATAAACTCGAGCACTTGTGTATTCATAGAATTACATATCGCGCATTAGAATAACATAAACGCACACAAAGTTATTAATATATATGGAAATCTAAAAATAAATGTTAAAATAGAAATTCTAAAGAATTATATACACACGAAAGTATAAATAACGTATAATATATAAACTTAAGTAATGGAATTTATTAATATTTTGTAAATCCATTTTAATACGCACGTGTCCCGAATGATTTAAAATCGTCAGTTTAGTTGAAAATGCAAGCGAGTATAAAAAAAATATAAGCTGAGTTAATAAAAGCGAAAATTAGTTTTATTTTGCGGTAGTAATAAAAAAATATTACAGCTTTCGTCGAATAAATATTTACCTACCACCCCACTCAATAACTGCAAAGAAATACAGATAAAAAAATGTTACATAGTTTTCAATATTTTTAATATTTTCAACGTAGCAATAATATTAACTAAATCCGTAATATTTAAATTACTCTACTATCCGATACTATAATATTGCGTTCATCCAGAATCAATACGTATCCGAGACAGTTATTTAATAATAATTAAATAAATCGTTTTGCTGTTGCACATTTATACTTTTAACTTTTGTAGCAAATGTCTTGCTTATTTTTTATAAGTATTGGATTACATTGACACCTTATTTCTTAATAAATTCCGAGAAATAACGTATTCGTTTTTTATATTCCGCCGCTTTGGTGGTCTTCTCGATTCGAATCGTTCAGCGTTACGTTTGTGCATTACGAAAGAGTCCTATTGTTTCGTGGAGGCACACATTTCATCGCGACAACCCGTAATTATCGCAGCCCCGCGAAATACTTTCTGGGTCGATTGAAATCCACGATTTATCGTGCGCGATAATTGCACGTAAAATACTTTGCCTTTCACTGTTCGCCGCAACGAAATCTCACTGGCGATCGAACAAGTCAATAAAGAAGTATTTAATACGCCGATTTGTTTAACCATAGAACGAGTCGTAGTAATTATCCTCTCAACGATGGCACATATTGCTCGCAATTTTGTAGCAATAAACGATCATGAGATTGTCATGAACAACGTATGCGATCCTCTCCTTATTTATTAATTTGATTGACATGAGAAAACATGCCATACACCGTCAAAACATGTCAGCCGATATTTTCCAATTAAACGAGAGTCAGCCGAAGCTTTTGTTGAAATGCACCTGCTATCGCGAAAGCCAGCGAGGCATTGAATATTGTCAAAGAATAATTAAATCTGATATGTTGCGCAATCCCAACCGACTGCCAGAATGTTCGACTTAAATTGACCCAGTTATTCTCGCAGAAAAAGGTGTTCCGTAATACTTGAACTAAGAATGTTTATTCGGAAAACCGATTGATTTCCCTATTGACCGTACGCTGACCAATATCGTTATCACAAAATATTCAATGTTATATGTTCGAAATAACTATATGCCGAACAAGGAATACCATATAATTGCAAAAATTTTGAAAAAAAATCTGCTTGATATATATATTATATATAAATGTATGTTATTTACTAATAGCAAACTTTAATTGTTATATACAAATTGTTTGCTTTTTTTTAAAGATAACTTGAGAGCGGTGAAGGATTATGATTTTTTAAACAAATCAAGAAAGTCAGATTATTTTGTCAAAGAATGTGTCACAGTTTAATCTTATTTTTTTTAACTTATTAAAATCATGTAATTTTATTGCTCTTAGAACAAATATTGCATCACGAGAATCAAAACTCAGACTTTCGTTTTAAACTTCATCTAAGTTCTTTAATTAAGTTGCGATTGTAGATATGATGAAACAAATATTAAATTGACTCTCAAAATGTATTTGTTAAATACGTGTCTCAAGATTGGTTTCAGTCGAGTTCTTCAGCCGAAACATATGACTACAAATACGAAGTAAATTTGTAAAGCATTGTAAAGAAACATTTTTATAATAATGATATAATTTCCTTAACATTTAATGTTAAGTTATTTCATACAAAGAAAACAGAAAAAATAGAAGCGCGAGGAAGATTAAGCCTATGATATATTGAGACAGGTTCTATTTACTATATATAAATCCGCTTATATGTATATCATATATCTTCGAGGCTTGTGGTGTTTTCGTGACATGTGTCATGCCGTTTAACGCTAGTTTTACGACGCGTAAAGATATCTCTTCGCATACGAGCATGTTCCAGCCGGTCACTCGAGATGTTGCTTTTCACCAGCTGTTGTTTCAGCGGTAAACGAAATTTCCACGGGATCGTTCTCGGAAATCGGAAAGAAAACACGGGTTGTCTTTATGACTTGCCGGAACGATACTCAATTGCTTTGAAGCAGGTGGCATCTGAGACCGCGTGCAAAATGTTTTTGACGGCTGCAAAATTGTCATGAACGAGATAACGGCTAACCAATACGTCAACATGCGGAAGATTCAGTCAATAATGTATGTTTCACGTTTATCGCGTGAAAACCTCAGCGTTAAATTTATTTAAAAATACGTATCGCTGATTGCTATAAATAACACGAATGTTGAAAGCGGAAATGAAATTTTCATGTGACATTTTCTCTAGAAAATATCCAATGAACCGGAACTTCGAAAATAGAAATGTCAGATTTATACAATTTCACGAAAATCACGTGATATATAGCAAATAAATGAATGATCGAAGTAAAACAGATCCGGGACTAATATAGATCTCGCGCTATTATATCATTATCATCTGACACGCGAATATGAATTTTATTGGGACTGCCGACGTGTGTCACTTTTTTGAGGTGACACGCATCTATCAATTATAACTGACAATTTGCGAAAACTAACTATCACGCTCGACCAAGCCGTATTTTTACGTTTGTGATAACAGAATCGCCTGTCCTCAACATTTTTATCACTTGTGATTAAATCACTTGTGATTGTCTAATATTAACGTAGGTACGCTAGATAATGGAAAGGAGATGAACTATATATCGACGAATAGTTTATACATAAGAACGAAAAATAATTATTTGAGAACATATATCGCTTTTAAGAAAATATAATATGAGAAAATTACATACAACGACTTATAAACAGAAGAAATATTTTCATACGGAGAAAATGTAAAATTGCAAGCTGCACTAATAATTGAAAGTGATAAAACTATTTTTCTTATCGATTTATTTTATACGCAAGTAAAGATATTCTTTTATTTATCTCCAATAATCTGTATCCCCAAATTGTTTTTATCGTCAGCCGTTGCTTTGTAATGTTAAGAAATGTGTCTTTCTAACAACGAAACGCTTACCTGCGATTTTCCGCTCGCGCATTCGTCGCCATAGCGCTTCCGCCTTGCGCATCGGCCAGTTCTCGACTTTCGCGCTGAAACTGCGGAAGAACTTGTACTCCTTAAAGTGCGACATTCTTCTACCACCGGTGTTTCTGGTCTGATCGATGTTACCGGAACTCGTTGTAGTGCTGTCTCGGCAATCCTCACTCGACATGCCTAGCATTAAAAACTAATTCCCGTTTCTATTTCACGTATATGTAGCGTTAAGTCGCGGCAATCCAATGAACAATTTATCCAAATTTGAACCGTGCGGCATGTTTCTTCTTCTTGCAAAAGGTACCACGTCATTATTGAAGTCCCGTTTAATATTTCCTTGGTGCGAAAAATATTCTCTTTCGGTCAAAATACTTCTATATAACTTCTATATATAATTTTATCTCATATCTTCATTCAGAATAAATAGCTTCAAAATATTGTATTTTATATCTGTCTTATGCCTTAAGACTTTGCATGTAAAATAATATATCTTCTCTCAAAGATCATAACTTCAGATTGGAAGAACGTATATTTTCACGGCAAAAAGCATGAGAAAATCGAGAGCGACTTCTAGTTTTGCTGCAAGCCGTGCCACATGTTGCCATCAACTGCATGTGTTCGGAAGACGATTATTTGTCACACCGTCGATATAAATCCCTTCCGGAAGTCAACGAGATAAACTAATGTATCGTAGCACAAAGCTACTGTGTCACGATTCTTTACTTTGGAGGCTAACAAGAGTATCCCTTTGATTTTTGTCAGAAAAAAAACATTTTTCCGATGAAATAAATTGGCTTGAATTAAATCAATTTATTAGCCATTGCTTTAAAAATTCTTCCCAATTGCTGTCCAATATTTCTGATTTATTTATTTCTCCACTTAATTATTTCCGTTTCATGAATTCATCTCGTGGATTTTCTCAGAATACTGGGAAATAATCTTGTCCGTTCTCCCGCGAAAAGGACTTCTATTCGTGACAACCGCTCGTTTAGAGAAATAAGGAGATATAAAGTTTGTACGGTTAATGCGAAACGATTCTGAGAACTTACGTCGACCGAACGATTAAATGATCCGGTACAATTCTCGAACTCGAAGAGACTCCATCGCATGTCCAGCGGGTGATCCTATATTTTGTTGAGAGAGGCAGAGACCAGCTGAGCTTGATAGCTGCCGGCCGTCGATTGACCTCTGCCATTTAATTAAATTCTCTTCGGACACCAGTATAATCTTCTCGCTGTTCTTGAGGAATATCGAAGTTTCGCCCGAAGACGTTCACACTTCAAGGAAACATGTTCTGCGTTGCATCGAAACTGCAAGTATCGATTACGAGTTCTTCTTCAACCGAAAACCGTGTCGCATTTCGCTTCAAATAATCCCGTAATCTCTTGTCGGATCTAAATAATATTTACATTTTGAATTGAAAAAGCGATTATAAGAGAAAAGTTTAAGGGTTTTTAAATTAATTTCTTTTAAATTCGTATGACAATATTAATCAATTATATTAAATAATTGCATTTGGAACATTCGATCTCTTAATAAATATAGAATTTGAAAACAAAATATAAAAATTATAACCACTTTGTTTATTATATCGTAATTAACATGGCAAAGGTGGCAGAACAAATCATTTTTATATAATAAAAATATACGTTAAGAGAGATATCAAATGAGGAAATTGTCATAGAAGAACATGCAGCAGACATATTCATTATGGAAAACTCGTGAACAAAGCAGTTGGAGAATCTAATAGAATATTGAGAGTTGAAGCTTAAAATATCTTTTTTCCCTTGACACGTGAATCGATAAGAGAAAATGAATATGGACGAGTATTGCCAGATATTGACTTCCGACGTGTATTGATCTTATTTGTCGACGGAATATGTAAAAACTATATTAAAAACTCGAAATACAGTAAAGGAAGGTGCGACAAAGATAAAAAAGTTACCATATTGACAAGAGTTGGAAAACATAAATCAATTGAAAATTATTTAGAGAAGGCTAACGAGACTAAAAATCAATCCTGAACACAAGCATTACACTTTAAATTAAATTTTGGATTCGATATAAATATAAAAAGGACACATAATTTATATCGGAAATTTTAGTGAAGATAAAAGAGTTGCTTTGAATGCGATCATTATCGTTTAGCCATATTCTCAATTTAATTTAAGTTCCTGTTCACTAGATACGCAATTAAAACGAGATCTTGCGTCCTAACTGTCCTGCTAAGAGACACGCGGAAGCACTCGCTCGAAGCAAGAATCGGTCATTTCGACGGACAAAAACGAGTTATATTGCACGCAGTAAAAATTTTTTCTTTCCCGTTCGTCTAATGATCGATAACTTTCAGTCGGCATTTTATGAAGTCGAAGAAAGCGATGCGCCGACTCTTTGTTGAGGAAAAAGATGTGCACTGACATAAATGAGAACGTTGTTTCCTTCTGAAATTTTCGTCACCGTCAACACCGTAAATTCTAATTTTCAAAATTCCAAGTTTGTGACAAAATAAGAAATTTAAATTATTTCTAACCAGAGAGAAATCTGTGTCAACGCGACAACCGCGATGTCCATAACATGCGCAACTTTAATCTTAATTTGACATACGGAGATAAATTTCTATGAAAACCGGTGAAACTTAAGCTTCAAGCAAGATGAAAATTTTCAAGTGTACTTAGAAATTTTGCAAACTTATCCTTTCATCTTCTAGTTTGATAATATTCTTTCTCAAAGACCTAAAAGTCATTAATTCCAGGCTTTCAGGTAAAAGATATTATCCGTCTCTGCTGCCTGCTAAAGCTTCACACTTCACCAGTTTCCTTTATGCAAGTCTCTCTGATTCGAGTTTCCAACTCGCGCTATCTCCCTTTCTCCTAATATAAATAATCTAATTAAGATTATTTGTCTCTCCTTTGCTGCAATTTTCCGTTCGCGACTTTTAACACTTTTCTTTTTCATCTTCCAAGACTTGCACAAGCCATCGGGGGAAAAAAAATCGATCGAGTTATCTCCGCGTAAAATCAAATTCCGAGTTTCGCTAACGAGCTTTCCCGCGCTGCTGCGAGCTCGATAGCTACGCGATCGATATGTTTCTCCAAAGTCATCGTGGCGCACGCAAATTAATCGGGCACCCCGTAAGATGCCAAGCCATCGACATCTTCCGCATCCGCAAAAAAAAAAAAAAAAACGTTCTAACAGGTCCCGGTTGTAGAGAAAGCCGCGAAACCGTGAATAGGTGAAAATGCAGCTACGAGCGCGTGAGCATGTGCGCGCACAAAGGCGCCTCTCTTCAAGGTTACTCAGCACCTCTCAGGCGTGCGATGGAGAGATTTATTGCGCAAGCCACGGTGGTGTGTACATTGTCGAAGGAAAGCGGTAATCACGATGCTTAACGAGCGATTTGTGGCACTTTACAGTGACGACACCTCACCGGTAACAGGTTGCGACGGCCTCGCGAACATCTCCCGATCTCTCGTCTCCGACGCGACGCGACGGTCTCGTCCGCGTCGGATTTCACGAGACGCGTCCGGGCGCATCTGAGAACTGTCAGTCATCTGGTGCACTCCAGATCGCCGCGTATCTTCTACTGAATCATGTGATTACGTCAACGTGTTGTTACGCGAATTATTTACAGTTACGTCGCTGAATCACCGAACACCGAACGTATCTAGATTTCGCGTTCCGACGAAGACGTTTTATTCTGTAAAATTCTCAAAGAAAATTTTCTTAGAGAATAAAAATATTTAGAAGACGTAGTATAAACTCTTCGAAAACATCTTAATATTTTAATCACCTTCATTTTTGGAGTTTTTGCGTTATTCAGATAGCTTTATCGCGTTATTGGAATACCATAATCTGCAATTTATAAGCATCTCGATAAGCGTATATTTATAAATAAATGGAAAATTTATAGCATGACCTTTCGCGGTTCGCAGCATCATCTAGATAGAGTGGCAAGAAGTGTGATTATTAAATCGCTGAAAACTGCAAAGCAAAATACGAGAATCATCATATTGTAATGTAAAAAGATTGATTTTACGAATTTAAGATTAATCACAATAACAAATTATACAGAAATTATTATCTAATAAGTAATTAATAAACTAAATCTCAATGCTCGTATCAATTTATCCTTAAAAAATTATGCTTCTAAATATTTTCTTTATTTCGAGAGCTTGAAAATTTTATAAAAAATACAAGGGTCGGATGAAATAATCACGATTTCATCGAAACGTCATTTATCAGGCGATACCAGAGTCGCTAATTAGCGAAATCGGATCTAAATAAAAAAATTACGGCACGATATTTCGCGCTCGTGTGAGCTTAGCCGTTTCGACCATTTGTCAACTAAATCGCGATCGCGGCCGCTGCAAGATTTGCATGCGTCAAAGTCACTTATCCGGCCGATCGCTAAATAAACTGCTATTAGATAAGTTTGTCTTTTCTCTCTGTTTGTCAACGAGGGTCAACAATAGCCAGCGACACGGAAAGGAAACCGACGCCTTTCTCCGGCCGTTGTTCGAGCGAACCGAGCTAATGGCGAGATTAAATACTTCCCGGGCGAACAATAAGGAAGCTATCTCCTCGTACGATCGGGCATCGATCTTAATTCGGTATTGTTACGAAACATCACTTAACCATTGACCAACGTGAAACGGCCTGTCGTCTCGAATAAACTTCAATCTACCAAAGATCAATGGGTAGAATGGATTGAAAGCTTTTACGTATGGAAACGTTTACGTTTATTTGCTACGTTGAAAGCGATGAAAGTGGCTTAGACAGGTGCCATCTAATGACTAATTAAGAGAGACATTATGGTCATTATTAACGTTCATTTACCGGCTTTTTATAGGAGCGACCGCAATAATAAAATCGACAGGTCAGACAATTCATACGTGACTAACACAAAGTTACATAAAGGGAAAGTAAATTTTTTGCGAGAGCTTAAATATCTGTGTAGATAGAAGAGACTATATACGATGACACGACAGAAGGTAAAAAATTATATTGTTTTACGTGTAGATCTCGCTCAATGTGAAAACTTCCTTTTTCTCTTTTGCCATGTCATCCTACATTTAGAGGTCATCCAATGTAGTCTTTTCCATCTGCGCGGATATTTAAGCTCTCGCAAAAAATTTACTGCGCGTTAATACATTTAAATGAAAAACGACATAGCCGATTGCGTTCTTGCCACGCTATCGCAGTCACGCCTCGTTTCGCAAAATTGTGCAAATTTCGTGAAACGCGCGACGGAAAGCGACGGTATTTGTCGCCGCGAGTAATTCCGACAAAATGGCGAACCCGCGCGCAAATGGAGCGTGACCGTTGTACGAGCAACGACAGCGGCGAATTTCGCGGATTCCGCCTGTCAATAATGTTGCTGTCACGCTTCGATAGACATTTCACGGCGAGGACCGCCGCGGGTCTCGGGTATTTTTAGCTCCGGAACTTTCATCGGATGAAAATAGTATACGAAATGCATAAAGTTACGGCGGCTAGTTATGCACTGTCTCGTGAGAACTGAGACTCAAGGGACCTGCTGAACCGAATCTCACGTTTCTGTAATTACACGGCGTGGAAGTGCTACCAGATGCGCAGATATCTTGACAGGAATGTAGACGATACGGAAAACTGATCGCAATCTGAATACCGTAAGAAAGCATTCTAGTTGTTTTCGATAGCTATCCCCATCAAATATTTGACAAACATAATTAATTCAATAATGCAAGCTTATCATCCTCTATCTTGTTAAATTCTCCGAGCTCAGGAAGAAACTTTTGAAGAACAAAATTTCTTATTTTTTTGTATTTTCTTCAATCTGGAGTTTAATAGCGTGAAATCATATAACGTTCTTTTATAATAAAGTGTATTAAAAATAAATTAATAAAAGTTTTTTTAAATCCCAAGATTTTATTTCAAAAAATTTATTTTTTAATTATAGAATTAATTAAAAACTTATATTCTGTATTTGAATTCCAAGTTTATTTCAATAGGAATTTATTTTTCAATTAAGTCTTCATAATTTTTGTCAAAAATATCGGTTCATTACTTTTAACGATATTAATCCAAATTTGAAAAATAAAATTTTAATAATTCGAAATTCTCTCATATTTTCTTAATTTTTTGGCCTGAAAATAAGTTAATAATATATTTTTTACAATTTTTTAATGGCTCATTGTCAGTAATTAAATTTTCTTTGGTAGTATCATAAACCAGTAGAGCCATAATCATAGTATGTGACTTCTAATATAAATAGAACCATTATAAAAACTATTATTTGCTCATGTTTTGATCGTTTATTGCAAAAAAGTTACACCACTGGATTAAAGACAAGAAAAACTTGGTCGCTGACAATTATAAATGTTTTTAAACATCTCTGCGGGATACTAATGTGTTACGTCAACGTGCTGATGGATGACGGATACCAAACGCCGCACGAAAGCGCGCGCGCGCGCGCGTATGAGTTTGACGGGCCGGTGTCCGAAAATTATAAAACACTTTTCCAAGAAGCAGCAGCTGCTGCTGCAAAATATCGTTCCGTTCTCTTAATCCTTCTCTCACTTTTTTCCTCTGAAATCTGCGGAATCTATATTAAGACCGCCTAAAGATTCCTGATAATAATGTATAAAAATAGAAAGATCGAAGATTTTCATCTCACGAAATAATATTAGAACACTTCGCGTGCAGATTATTTTCTCACACACTTTTCATCATTTTTCATATTAGAATTTCAAGAAACCCATAAAAAAAAAGAATGTACATACATTCCGATAAAATTAATCAATCTGCTGCATGCTCCGAAATAGCCCAATGACCCTCAAAATTCTCCTATAATCGCTCATATATCGAAGAGATCGCCTAGAGATCGCGGTCGGCCACAATTATTCGTATATACCTCGGGCTTCGGTGGTCGATTAATGAAGTCGCGTGCGCGCGATGACACGGCTCGAAACGAGTCGTGTGACAGCGCGATAGATGCGCGCGCGAGTCGCGTGGAAGGCCGCCTCGTAAACTGCGACCCAACGCCGCGGTGCCCGTGATAGCGACGACTGGCGACGACTTCCACCGGGGAACGGAACGAAAGCTACCGGCGACGACGACGACGACGACGGCGGCAGCGGCGGCGGCGCCGCGGCGCAAGCGTCCCGCGCAACCCGCTCTTTTCCGCGCTTTTCTCCGCGCGATCCGATCGAATCACCTGCGCTGCAACCAACATGATTTGCGTACAATGCCTGTGCCACCGACGCAGAGCCGATGTGATTAATTCGCGCAAACCGCAGGATCAATTGTCGAAAATTATGGATGCTCTCGGTGCACTTTACTCGCATTCAGAGAAGATTCCGTTCGGATCTGCAATATTATGTATACGGCTATCGCACGATCGTAACTGATATTTATTTAACGATTCGCTCCGCGGGTGTTCTGGGTTCAGATACTCGGATGTAACAGCGTTATATTCACTTGAAAAAAGAAATGTTCGAAACTCGAGACGCTTTAACAATTCGTGTACGGGAAACGATATCGGGAAAGTTTAAGTGGCATTTTTGTGTCGACAAGTTTTTTTTATCATGCTTCGAATATCGATCCATTTTTTTACGACATTGTGACGAAAGTTTTATAGAATGCTGTTCCAGTTTGCTCGGCAGGGATTAATCTGATATCGTTGTAATGAGCTTTTCGAACTGTCATTTGTTACCAGTCTTCCTATTCATGTATCGCGTATCGCGTTAGTAGCTTTCTATAGACAATGTAAAGCAAACCAAAAGCTATTATGATAATATTAGAATAACATTCAGCTGATATTAATTATAATGTTCCCGCTGTTTCAATATCCAATGGTACTGAAAGAGATTATATATCGATAATATTATTTTGAGTATAATTAAACATTGGATTGTTGTTTGATGTCCCAAATGTGTAAACAGTAATTTATAAATATGTATAATATTTAAAATTACAGAGTAAACTTTCTCATATTATAAAAATTCTTTTCATGTCATTAGATTTATAACAGAAGAGAAATATAAGTATTTTATAGAAATATCAGAAAATGTAATTTCCGTATCTTAATGCGAGAGACAGGATTTTTGCATTAACGGGAAACTCGATCGTTAACCCCAATCGTGAATCACCGCGGTGTCATCGGCTATAAATTTCTAACAAGATGAAGAAGAGGTAATTTATTGCTTCTAATTATTTTGTGCCAATCATTTTCCGTCGTGTAAATTGAGCACAAATCTTTCCGGTTTGTTCGACAAACTGATTTGTAAAAAAATAGTGAGTACGATAAGCGAACGCGCGCGCGAGCCGATATTAATTCGAATCGTCGATGGAGAAGCAATAAACGTATCTCTTTTCATCGCCATCCGCTCGTAGAATTGTTCTATTTATTTTTATACTTCCATCGCCGAATCCGCGTGGCACTAATGCGATCCATATTCGCGCGAGAGTTGTTCCTGAATGATTAATTTTAGCACAGCGCAGCCGCCGGAGAGAATTCCTTAAGGATATCATTCCTCGGAACAAACAAATCGTTCTCGCTTTGAACTATAGCGATATGATAATAAAATAATGAGAGAAAGAGATAAGCTGTCACATTACAAAATTATAAAGCTTCAAGGATAAAACGTTGAAAGAACAGAGAAGCGAATATCTACTCGTATAAAATAAACATTCTTTCTTCGTTCATATAAAATAAACGTTTTTTCTTGATAATTCGGAATTTTATCAAAATTAAAAGTTCAAGCATCTGGATTTTTATGACAAGTTATGATTTTAGTAATCCAGATATTTGATCTTTGGTGATTTTAATAAAATTCCGAATTATTGTATAATCATCCGACTCAGAAAATCGATAGCTCCTCACCGGCCGTCGGGGAAAATATGAGTGTGAGCTTTTATTTTTACCCCAGATAATAAATAGATTCCCCTTGCGACGCCATACAGGTAATTTTCTAGTTCAAGGCGGCAGAATATTGCTGATTTTCCACTCTGTATCGAGCCATCACATGCAGAGTCGCTTCTTTTCATCTATTATATTTCTATCGTAAGATTTATTCGATTAACGCGTTGCCGATTAGATCGCCGCGGGCGAGAAGGAAAGTGCATCGCCGGCGCGCATCCATAGATCCATTCTAGCCGTGGGCGTGTCTATATCGGAAGTCACAATCACGTCACGCCACGAGATCGCGCCGCGAGAAAGCAATTAGTTCACGTCGATAATTAATTAAACTTTCGCGATCAAATTCGCGACACAATACAGCGTGCGCTTCAGGAGGCAGGAAGCGATGGAGGAACTTTCATGTAGAGCGCGACAGAAGATGTGGTTGAATCTCTCGACATCTATCATTATTTTTACATTGCTACGAAGAAGTTAATTAAATTTCCTTTTTCTATTTTTACATCACACACACATATATCTCTCTTATCTTGAGTTATGATATCTTGAATTCTGATGTATTACCACTCAATATAAATATGAGAGATATAAATCTGATCGTAAAAAAGTTTTGATTACTTTAATACATTTTGTTTAATGAGATTAATTAAAGAATTGCAGTATCTCATTTGCATTTAGTGTGTAGCTTCAAGATGTTCTCATCGAAATAGCGTAACCGGATAAATCTCAGAATGGCATGATCATTACGCGAAAATTACAAGGGGTCACGACACCCCCGGGTGTCTTCAATTAATTGCGAGATACGTAATAGCATGCGGTATTACACGCGCGTAAGTCAAGCCGGATGCACCATGCGTCCCGTAATGAACCTTCAGACACCGCATTACTGTATCACCGCGATCGTAGGGTGAAAATTCCGCCGTTTCCAGCGCGCCACCGCAAATTACGTTCAATCGCGTTGCACTCCCATGAGGGAAATTAATTACGCACTAAACTCGTTATCGGATGCTCTCGAACCGATATTGTTCGAGAAGTTCGGTATCGATCACGATCGTTCCCGATCAAAGATGTCAATATTCATTATGGTCCGTGTCGGCCTCATTTGCATCCCACGCGAGGAGCGTAAATTAACGGCAGATTGGGATCGTAAGCTGACAACCACCGTTCAAATGTAATCAGACGCGGATCGAAGAAATGAGGGTTCTGCCACGTGTGATTTATGCGCGGTGGTCCGAATAACCGAAGTGTCAGGATAACCGTCATTCGTTTTGGATGACAGAGTTTCTCATAAATTGAATATATATAAACTCTATAAAGTGTATAAGTTCAGTTAATTTCTCGAAAGTTTGTCGGGCGTCCCGTGTAGAATTCAATTATTCTATTGAATTTTTTGCATTTGTATATATGTATAATAATTTTTCAGCATTTCGAAATGTCAAATGTCACTTCGTTGTGTAGTTAAGCGCCAAATATAAATGTCATCGTACATCGCATCGTAGCTCATATTTTCATGTTTCAGCTAGAATGCGAGAAATTACATTACACAAATTGGAGGCTCTCTCTCTACTCTCGCTTCGCGTGGGAGAGTCACAGAATCCTTTCCCTAATTCACCGAGTGTGCAATCGCGCGCGTAATCGAGTAAACGCGGATTGTCGATATCGTCTTGAAATCGAATCATCGTTTTTCCTCGGAAAGGTCAGCCGATGACCATTAAAAGTTCACCGTGTTCGTTATAAGAAATACACGGTACCTACTGTTAAACGACATCGAGTTCACCGGCTCGTATGATCAAGTGGAATAGTTATTCCGGCCAACGGAGAAACGTACCTGATAGTTGTCGTTCCGACTGCGAGCGCGGCTGCTGCTGCAAGCTCTGAAAGCAACGGAGAACGCATCATTAGTTTGAGAAACATCGTGCTTGCGCGAGACCGTGGGCAAAGGGTCAAAAGAGTGTTTTTAGTATGAACGATGCATTTACTGCGCTCAGGTAACCGCAGCGACAGTATATCTCGAATTGCCGCGGTAAAAGCATCGCTCAAAATGAATTAGCTCGACTGCTTAACGATCAGTTAGTGGATTAGTAAAGCCCATTTCACCTAGGCGTGAAACAAGCCGTTAAAGAGCTGTAAGTACATCTATTTACAACATTTCAAGTTTCCACATAAACTACGTGCACAAATCAGACATTTAATTATTAATTTAGCGGCGTGGCTTGATAACGTAATTTTTTATAGGACTGGTTTAACTTCGTCTTACATAGAGCTATCAATTGTTTGATAATAGTCAGTGATACACAAAAGACTATTCTTCATTGTCGGGGGATCCTAACTTCATATTATTTCCATAGCAACGAGAGATAACTAATAATCGACGCGACATTGAATCGTGACCTACTTGCAGTATTGAGCCAGTCGGCCTCGAAAACAACGAACAACCGTGACCTTATCTACAATCTACACCGTGCTCCACCGAGCGGATGCGTCGTCGATCGATATCCTTCCAATATTCACGAAAAAAGTGAGAAGTTTGTAATTAACATCGTAATACACACGCGATGCTCCATGTTTTCGTATCGAAAAGGGCATTGTAAAATTAATTAATTCCCTCTACACGGAATCGCTAAGTGTAAAATTAATATATCAAAGCAGCTACGGAATAGTCAAAAAGTTGATTGAATTACAGCATTAGCTTTATACTAGTATATGATATAACAATTCTGAAAAACGTTTAATTCATATTTCAATTACTCCGTAATTATTCTTCAAAGCTTATTAAAACGTTCATTAAAATATGATTCATAATGGAAATAACACAAACAAAGCGCGACCAGAAAATGAGCAGGGTGACGAAGTGAGGCGCGACTTTGAAAAAGGAGTCCTCGCCATTACGTGATCATAAAAGTCTCTAGGTATATATATGCCATATTTAAAAATCGTAGACCAGCCGTCAAATATTTTTCAAGCAAAACCGAATAGGCGTGGCTATCTCTTTTACGACTTACTAGGCTTCAAAGCGGATCCCACGAAATTCTCAAACAAAAGTTATATCGTTTCTCGGAATCCCGTTTACTCTGTCGAATCACTTTGTCCATCGATTACAAACGAGATACAAGGCGAAACAACGTGACGTAGAAAGATACACAATACTTTTGCGAAAAATTTCTCGGTAATTCTCAAAAGAATGTATCGTTTTTAAACCGCTGCATTCCGAGAAGCATATTTTGCAAAAGAAACGCACGAAAGGCAGCTGCGTCACTGCAGTCTTGGCAGTTTTAAAAATAAATATTTCTGATCTCTATTTTATTCTGCAATGTTTCTGTATATAGTATCGCAATAAAACGAGCACGATAACAGCCAAGGATCTTCTAAGAAAAGATAAATTCTTCTTCTTCTATATCCGTACAAATAAAATATTAATAAAATTTTATAGATTTAAGATCAAGTAATGTGAATTTTTGTAATTTCAGGATAAAATAAGCAGCATATCAAAATGCGCATTTCAAGTATTAAAATAAATGCCATTGCATATTCAGCGCTGTTCTCCTGCTAGATACAGATTTCTAACGTTTACGAAATCAAATTAACGGTCGATTAAAATTTTCACTAGACGCGTCACGCGTGAGGTTTCTCGCATGACGTTTGATTCGTTACGGATGTTGATTCGAAAAAGAACGATTGTTTGTCACTTGCGATTTCCGAGATACAAGGAGAGACAGAGAGAGAGAGAGCGAGAGAGCGAGAGAGAGAGTTGGTCGTTTAAAGCAGTTGATCTGACGAAAGCCCGAGTTTTCCATCGTGGCCTTCGTGCATGCGTATGTGATAGACCACACGGTGTGGCTATATTCGAGGTCCGAGGGATACCAACCGATTAATACGCCACCACGGCTGGCTGCCCCATTAGCTTTGATCGCTCAACACAGGCAATCCGGTACCGGGTGTTCACGCGCGACTTCCGCGCGCGCTCTCGTGCAATGGGTGTTTACCAAGGCAACATGCTCACTCGAGCGCGAATCTCCCCGTGTACTGACACTTCATTGATATAATTTGCATACGCGGCCACCGTCCTACGAAAACTGCGGAGATAAACGCCGCAGCGGGCGTACATTCGGGCATGCCAAAGGTCAAAGTTGCGGCCGGGCTCGCAGACGGAATGCGAAATGTAGCAGCTGGACTTGGGCGATCAAAGCACCGTCGTCGTCGTCGGTTGCACCGAAAATATTTTAAGTAAATAAAGTATCGACTCTCCCGGCACCAAGTGCATCCATGCGGAGCACCGCTTTTACCGTTAAAGACTGACCTTGCACGATTTTCGGGCACGAAACGAATTCCCTAAGTTCGCTGGATGTTTCGCGCGCATAGAGAGCGCGACACGCTTGAGACGACACTAAGGAAGAATGTTGGAGAACGCTGGTCGAGAAAACAATAAATGCGACCTATTTAGTTGCTCGACCGTTTAGCATGACTCTTAATTGTGAATAACGGTTAATTGCCGCGCTGGTACCTTTTAACAGAGCGAACAGCGCTGGAACTCCTGATGTTACTATATTGACGCGAAATATTCACAGGAATTTTATAAAAGAGATGTATGTTGGAATAATTAAGCGCAAATTAAAATTCAACACAAAAACTGCGTCCTCTTATGAAATATCTTTGTACGGAAATTGCACTCATAAATGGGATTAATAAAAAATTGGTATGCATATCTTGTAATATCAGAGAAGATTAGACAATAAAATTATTTTACTAATAATACACAATAATATAATAATATATTGTTAAATCACCAATAACTAATTAGTAGCAATCTATGGCATATGTTCATATACAGATTAATTTCCTAATAATTTCCTCTTCAGTCAAAAAATCTAAATATATCGCATAAACATTAAGTTCACAAGATTAATGTTACATTCAATCTTCGTTCATATAATCCAAGTAATTATCCACTAATTCATGTTTCGATCTCCTATGCTAGAACTTGTCAATAATCTCTCTTATCGTAACTATCTACACAAATTACGAAGATTAATTATTTCTCAGAACAATTAATCATAACGGATCGACGATGCATAAGGTTTAATGATGCATCCGTAGTAGATTGGACCGACCAGTTCTCACGGCAAAGCGATTCTTGCCGATTTGCAAGAAATTCCCATCTTTTGTGAAACAGGTGGGTATTCTTGTCGGAGAAAGGTACTCGCGAGGCTCATCGCCGCAACGAAATGTCATTCTTACGACACTCTTCGTGGCCCACACGAGCCGCAGGCGAGGGATACAAGAGACGCGGTAGGCTAACGTGTCGAACGACGTACGCGAACCACGTGGGCAGAGACTAATAGCTGTCCGTGAACAGCGGATCGTCGAACGTAACCGCGAAGACGGGGGAGCGTATATCTGCGATACCGTGTCGGGTAATCTCGATACCGATAGCGCCGTACACGCTTCGCTGCCGCGCGATTAATGCCCCCCGTCGCCGTCTAGGACGATACCCGATGTTAAGCGCCCGGCCTCTTGCTCCACGAGTCATGCTCGAGTTAACTATCGATATTTAAGAGACGCGAGATATTCAAACCGGCGACTTGACGTCAAACGATACGGACGTTACCGCTTACGTAAGTTTGCACGTTCATCTTAATTAAACAGTAACAAGGTAGGGAAATAAATACAATATTAAACCGAACTTTGCTAACTTTTGTCGGATAACTGAGGAATTTCTATGGCTGACTTTTCTCCTCCTCATTGCAGAGGATTTCTCGGATTATTATCAGATATTATCAGACGTTTAAAGGGGATAAAATCATGTAGTACAAAATATTGATAAAATAAGTACAAGACTTTCACGATCAACGTGGAGAACATTTTATATCTATTATATATTTTGATTTTTTCTTCTTTTAGTTCATACAAGCACCTGATTTCAATTTCAACCAACTTTCCGCCACTATTTACTCGAAGTTAAAGAAAGAGGAGCTTACCGGCACCTTCCCGTTGGCGTTCTTGGCGTCATTGTTCTCCAACAACGGCGCACTGCTACTCTTCCCGCCCATTTCCACGGCTAGAGGTTCCGGCTTCAGCTGGAGACTCGCCGCGGACGGAGAAGACGGCGCTCGGGGCGGCGTCTCGAGTAGCTCGCCCGAGCTCAAGGAACTGCTCGCAGTGGTGGACAAGCCTGTTGCAGAAGAATAGCCGAGCGGCTAGATTAGAATTTATACCATGTAGAAATAAACTGTCGCAAAGTATATCGTCCGACTAGTAAAATCTTCGAGAAACTGGTCTCATAAAACAAGTTTTTCCAAATAAATGATTCGTATTTATTACGCTTATGCGTATTATTGCGCCGCGCGTAATAAGAAAACATAAAAAATAACAGCTTGACGTTACGCGTAGGAGGAATACTCGGAAATATGCCGACATGACTCACATAGCGGTAAATTCGTAGGTCTGGGCGTCCTGATCCTCGGCAACGAGTCATCGAGACCACTACTGCTGTCCACCGCGTCCTGCGAGTACTGGTCGTCGATCTGTTTCGTTTGCGTGTGCACGCTTTCGCGTTTGACCCACACGTCTTGCGAATTCTTGTCGTTTCGCGAGTTCAGTTTCGACGGCCGTCGCCGGATTCGCTCCCATGTCTCTTTGCGATGACATTTGTTCGGTGTTGACGCTACGTGAGATACAACAACATCGAGATTTAAACAAATATCGATTTTTATATAATACTAAATATTTATATAATAATGTAATTATATTAAAATATATTATATGACTAATAAAATAATATTTTTAGGAGCCGCAAGTGTATTATCATTGTAAATATACGCGGTTATAAATCACAAAAATGATTTGATTGATAGAAACAAAAATGTTACCAGTAGTTTAATTTCCGAAAGTAAAAAAAGATATAAATGTGGCAATCTGATTTTTAGGATATTTATGTCGATATCTACGAAGAGATAATAAAATAGTTCTAGCTTACGTTTAGTCAATCGGCGGTCCGTACTTCTAGGTGGACTCGCTGTTCCGATCCCACTTTCAAGCGGAGATGCTCTGTCGGTAGTATCCGGCGACAAGCTTCCGGAGGAAATCTCGTCCATGCTTTGCAGGAGGTCTTGAGACGACGATGAAGATCTATTGTCGTCATCCACGGTGTCTTGAGGGGAAACTGGGTCTAAGGTACTCTCATCTTGCAACGACTGCGAATCTAATTGGGACTCGGCTGCGATTAAGAAATATGCAATTTAGAGAAAACTATGAACTAAATATACAATAGTAATCCTACATGTATCATTCATTGAAATATATACATTTTTATAACTCCTTTGCGATATAATATAGTATTACCTAAATATTATTTGTATTTTCTAAAGAACATTCAACAAAATTGTAATCAAACTTTTACAGAAATATAAAATATATTTGTGTAAACTAATAATGTATTAATAGAATAAAATATATACCTTTATTTATTTTCTATAAATTTTTTATCGTACAAAAATATTCTCTCCGTCAGAAGAGATCGAAAATAAACTAATATAAAATCACAATATATACTATTCAATACCACCCAAAGGCAGAAACATTATTCCAACCAGATGTAATTTTAACCGACTCGAAAGATCAACGGGGAGTTAATTTAAACGTAAATCATTGACAAACTCTTGTAATAGTCGCTTACTGGATTACGGAGAACCGAAACGGAAATAAATTTCACGGGCGTTAACTAATCTCATGAATATATATTAAGCGGGCCATGTAAGCAACGTGGGACGAAAATTACCTTGAGGAGAGTCGCAATCGCTGACCCAGGTGAAGCTAGAGCTCCTCGAAATCGCCGGTGACGTTTGAGTCGCCATGTCGGAGCAGGTGAGAGTATCCATCGGCGGACTATTTGGGCAACAAGAACCCGAGCCACTTCGTATTCTCGACAACAAAGACTGCAGGGAAATAGGCAACTACAAACGACAATATAAATTAGTTAGATCTCGCCTTTCCATTGCTTCCAAATTATTTTTTTTAGTAAATATGAAAACAAAACAGTTTCACATTAATGCATGCTATTTCCAAATAAATTTTTTTAAAACAATGTTTACGAATTTAAAAATATTGTAATGGATAATACCGAGCTAATTAAATTCAAATTCAATTCAATTTTTATTAAGTAATTATTTAAAAGCATTTAAAAGCATTTAATTAAAAAACTGTAAATATTTGATTAATCAAATATTTACATATTAATAATTATTTAAATGTATCTTCTGATTATAATTCTCTGAATGTATAGACTCGTCGAGATAAATATACATATTATAAAGCAAATAAACTAATGCATAATTAATTCTCAATAATTTCATGTCGGTGAAATATAATTAGTTGTAAGAAATATCAATATGAAACTTACGGATCCCGTTTTCGCGTTTTGCTCCTCCATAATCCTCTTCACATCAGCGTGCTCCAGCTTGCCGAGGGTTCCGTTCTCGATCCCGCAATTTCCATTGACGTCACCGTTCTCGGACAAGTCGCAATTCACCGCAACGTCGTTGCCCCAAGTTCGCGTCAACGAGAATTTCTTCAAGTCCACCGGGCTGACTCGTCTGATATCTCGGTCCGATTCCGACAATCTTTTCGCGGTGACATCAGAACGTAGAGTTAGCGGCGATATCGCTCTCTTTTTTCGAATCAACGTTTCTCTCGAGTTCGGCTCATCATTCTTCGTCTCATGGAGCCTGTCGTTTCTCAAGCGCAGCATATCTTGATCCGGCAGGGAAGATACGCTAACCAGAATAACGTCGTCGGAGCTCTCGTGGAACACCGGCGTGTGCCGTTTCCTCAATAATTTCGAGAACGGTGGCTTCTTCTCGTCCGTGGGTGTTACGGGCGCCGATTTCGGGACGTGATTGTCCAACGATTTAGATCTGCCCGTCTCCTCGTTAGGAAATACGTCGTCGTAATCGGGATCCATGGTCTCTCGATCGTCAGGACCTCGTCGGAGTCTCTGCAGTCGCATTGCCTTTCTGCGCTTTTGGCTCGTTAGATTGATGGGAAGGCTCGTCTTTCTCTCGGATCGTTGTCGCGGCGGTAATTTCGCGTTCGCCTCTTCGGCGTCTTCCTCAGCGCATCTGAACGATCCGGCTTGGAGCGCTGTGTCCACGTTGGTGTCTTCATTGGTCTTCGAACTTAATCCTACGGGTGTCTTTGGTGCATGGCAAGGATTCGATCGCGTGTCTTTCGAGATGCATTCACGTTCCAATTTCGACGGTAGACTAGAGGTGATTCTATCGATCTGGCTCCTGATCGAGTTTATTGGCAGACAGTTGCTGGGCTCGTCGTAGTCGGAGCTCAGAGTCTCCGCGGTATGAAATCGCCCACGTTTGCCAATGATGTCCTGCAGATTCTCCGGCAGGCTACCGCTCTTCCTTCCTTCAGGAATTACTCGATCGTGAGGCTCGTCGTAATCGGAGTTCAACAGACAGCGACGATCATCGTCGACGAATAGTTTTCCGTTCCTGCGATCTCGAAGACTCTTCTCGTCTCGAAGAGAACCACGTTCACCGCTGAACTCTCGCTCGGAGCACTCGCTGTCAGATATTCCGAATTCGTTCAGCAGCTCCTTGTATTGTACCACCCTAATGTCGTCGTCGCCACGCGCGGCTTCTCTCCTCGTTTTTTCTTTGGTAAGCTCGTTGATCTCGTTGGCGATTATGCTATTGAACTCCGCGAGGATGCTGTTCGACCACTCGCCGATATCCTCGCCGCCTCTCGTCAACGAGTTTTGTCTCCTCACGAAGCCGTGCGATTTCGTAGCGGGCAAATCTTTCGGGGTGAACGAATCGTTCGTGTAGCTTGACAATTTTTCGGGCTGAGTCGAATGCTTTGTCTCTTTGCGGAGTGGAGTCGTTGGAGCTGATTCGATTATCTCGCCGATTTCCTCCTGCAACCAATCAGAAATTCAAAGCGGTTAAAACATTACATTGCCGGAGAATAGCCTTTTCACTAAGAAGTACGTTCTTTTTGCAAAGCGTGATATATAGCTCGTGAATGGAATATAATATCATATGTGCTACGTAATTTAAATTAAGGAAGAAGCTTCATTGAAAGTCGTCATCGTTTAAACATAGCTGTCGCTCGATCGACGAGGCTAAAGAGAAACTTGCAAAAATCTATTTTTTTTTTTTTTTTTTTTTGGAGGTTCCCTCGGTTGAGAGAGTAAGTGCCTTCAACTCCGCCCCGGAGTTATGTAGCACAACGTTGCTTGACCTTCTTATCTGTGTTTTTCTTCATATTATTTTTCCTATTCTTCTGATATAATTGTAGACACTTCTAATAGTTATCCATTCCTTTCTTCTTAATATTCTTGTTACATCTATTTCCTCTGTTATTCCTCTAGCCCTCAGTTCTCTGTCCAGTCTCTCCCTCTCCTCATCATACTTGTTACATCTCCATATTATGTGATCGATACTTTCGCACTCGTTTCCACATTCGCATCTGGCGTCCTCTATATACCCCTTTCTTGCCAGCGACTCGTTGACGTTGAAATGATTACTCCTCAATCGATTAATCAATGTTATAAAATATCTTTCTTCATTCATTTTATGAAACCATGGTTTCTTCCTTTTTCTATTATAAAAATTCTTAAAGTAATAAATCCCCTTATATTTAGCGTCTTTAATCAATGAGTCTTGTGTTTTATTCCAGATTTCTCTTCTAAATTCTTGACGAAAATCCAGTAGTGGTACTTCTATCGTCTCGTCCTCCTCTTCCTCTGTTGCTTCCTTCGCAAGTTTATCCGCCATCTCATTTCCTACTATCCCTATGTGTGCGGGAATCCATATATATATTATTCTTTTCATTTTTACCTTAGTCAATCTAAAATGTCTTTCTCTAATTTCATTGATGTATTTATTTTTATAAACATTTAGATGATTATTCTTCAATGCTTGTAGAACCGCCTTCGCGTCCGTTAAGATCACTATATCTTTAGGTCTATTCTCTGCTTCATTTTCCATTATTTCCATTGTTGCTTTTATCGCTATCGCCTCTGCCGTGAATGTCGAACAATTCTTCGGGATGCTGATATTGTATGCCAGTTCTTGTTCTTCTATGACGACACTGGCCCCTAATGATTTCCCGTTCTTTTTCTTGGATCCGTCCGTATATATCACCGTGTATCTCTCTTCAAGGTTGTATTTTTCTTTGACCTTCTCCATTAATTGTCTATCTGTGGTACCTTTCTTCTTTCTGTAGTATCCTGTATCCAGGTCTACTTCTATGTAATCTGTATTAGTGCTATAATCCATGTCAAATATCTCGAATTTTCTTCTTGGTCCCATCTTCCTTCTGCACCATTTTATTCTTCTCCATGCTTCTCCTATTATACTTCTTTGGTGTAGTGGTTGTTTATATCTTGCAAAATCTTCATTGTGTGTTAATTCTTCTATCCTCTTGCACATTTCCTCATCTCCATATATGCTGATCTTACTCAAGAAGTTCCTTGCTAATAATTCCGCTCTATCTCTAAGTAGTGTAACTTTTGCTTCTGCTATTATCACATTGTTTGGTGTACTGTTTCGGTAACCTAACGCTGTTCGTATTCCTAAATATTGAGTTCTTTCCATTTTTAATTTTTGATTTTGCTCTTTTGGAAAGTAAACAAAATTTCCATAATCCGTTATTGCTCTTATCAAACTCTTATACAACATCAAAGCTGTATTTACTTCCATCCCTTTAGATTTCTTGTTAAGGTATGTCATCAATGAGTTTGCTTTAGTTACTTTACCTTTAGTTTCTTGTACCTGTTTATGGAAATCCAGTCTACTATCTAACCATATACCCAGAAATTTAGCTTCTCTTTGGGCATATATCTTAGTATTTTGTACTTCTATATATGTATTATCACAGCCTCCATGCTTAGAAAATTGTACTAATACTGTTTTCTTAGGCTCTAATTGTAATCCTAATTCTATAAGTTTTTCGTTAATACTATTAACAGCCTTTTCCAGTTTTCGTTTATTTTCTGTTCTATTATGTCCAATAACATACGCCGCTATATCATCTGCAAATTGTACCGATTCGTATTCTACTCCCTCCTTATCTGTTATGTTACATGTGTATAAAGCATATAGTAATGGGCTGAGTACCGCTCCCTGAGGGAGCCCTTTGTATACTCTACGATGTTCTGATTCCTGTCCACTAATAATAAATTCTGTGTCTCTATAATATAGCCACTTGCCTATGAATTTCATAATATTCTTTGGACAATTCAATTTCTTTAATTTTTTCATTAATATACTATATATTACATTATCATAGGCTGATGAGACATCTAGAAAGGCTGTTAAAATATATTGATGTTTATAAATACCATTTCTTATATCTGTGGACAGTTTGACCAGATTTTCTGCACATGACCTACCTCTTCGAAATCCGTTTTGATCTTTCGCCAGTTTGTCATCGTGTTCCGCCCACCAGACCAGTCGTTCATTCACCATTCTTTCCATTACCTTACCCACACATGATGATAACGCTATCGGTCTCACCTTCTCCTTGCCTGCTTTGTCGATGAACATTGTCTGATACTTTCTCCAATCTTCCGGAAACCAATCCGTAGTCCATACTTCATTACATATACTTAGTAGTGTAGCCTCCATTTCTTCCGTCATATCCTTCAACATTTTATGTTCTATTCCATCTCTTCCTGGAGCTGAGTTTTTTCTAATCATTTCTAAAGCTCTTTTTAATTCTTCCTTGGTGAATTTATCTTCCACACTGGCTTCCTTGTATCTTTCTCCCTCTTGACCCTCCATTGCCGTTTGTACACTTGGTGGAGCTAGTTTCTCGATTTCCTTTCTAATTTCTTCTTCCCTGTTTTTATGTTTCCAGCTATTCCAATTTATTTTCTTCTTGACATTTTTGAAAGTTCTCATAGTATTCCATACATATGTTGGGCTGGTAAATCTGTTAATTGATGCACAGAAATTGTCAAAACTTTCTCTCTTCTTCCTGTTGATGATTTTCTTTGCTTCTGCTTTTCTCTTATTATATTGTACTAACGAGTGTGTATCCTTCTTTCTTTTAAAATTCTTCAATGCTCTCTGTCTGTTTGTTATTGCTTCATCACATTCTGCATCCCACCACGTAACTTTCCTTCTTCTTTGTTTGTCTATTTTTCTCTTCTTTTTTCCTTATCTTCATCATCTGTCTTCTCTGTTGAACGAAAAATTTTCTGTAATACTTTTAATTGTTGTTTTAATTGTTTCTATAAATGTTTTGTATTTTTCTTCTTTGTTGATTGCACCTTTCACTAGTATATTATTAAACGTCTCTTTATTTTCTTTTACTATTTTTTTCATTGCGTAATTATAATCCTTCCATTTTGTTTTTTTTGTTGAAAACCTGTTTGTTTTCTTTTTATAATCTTCAATTTCTGTTGTTATCCTTATCTCTATCGGGTAATGGTCTGAGTCCCACGTATCTTCATGTTGTTCGTACTCCATCACGTCGCTCAGGTTTGGTGTAGTAAAGATTAAATCCAAATTATTTGAGTGTTGTCCTATCGCTCCCTCTCTTGAGACTGTGTCTTCATTGATGCAGATATATTCATGATTATACATTAACTCTTGTAATCTCTCTCCTTGTTGGTCTATATCATAACAATTCCATTGAGTATGATGTGCATTAAAATCTCCCGCTATAATTGTTTCACAATCCTTACTATCATACTTGAAAATACCTTCCCATGCCCTAACAGATGTATCACCTGGCCTTCTATATACTGCTACTATGTTGATTTTCTTCAATGTGTTTATCAGTCTTACTCCTATTACATCAAAATTATTGTCAATATTATTCCACCCATTTATTACTTTAAATTCTATATTATCTTTAACACATATTGCTACCCCACCGCTGTTTCCCCTACTATTCTTACTGTAAGTTTTAAATCCTGAGAAAAATATATTGTCTTTTCTACTTTTAGTTTCCGTCAATATCATTATGTCATATTCTTGTATTCTTTTGTATATCTCGTTCTTCTTTCCTTGGAATCCTCTGCAGTTCCAAACTACTATTTTTAAAGTGAATGTACCTTCTATATTTGTGGGAAACGCTGTGAGGTTGATCTTGTTTGATCCCCCTCACGCGCCATCCCTCTTCCTCTTCCTTTCCAAAAGTCTTTTTTGATTTCGCCTACTATTATTCTTTGTTTTCTCCTTTTTTCCTCCATCTCTAGCTCTCTTTGTTGTTTCAAAATCTCCTCTTTCACTTTTTCTCTTTCTGCTTGATTGGTTGTCCCTAATTCCTTTTGTTCTGGTCCTTGTATCATTTCTTGAACTATTCTCCTGAACTCCCAATCTTGTCTTGTATAATACATAAGTTTTGCAGCAAGTTTCATAATGATTTCTTGTTCACCGTTGAATCCTGCCGCTATCTCCCCACTAATATCTTGTCTATCTTCCTCAGCTGTTTCTACTCCTATTTCTTCCTCCGATGATTCACAATCCCAACTATCTTTCTGTCTTCTATTTTCATTATTATATGCAATTCCTCTTTTATCCTTAGTGATCTCTCCCAATCTGTTATTGAACTGTTTGTAGTATTTGTTATTGCTATTTTCTTCCTTATTGGTGTTGCATGTTTCTTTTTTATGTTCCTCTTTTCTTCCTTGTTGTCTTCTTTCTCTGTTTTCTTCATATACTGTTATCTTCCTACCTGCATCTTCCATTGTTGATGGCATAGATACTTTCCCTTCCATTTCTTTTCTTGGTGGGCGTAGTTTTGGCCATTCCATCGTTTTTTCGTATCTGTCATATACTTGGTCCTTATCCTGTTCTTTTCCTGTTAATATTCTTTCCGCTTCTCTCCGGGATACGTTTTGATATCCCATTATGACATTTATACTTTTGTTCTTTTCATATACATTACATGCTCTATATGTAGATCTGTGATTGCCTCCACAGTTTCTACACTTAGGTGATTTAGTGCAATTACCATGGGCCATATCTCCGCATATAATACATCTTTCCTCACTCTTACATGCTGATTTGATGTGGCCAAATCTGAAACACTTAAAACATTGTTTCACTGCTGCAATGTACGGTCTGACCTTTATCTGTGTCCTTCTTCCAAAAAGATCTAATCTATGTCGTACTGTGTCTCCTTTAAACGTAATTATTAAATTTCCCGTATCTTCTTCTACTATTTGCTTATCTTCTTTATTCCATGTTTTTCTATACATCCTTCCAATCTTCTCGATGTTATCGTGGTCGTCTATTGCCTCCCACAGTTCTGGAATACTTTCTCCCCAGTCCGTGATGACTCCTACGTACTTTGATCCTCTTTGGTCAATTTCCGCTGTAATTTCAACAGTGTCTGATAGCTTGTTGATTGCCTCTAAACAAATATTAGCATCATTACAGTTTTTAAACTTACAGAGTGCTGCTGTATGTGATAGCATAACTATTTCATCTGGATATTTCTTATCACGGGTTAATACAGACCATATTTTGAAAAAATTCTTACCTCTCTTTATCTGTGTTTTTTCCCTTTTTAACTTAAGAACAATTTTATATATTACGTTAGATCCTTCTGTGAACCTAACCTGTTTTTGGTCCACTATATCTGTCGCATCTAACTCACTTATTCTTTCTAATATGCCTTTACGATTCATAAACTCTTCCCTTGGCTTCTTTATCGCTCCCTGACTACTTCCCGCCATTCTCGCTTCGTTGTCAACTTTCGTCTTGCTTAATACTACCGACCTTACTTGTTGCGTATTCTCGGCATCCACTTCCATTTCTATTTCATTTGCCGTGTCGTACCTCGAATCTTCCTTGTCGGTCTCCCGTGATTCGTGTATTAGTTCTTCCAGATTGACGTCATCAGCTTCTGATTGGTTGTTTGTATCTTCCTTGTTGTTACCAACCTTCATTGCTATAATTTCCTCTTGGATTTTGGCGCGCTTTTCCTTCGCCATCTTCTTTCCCTCCACTGTTATCCATTCTCCGTCTTTCTCTGAGTATCCCTCAGTGTAGTTCTCTTCATTATTCATTTCTTCGTTATCTGCTGATCTCTTTTTGCCGGTCTTATTTTCTTCCATCTCGATATCCGTCATTTCCTTTATCATTATCTTCCTTGCTGTATCCTTCCTTTCATCCGCATTCGCTTTCGTTGATTTTCTCATAACCGGTCTTTTGACTATGTTCCCCCCTCCAAGAGGGGGTACTGTTTTTATTCCCTGTGTTTTTCCTATAATTGACTTATTGAATAGTCTCTCGTTAAGTCTACTAAACTACTCTCGAAATACCCTCTAATTGACCCTCAAAAACTAACAATTACTTTCGCGGTCACTAGCTAGGTTAAAACGCGTGTGTACGTTACGGCGGCCATCACGCAACTCCGCAAAAATCTATTGGCGATAGATAGGTTAGGTTAGGTACTACCTTTGCGCCGCGGATATCTCGCGCGTACAGTTAGCCAGCGGAACGCATTTATAAAGTGGCGCATAATGAAGCGGTTACGAGAGAGGCTGACAGAACCAACGCGGTCCTCTCCTCCGTTGCTCGTCATGCGAAATAAAACGAGGGAATCGGCCAGCTGCCGCGACTTAACACGAGCCGATTTCAAGATGGACGATGGACGATCTCTCTCTTTCTCTTTCCCTCCTGCTTTCTTGTTCTATTTATCTATCAATCGCGTCCCCCTTCCTTCTTTAAAGCACATAATCATTGTGAAGCGTGTGTGCATCCTAAGCAGGACTGCAGTGAAACGCGATTAAGAGAAGTTAAAGTATATAAGATTATACTATGCACTTAAATAGAAATATATATAAGAATAGAGCTGTGGTTTAAATTTCATGCTTTTCATTCGACTAATAAAATAAATTTCGATTTTTGCATTTATATTTGAGGCTTAAAATAATTAACTAGAAAAATATTCATTGAAATTAAAACGTTTAACGTATTATATTCATCGACAATGCAAGAAATATTCCGTACTTCAGCTTTAAATAATAATACGTTGAAATTCGCAAAGTCTTCGAGCCGACCCTGACCGGCCCTCCTCCATTGCACAGGCGGGCTAAATTGAATTTGCATAAGTCTCTCGATGCAGCTCGCTCACGACCCAGTCGACCCACGCGATCTCGATCTACGCACGAGACAGTCGCGAGACGAAACCAACCGGACGCTTCGGTCTCGTCGATCGACGTATCAAATTATACCGGATGGAAAGAACAAGCTTGATTAAACCGAGAAGGTTAAGACGATTTGGCAATCCAATCGAAAACTCCACTCGCAGACGTATCAAAGGCTAAAATTAAGGATGAAAAATAAAATCAAGAAATTGAAATTGCGGAGGAAAAAAAAAAGAATCTTCAGTCATAGTCTTTATACGAATTAGAAAACAATTATTGAGATTCGCAGAGAGTGCGTGCGAGAGGAAGAACGTGGGAATCTTAAGACCGCAACAACGCAAAACGCAATGGTGCATTTACGCGTACCTACGAGTGAACAAAATTTATAGGCTGCCGTGCGTATTTGGTATGCAAACCGTCGACGCGGGTAGTTATAGTCCGCCTAACCGGCGCGGACTTAGCGAAGAAACTCATCAAAACTGCGGCGCAACGTCGGCGCGTAAGACGAAGAGCCAGCCGCTAAGATAAGACGGCGGGAAAGATGGAGGAGAAGGAGGAGCTCTCGAGGGTATCCAGCCGGTACGATTGCATCCAGCTGGGCGATCAATCATCGTGCACGAGCTTCCTATTGTTCCTACGCGGGTGTTACATTGTGCGCCGCGGGCTAATCGCCGCCTCGCGGAAGATACCGGGATATAATTGTCTCGGACGTGTCAACCCATTTACTATCGGCGACTAATCTCGCGGCTTTGATATACCTTGATATATCTTCGGGGACTGGTCTATCCCAAAACAGGTTAATCCTGACGTCAGTGGATACGTTTGTAATTGTAATTGCGAACTTGTCGTAAGAATAATCCGGCCGTAACCGTAATAAGTACGTTTGAAAGCCTGACCTTTATGTTCGTTGTACTAATTTACCACGTGAGAATGAATCGTACATGTTGTAAATACTTAAAGCGAGGAAATAATTGGTGTAAGTTTAAAATTTTTACTAAAAGTTTTGTTGTTTTTGCAGTTACAAGTGAAGTTACTTAGAATGTATCATGAAACTGATTCAGAAAGTGTTACTTACATGTTTAGTATCAATTTAATAATATGTATATTAATTGCAATACATAATATATTGGAATTAAATAATATATTAAATAAATATTACGTAATATTAGGATACTAATTTTTACTCAGAAATTTTTGTTTGGTTGGAAATTTCTTTCGATTTTACACTGCTGAGAAATTGAGGGAAACAATATTAAGCATTTTTTACTTTATCGTCCTTATAGAGCGTATTTTTTACATCGTCTTTGTTTCGTTATACATTATAAGTTATTTCTGGAAACACCGTTCTCTGATGGGCGCCTTAACAAAGCGACAAGTTTCTCACTCGCGCGTCCGATTGTTCACGCAAATCTTAATCGCTATAATTGTTGATGGATCGAGTGCAACGTTTCCGTCGAAGGACGCGGAAGCGCGCTCGTGAATCGTCTTGATTGGGATCGCGTTTAATCTCCGCTCTCTCGCTACGCCTACAATGGCACACGGCCATCGCCGCGATCGCCATGTGCCATTCTAATATTCTCCATCCATAACGCCCGGGCTGGTACATTTATCAAGACGATATTTATGTGAAAGCACGCACGTCGCGCTTTTAGCGGCGCACTTTCTTCCTACTCGAGATAGCTCTCGTAGCGCAATGATTAGACGAGCGCGTCTGGAAAATTTTCTCTCGCCTCCGCGTAGGCCGACCGCTGATGATAACGACAGTCAGCGAGATTGACGTTGCTGGAAGACAATAAATTAACACTCGCCGACCGCCGATTTGCTGTAATATTGATAGCGAAAATCGTTCAGCGAAAACGTTACTTACACCATGGCGAAAGCAGACTTTAAATAATGAAATAATAGATCATTACTTATAACGTAAATATAATTGCTTGTGACTATAAATATAACGTAAAGATAAAAACACGTATATCTTCAGTTCTCTTGATTATTTGACAAATAAAAAGTTTCAATTTTCACGTTAGAAAAAATAGAGAGAGAGAGAGAGAGAAAGAGAGAGAGAAATTGGAAGATTTTCTCTCTTTTTAATAATAATTATTCATAATAATTACAGAACTTCAAATCGATCATTTGCCTGTCAAACTCTTAATTTGTTGCTAAAGGAATTAATTAGCGAATGACGCGGAAGTGACCTTTCAAACTGCAAACACGCAATTTCACCGCGCGCAATGCATGTCGCATTTAACATCCTCCTGAAAGCGAGAAAAGTCGTCAACCCGCTTAGGTAATAAAAAGTTTCGATAAAATATCGACGTCGTACACTAAGCGAAGAAGCTTGTCGTACGTCCAAGTCGTCAATCCCTCCGCCAAGTATGGCCAGCATACGTGCCGACAGTTCCCGGCAGAATTAAAATTAATATTTAAATTAAAGGTAAATCTTGATATTTTTACTGAAGTGTAATAAACTGTTTTAACATTTATTAGTTTCAATATTTATCATATTGAACGTTTTAATTTATATTTTCTATTCTTTCTTCTGTCCTCTTCGCTCAAAACATAAAATTGTTATTCCATTTATATAGCATTGTATAAAACTATTAATCTTCTAAAGACAATGTTGCATTATAATACATATAAGAAAAGTTCTAGAGTTAGTCAATGCTTGAGATAATAGTATATTTAAATGTTATACGAGAAATTTAATTACTAACTTTCTTAGTTAATTAAAAAAAAATTTTTTAATCTGAAATTACTTTTGCAAATTTAAAATATTTTCACATAACAACAGAATGTGCAAGTTCTAAGTTTTCAATATCAAACTTCGGTAAATTCTAATTAAATTAATCTTCTCGCGTATACATGGGATATGTTGCACGAGAAAATTCTAAAATTGCAAATATGCATTCGTATGTAAAGCGCATTAATTAACGCAGGTTGTGTGACATCATTTTGGCGTGCGATAGTTTCGTCCATCGTGCGGGCTTAATTGACTCGAAACTTAATTAAGCGCCGGCTGGAGAAGCTCGAGAGTCTCCCAGTGAGCATAAAGAATGATCGGGTGGAATTAAAGCAACGTTTTAATCATCTCATAAACTGCATCTCATGGCCGAGTGCATCGCTTCGGGAAATTGATCGCATGAATCTTAGCATATCAACGATTTTCCGTCACGCCTGCGCGTGCCACTTAATCCACTTGCAATCACCAAGCTGGTTAATAATCGCAATGATTGCTAATTAACGTCGCCACATAAATCAAGTGAAATTCGGCGGTAAACAGTTCCCGAAATCGAACTCATCCAATTGCGTCAATAATCAACGCAATTTATAATACTGGCTTTTTCGCTGTTTGGTCCAGTAATCCTGCTTAATTCTGCATTTCGTCTTTTTGCGTGACACGATACGCATATAAAAATATCATGTTAATTAATTGACTTCTCATTCGTATTAAATGATACGCTAATATGAAAGATTACTACGACATTAAACACACGAAGCTTAATATCTGTACGCCGAATGAAATGTGACCTATCGATCGGATAGAAATTTACGTTGATCAACCCGTTCTACTGATCCTATCTGATCTTCCCACATATTTGTCGGATAGCTCGAGAATTCTACCAGTCGGCTCTTATATAATTAATTTTCCGTGACGATCATAATATTTTATGTCGTCATATTATTGACTATGAATTTCTCACTTCATTTCACCTCGATTACCGACTCTCTCCCTCTCTTTCTCTCTTCGTATCAATACATAACAATATTAATCTAATAGTTCATAGAAACACCGAGCATTTCTCTGACCATTCTTTGAGACAAATTTTCGTAGATTTTGTTAATATTAAAAAGATATTACGATATAAATATGGTACAGATAATATTTACATGCATCTCATATATCATATTTTACATAGTTTGGTTTATCATTTTTCTTCATTTCAGCACTTCAGGTATATTTCCTGATAAATCACGTGTTTGCACGGTTTGTCCAATCGATCGTGAACGAACGGCGTCATGCGAGGCTACAGGATCGGAATTCGATCGATTTTCATTTGCGCGTGAAACACGCGTGTCGTGATGCCAAGGATCTCAGGTGTTCTATACATATACGCGTCCACGGTGGACGAGGTCTTATTTGTCTGCGCGAAGGATCGCCTTGCGGATTTCTCGACGGTCACGAAATGACGAATTCCCGCTGGCAACAGGTTCCAGCACTTATTATGAGGCGCGATATAACAACAACTGTAATTTTATCCATTTATGTAGTTATATAGGATATAGGATGTCCCAGAGCTACCGGATGCTTTTTTCCAATCATAGATGCCAGAAAGAAGATTAAGAAAATAATAGCAATTTTACAGCTGAGCATTAATAATTGCATGAAAAGCCAAATGATAAACTTTCACAACATTTTTGCTAAAGGAAAAGTTACTTTTAAATTCAATGTAGAATTTATGAATGAAAAAAAACAGTGTTCCACGAAAGTTATAAAATTAATTGCAAATAGTTCAGTCATATGAAAGATACATGCATCTCAGCATCTCGTAAATCCAGCTTGGTTATTTCAGAACTGAAGAAGCGAAAAGAGTTAAAAGACCATCGGGTAGTCTGCATTTAATGTCAAGTTTAACTAACCGTTTTTCTATACAGACTCTCAGTCTAGTAATTAGAAAATCACTTGGAGATCATTATATGCATCTGTCCATTTTATCGAATAAATCTATCTTCGGGCATGCATCAATTAAGGTCAACATCTGATCGTCAGTTGGTATTAAAACCGCGAGTAACTGTCTAATTGCAAAAATTGCCTTTTGACGTTTCAACGCCATAATTCATCCGATAACTGTTCACAAGGCATGCACTCCCGTGCACCTTCGATCACTTAAGAAATAACCTACTGATCGAGAAATTAAATGCATGCGTGAATGCGCCTATTTGTTAATAACGTTAAAACTCAAAAAGCCGATCAGTAGGCCCTCGGAACGCGGTGCGTAACGACAAGAAGTCTCATAATTTTCGTTCCACATATATATATCACACGTCGCTTGGTTGCGCGCGCGCGCGCACACATGCTATAAGTGTAAAACTAGATTTACGTTAATGTATATATCTCGTTATTTATTTCGCGCTTACGTGAGATCCCGTGCGAGATCTGGTCTGTTACTTTCCACTTTATATCAGTACGCTTCTCTCCACTTGGCGATACGTAACCGGCTTTTTATCACGAACCTTCCAGTATATGTAATTGCATTATAAATCCGTCTTCTGTTAGATTGACGCATAAGTAATGCTCGTTTCTAAACACGTTTCAAATACGCTGGGCAAATACGTTTCATAATACTCTCGAACATGGTTTTGTGCAACCGTATAAATCTGCCCGCGAAGAACACGGCGGCAAATGAGTATAAAATTTAATCTAATTTGTTGCCAAACGCGCGCGATATTAAAAGTTGGGTTGTAAGATCTCTTGATAAATATCTCAACAACATATAATTAAAACATTTCAAGCAATATAAATTACACACGATTTGATAACAGGAATATGTATTTAGGTACACATGATATTAAAATATGATATATCGTTATATATATCGTTATATAAAGAATTTGTTATTTTTATTTCTTAACCATTAAATACGTTAATAACTACGTTAAAAGTTATTCAATTGGTTAGTTAACTAACTAATAATGAATAATCAGTTTAATTATTTATTTATTTAAACTGCGATCTCGTAAATAATTATACTCACTATGTATCATTTCGCTTCTAATTTTCAGCAGCGACGCGATTTATCTCACCGGAGACGAAAGTTTCGCATAAAACATCGGCTAAATTCAATCATAAAGAAAGTAATCGATAGGATACTCAGAAGCTATGCAAGCCGTAAAAGCACCGCAATTGAAATACAAAACGGGATTTGTGCCGCGTGCTTTCTACGAGTCGGTGCGGCGAATGTCAACGCGTGCGGTTTTATTGCAGTTGGTCTAGCAATAAAATATCGCCGTTTCTCGTTATATGAGTACTGGCAGAAATTTATCGATGCTTTTTTTTTCACCCCGCGGGCTCGTCCGATTGAAAGCATATTTGTAAAAAAAAAAAGGAAAAACAGTGAAGAGGCAAGTCGACGCACGGGTCAGAGAGATCGCGATTTCATCAACGTTCGAGAAAATTGCTCCAAGGTTTTTCTGGTCAGTCTCGCGAATCCTGTTCGTGCTTACCTCATTCAGAAGACACTCGTTCACTCGATTATTATTACGTAAAGCGCGCAATAATTATTACATCCCAGTCCCATGATAGATTACGTATATCTGTCATTTTGCACGTAAATCATAGGAATGATTTATTGTTCTCGTGTTTCGAGGTATATTGATATATTGATATACATATTGGTATACTTTAATATGATAACTCTTCGTTTGACGCAACAGTGCTGATGGTGCTATATCTCGGGTAAAACGGGACATTTAATGAACGATGAGATGTACGTCAGTCGTCGATAGTGACGGGAATCGAGATACATCGTAAGATGCACTCTGCGTACGGTGCACATCCCCCAAACACTTTCTCGTCGTCGAAAATCAAGAACGATGGATCGTGCGGCGTGTCGGCCCGGTCATTACACGGGTAGTGAAGGGCCGATCGCAAAGGCTCTTTCAGCTTTCTATCGGCCATCGACGGAAATTACACGTTGTATTCCCTTGTGTTACGAGGCACGCCGGGTATAATCGCGTTACGCTTCTGCTCCGCCATCAAGAAGACCATTACGCGCAACCGTGTTCCCAAAAGGATCCGCCGGCCGCGATCCATTGAAACGGGCGCTCATCGCGTGTCGATCGATCGTTTCACTCAAGACGTGATATATATCTTCGCATGTTAGCAGTTACTTCGATCTGCGGTGTCATCGTCCACCGTATTTTTTTTTTTTTCAACAGCCTCCAGATTTAAGTAAATACGGATATTTCTTCCGAGCTCTGAAAACGTTAACAGCTCGGCGGGAAAAGAGTCGAAACGCGATAAAAATTACGTCAAAGAAAAAAAACTTTCGGGAGATATAACTTACAAAACTTACAGGAAATAAAAATAACTTACAATAATGCATATTCGTTTGAAGTTTTAATTCGCGGAATATCTCGCGAATGCGTACCCTAGCAGCACACAGAATCTCACAATTCTCATATAAATTTAAATCCAGCGTTATAAACAAGACTGAAACAGGATGCGGGAAATTTACATTGACGAGAAAACAATAAAAACAAGTGCGACGCGAGAGGAACATCCTGGCGATGCGGAGATGCATCCGCGAGAGCGGCAGTCAGACAGCGCATCTGGAAGCAATCGCTTTCGCGTATGCAAATCGTGGACACAACTTTATTGCGGCGATCGAATAACGAATCCTCTCTCTCTCTCTCTCTCTTTCTCTTTTCCTTTCTCTCTTTTCTCGCCGGCGGTTTATGTACGTTTCTTACGGCGATAGGGTTAAATGCGAAGACGATCTTCTTTCTGTTTAACACTCGCGCGCGATTTCCTTTTATCGAGCGCGCGCTCGCGCGCTCGCGGCTCGCCGTGAAAGCGCATCGCGCTCGACGCATGCACGAACGTCGTCACCGCGTGTTAACGGGTCACGCGTCGTACGATCCACGCGTGAGAAACGGTACCTCACCTCGCGGCTGCGGACGTCGCGACGCATACTTTCTCGGATGTGTCGTCGATACGTCTCGCGTATACGGACGACAATACGTCCTCGTTAAAAACTCTCGCGCGATTTCTTACGTCACGCAACGTTCCGAGCGATGCGTGAGTCGCAAAAAAATTATGACCGCAGATGCGAGGTGCATAAGTTTCATCGTTGACTGTGGTTGTCAATGAATATTATATTAATATTATTGTGCGTTAAAGGTCTATCCCATAAGTAAAACGTATCAAATAAAGAAATTAGTTGCGACGTAGTTGCAATGCAAAATTGAACTCGCATCCTCTCTTTATATTTAACAAATTTCGTATTTAATAATAATGTTGTAATTATTAATTTTATTTAGAACTGATAATTAGGATTGACTATTTAATCAATAGTAACAATTATTTCAATAGACTGTAAGATAATCAAAGAACTAAATTATCCACGTTAATGAATATTTAATTTCAAGCACATTCTGTGATTTCGATTCTGTATTCTTTGAAATGGAGGAATTAATTATACACACAGCGAGAGGAAATTGAAGGGAGCAATTGAACTCGATATATCGGAGTTCCCGAACTGCAATATCCGTTTGTCATTTTGTAAAATTTAAACTGATCTCATGAATAAGTTTAAAGTTTAAAGTAATCTTTCGAAAAAAACTACAGTTAAAAAATTTAATTTTACGAATTTCCCTGCAAAATTCACAACTCAAAGTTAGAAACAAAATTCAGGTTATTTTACAGTTGTTTCAAGAGATGTTTTATCGCCTTGGATATACAAATTATTCCGTCAAGGATTTTTAATAATAAATATTCGATTTAAAAAAAATCGAATCCTCCTCTCATCAATAAATCTTTTTATGAGAAGATCAAGGATCGCGCGACTCATCTTCGACTCTCGCGTTTGACTATCGCCGAATCAAGGTCGAGCGTTTCATCGCCAGGTTGTAAAATCTCTTAAGGCTCGTCATGACGAAGATGGCGAGGATAAAACTGCCAAAATGGAGCAATAAGTGTCGGTGCACCAGTGAACACATGGCCGTGGAAGAAGAAAAGTAGCTCGACCCGAACGCCAAATTCTCTGCCCGCCGTCCGGAAATTTCTTCCCTTCCGCGACATTACAGTTATTAGCAACTTTCTCCGATAATTCAACCGAGAATCCGTCCAGCAAAATTGATAGTGACGCGTGAAAACCTGTCCGCGCTTAGGCAGAAATAGAGAATCAATTATGCTAATAAAATATTATAATGTTAATAACACGTTACAACAGTATCAATCTATGTCCCGTACGATCCGCGTGATCGCGATCCATCGTGAAAATCTGCTCGCATTTGATAGAAATAGAAAATCACATTCTTAATTATACATCATGCATAATATATATGATGATAATATGATTTTAATGAAAAAATAAAAGCATGGAAATATATTCGAGCTTGATAGAAATAGAAAATTAATTACGTTAATGGAAAATAATAATCGTGCCAGTTTAAAACGAAGATGGATCAAGATCCAGAGTAGCATGTGCGGTGAATGATAAAGAATCGCATGCGCGTTTTTCAAACGGTTTCTAAACGCAAATCGAGATCTCGCTCCGTCATTTTCTGATCTACCGTCCACATGCGAGAGGTGGCAGCCCTCGGAATGGAAACCGGCCCGGGGAAAAAGTAGGGAATGCGGCGCTCTAAATTCGTGACGTCAACCGGCAAGAACTTGGCCGTTTTAATTGGCTTTAATGAGTTACGAGTTGGTCGAACAGCGACCTCCTAATATTCTAAACTATTCTAAGCACGACATTAGGACCCTGGCGGTTTCTGTCGCTGACGTTATTCCCGCTGTCATGCACGGAACTCCGTCGACACCTACGAAATCGTCCCACATGCGGTTCAACTTCCATGGCGACGTCGTCGCCGCCGTGAAATTTCTGTACGTTGAACGGCAAGCAAAAACCGGTCGGTGACTCGACGAATATTTGCGGGGGATAATATCGAGGCGTCGATTGTTTCGATCAATGATAAATCGATTACGCCGCCGCAAAATAAAATTAATATCTTTCTTCCGTCGACCGTCGGTTCTCATCCGTTTGTGTTTCCACCCCCTTCTTCCCCCTTGCTACAGATTACACGATACGTTACGGATTGACATGCGCGCGGTCTCAACGCCGATCACACGTATATGCACACCACATATATCCACACGTGCAATTTTAAGGCCCACCTGATGCCTCGAATCTGTGGTACACACGCAAGGCATTCATGTATTATTCGGGTAAATGTGCATCATTTTCTCGTGCCGTTTACCGTGCCGACAAGTCGCAAAATTACCACCGATCAAGCACCTGCTGGCTATACCTCGCTTCGCAATAAATACCGAAGCCTCCTCAATCGTAACGTGTTTCGCGAGGTATCCTTAACACGTTTAACGCCACGCGAGTTCTTATTATAGTGGATATAGTTCTTAGTATAGATGGATATAATTCTGTAAATATAATGCAATCGAATACTTGTTATATATCAATAACATATAGACTCTAATCTCTTTCATCTAATATTAATATACATTCACGTATGTAAATCCGTGTAAAGGCTCTGGTAACAATCAAAGAGAGTGTGGAACGGACTAAGAGCCAAGCGCTGTTGACGGTGCACAAAGGTTAATTCCTTTATTTATGATATCAAATTTTAAAAACGTTTTTAAAATTTGATATCAAAAATAAAGGAAGTAACCTTTGTGCACCGTCAACAGCGCTTAGCTCTTACTTAGCCCGTTCCACACTCTCTTCACGTATGTACTTTAAAATGCTTTACTCTTCTATATAAAAATAAATATATCTAAAATATTTCAAGTCAAATAATTATAAAAATAACGAGGTTACCTTGAATATTTTTAAATAAATAAAAATTTTATATGCTTTTAAATTTTATTCTATTTCTAATGTTATCAAGGAGAAGACGACAGATCGACGGATAGCTAAATCGGCCACTATGGATTGCGATCGCCTCTCACTCCTTTCGAGAAACTGGAACCACGAAGGACAAGATTTATGTCGCTCGCCTCCGCAACAACTGCCTCTGAATCAAACCGAATCGCAGTTAAATCGATGCTCACCTTTAATTGGCGATAGCACGAGCGTTTGTGTACGATCCACGACATATCGGAGATCTCCTTCGCGAAATCACACCAATTTTATCTGGAGTCAATATTTTTAACGGCAAGGAGAAACACTCGCGAAGAAAAACATATTCTATAAACATAAATCAGAGGCAACGATGAGAGATAATTTTCTGATAATTCTTCTGATTTATATTTATCTTCGAAATTATCTTACGGATTAATCACATAATGGATTATAATGGATGCTATATAATATCCTGAAATAAGAAAGAAAAATAATAAAACCAATAATAAGATAACAGATTATTGCAAAAATCATCATTAAAAGCTTTGCCGGTTTAATATATTGTATCTTCCTTTGCCGGTTTAATATCTCCCTTTCAGCTTAAAATAAGGAGTATCCCGTGTTTCCTACATTTGCATTGAATGAGATTTCTCCCATTAATACGTGCAACAGAGAGCATTTACTTGGATGCTCTCGCCGCGACAGTGCAGTCATATAATTAAAACGCCATAAAGCCCGATAGCTGCACATCGGTTCGCTACATAACCATTCGGATTATTCCGTAATTACGGGGGAAAGCCGATTTAATCTCGTGAGGTACGCATCGCTAATAAATTCGTTTCGAGCACTTCGGGCGAGAAGGAGCGGCGCGGGTCGAGATTCGCGAGCGATAGCACGATCTCGAAGCATGCGGTGAGACGTAACCAGGTGCGAGCCGCGAAACTATTAAACGGCTCTCCGTTAAGCGAAGAACGCGCGTAATACGCGCGCTTATAGAGAAGCAATCCGCGTGCGGTAATTTAAACGCTAAATAGATAGATAGCTAAACGAAACGTGCGGTCACCGCATAGTCGTTAATATCTTTTACGTCTCCATTGGAATTATCCGCGCGAACTTCTCAATATACACTCACTAGAAGCCATTACTTGGAAGATTACCATTGACATTCGAAACCAAATGCTTTAACGGGAACGTGGAACGTGAAAAGTAATTGTCACACCTCTCTTAAATCTAAACGTTAAATATTATGCACTTATCGTTAAGCATAACATATTTGTCGGCGTTAAATATAGCGGTGATAAAATGTGTTGTGATAATTTCACACACTTGACTAAACAACATTAAAAGAACGAATAATTGAAATTGATAAAGTATATGTATATTAGAATGTTTATAAAAGACTCTGTAGGAATTGTTCTGATATTAGCAATATTAATAATGTTGAAATAAAAATTTATGCAAAAATTCTAATCAGTTTCAAAGGATTTATACACTGCACCTTGATCTTGTTTGCATATTATATCTTGACATGTTCTGTGTATCTTTTCACTTGAAAGCGATATCTTTTGATAATTTATATACTTGCATGTTGTGAATTTTTTTTCTTATTTGGCGTATAATTATACGTATATTTAGAATTTTAAAATTTTATTATCATATTTTATATTATTGAACAAATTAAGCCAATATAAAATATTTTTCCAACGTATTTAAATAGGCGTATTTAAATAAGTGTCTACTTCTTTTTTTTAATAATACATATATATAAATACGTATAAATCTGCTACAATAATAAATATAATTCAAATAAAATATGTTAACTTTGTATTGGCATAATTTCATAATTCTTTTCCGTAGCACGAGGATTAACATCGTATATTTAATCAACTCTGTTTTTCGATAACAGCATGTCATATCAATGTCCTATAATATCGCGTAAAGAATAAACTGATTCACGCTATACATAAATAAATCGATCAGAGTAAACGCACGTCATTCTAAACAAAAGACCATGCATCGACAACGTAAAAATACGATGCGCCGCTCGGCAAAAAATTAACATTGCACCTTCGTATGTAAAGCACAGTGCTTCGCATCCGATGCAGAATGCATCTATTAACTACACTGTACTCACCTACACGCCTGCATCACTTAATCCGTCGCACGTGACTGACATGGACAAGCGTCGTTAACTGGCCCATACGTCATTAGACGAAAAACACGATTCGATATCCAGTCAATGTTACACTATCAATATAGTCACTGAACGATATCAATACGTTCGATACGCGCAGCTCGTACAACAGCAGCGTGATCTTCGACGATCAAGACGCGAGTGCGTGCCACGATCGAGCGTGCACGCACGATCACTATTCAAGGATCACCAGGTGACACCGATCGACCCAATGTTGCGCGCTACTGATTCTATTTTCATCATGGATATCGTTCCGTACTGAAATTTTTCGAGACCGACGGTGAAATTTCTCGTCAATCAACTTTCTTATTAAAAGCTATTAAAATTCGAATAACTTTTTATAGTTTCATCGATGCGCGTATCTCTTCCTAAATTTTATGGTAAAAAAACTGTATACATCTATATTTATTTATCAAAACAATAAAAAAATATAACGCACTATTGATGTATTCCTCTGTTTCTTCAAAATATAAAATTGGCAAGCGCTAATCTTGATATAAGTAATAATAAAACAAAAAGACTCATCTTTTTTTCTTTCACGTCAATGATTTTTAATTAAGATTTATTTATGAATTACAATGTATGCTTGGTTACAAATTTAGTATTTTTTAATAACTTTTAATTATGTATAATATAATAAATTGTAAAGTCCTAGAATACTATCATTTTTTCAAATCTTATCGAGGACTCTTTTTTTCGCGAATATCAGATATTGCAATCGAATTCAGATTCAAGGCCCTGTCGATATCGCCAGTTTACACTGACCTGACGGTATATGGGAATATCACGGCGTATCGATCGCGCCACGATTCCACGCGGACGACTAATGTTTATACATGATATTGCAAAGTGGATAATGAAGTATTATTACACGTCAAAAGATCACCGCGGCCTTGAATACGCGAGATCTCCGCGAACAGCAACGATGCACAAGGAACATTTATACACACCTGACACGTTAAACACCGGGATGTGCAAGTAAAATCGCGCGGATGGTCTCAAATCATCACCGTTGTCGTCATCGTCGTCGTTATCATCGATGGCGCGTTATTAATTTTTTCCGAACGCCGCGCCGTACGCAATCGCCGCGGTCGTAAATCACCGTTTAACGATCGTGCTCCAAGATCGCGTCGATTCGCTCCGATATCCGAGGCCGTTCACCATGGGTTGTTTCACCGTCGATTCTCAATTACGCGCGAAGAGGATCCGCGCGATTATTACTGCCTTTGTGGCGTTCGCGCGAAACGCGGATGTTTCTTCGTGGATACTGCTCTCGCGACTCTCTCGCCACGCCGCCGCGAAACTGCAACCATAATGCGATTGAACCGCTACTACACGCTGCGCCGCCTCGGAGCACGGACACGCGTGCACGTGCACGCGTGCGATACAGGTCTGGACTGTCTGCGCCGTCTCGTTACTGACAGCTGGGACGCTGGGCTATGCCGCGCGGCGAGTGTTACGCGCGAGCAGTGAAATCGAGGAGAGAAATGCGCGCGGGGCGCGGCACCAGTTCGCTTCGTTTCACCCTTCGGTGCTAATGCGTATCGTTAACGTGCTTGGAGTTTGCCAAAGAGCACGTGGCTATAATGTTATACCTACCATCCCGTTTAATTGGACAATATCGGGAGACCTTGGCAGATAAACTAAATTGCACCAGCTTCAGCAATTGCAATTGCAATTTCAATGCTTCAGCTTAATAGGCATTTAATTTGAAGTATACATACCGAGTTATTCAATAGATAAATAGCCGATATACAAATAGACAAATTCCACAAGAATCATAACAAGAAATTTTGGAAATGTATTAGAGACGTGAGGTTCTTGCAAGTGCGGAGATCAGTTCAAGAACGGTAGCAATATACGGGAGAATTAATGATCTCAAGAAGGTATTAATATAACGTAACAATAGTTGATAAAGTACGCTGATGAGAAAAAGTTAAAAAGGTAACTACACAGTAAAAAATTTTGTGTCAATGGAAGTCCACTCTCAATTTTGTGTTAAAATAACTCATTCATCGTGTTATTTTTGACATTTAGAAATGTTATATCGACATTTATAACATTTCTAAATGTCAAAAATAACACGATGAATGAGTTATTTTAACACAAAATTGAGAGTGGACTTCCATAGACACAAAATTTTTTACTGTGTATAATATAATTATCGTAATACTCATTTTATTACGGTAGCAGAGAAGCGTAATTTTGACAATAAACGTTATAAACTGACTATTTGTAGAACCTGTGGAAAATTGGAGAAGACAAATAATATAATAGTGATAAAGGTGCGGGGTATTTTTAGGAATAATCATTCGCGTTTCATTTTCGACGCCGACTACCATGGCCGTTAAACCGAGAACCCGTAATTTTCAGATGGGTTCCGTGCCATCAATTGCACAAGATAAAGGTGGAGCCGCAGCTGATGCAGCCGCGTACCATCATACGCTAATGTACACACGCAACATAGGGCAATTCTCTTAATTTCCTCTTGCGTGAAGATACTTGCTAAGCAACGCTGTTTGGAAACAGAGGTTGCGCTGTTTCGATATGAACAGTCCTTGGTATTCCGTCAAACGCGTCCTTGAAAGCTCGCATTCGCACCTCGCTAATGAATACTGTATGCGCGAATCTCTTTTTAATTGGATCGTCGCGCAATACGCGAAATAATTTTCGATCGCCGAGCAACGTTCCCACATGTCATTTGAATACGCATGATTATCGAGTCTGCAATCAAATCTTGCAGCAGCGTGATTATTTTATTTAAGTAGGCTTAAATTTGACAGTCACCCGGCTAGCTTCTGAATTATTCAATTTTTAAGTAAGACGTTTAATAAACGTGTGCTATATAAATTACAACTTCTCACATAGAATTAATTATCGACTCGCCTCTTTCACATTCTCGAAATTAAATAAACTAACAGACATATCCTTCGCTGTGATTCGTGGCGGAAGTTAAGTCAAGAGAACCCATTCGAAATGGCAGGCCATTAAGCGCGAAGCGCTTGAATCAGACAGCCCACACGAGAAAATCCTTGTTGCTCTCTTCGAACTTCATAATTATAATGTCTGTCGGCCTCGAACCACATCGCGCTTTGCTTATCGTTTCCCCTTTAATTAACTCAGCACAGCATCTGTCTTCGGACAAATCAATAAACGTTTATAGTAAATAACGCGTTCTCCGCGGATCATCGATCACGCGGTTTCGCGAGCATAAGTGAATTATCGAGAATTCCGCCTCGAGTCGCCAGCGGGAAAAGAATCGCTTTTTCCTCTTAATCATCTACTTCCTGGAAACGGCAGTCGAGACGCCGACCCGGTTCACGTTTTTTTACAAATTAATTCCGCAAAAAATGTCCCGTAAAATCGAGTATTTTAGTAGCCGGTCACATCATGAATCCAATTATCAACTGGGAATTCTCCTTGCTGGACAGTGAAAGTATACGGCGTTCGAAACGGCCACCACAATATTGCAATTGAAATCTCGAATCGTATGCCACTCGTGTTTATAATTACTGAGTATTTTATTTACGCAAAAGCATGTCATGCAACTTATTGCATATACAGCTTCCGTTTTACCGTAATTCATTTAGTTGCGAAATGTTTCCTTCGTACCGTGGATCGCAATTATAATTTTAAAGTTCAACGTTAAATATGAGATTATCGAATCTCTAAATTTAAGGTAAAAAATATTTATACCTCTAATTTTTAAATCTCGATATTATAATCATATGTCATATGTCCTAAACGGAAAAGAGTACTATGTATATTAAATGCAATCTCGTTAATTTAGTTAAGCAGTGTATTTATATAGAATAACTTACAGCGTATCAGAGACTTGAAAAATTTATTTAATAAACAACTTGATAAATATGCAATATATTATCCTGCGATTCTGTTGTCAGAGCAACATTGGCTCAGCGAAGAATTATTGGAATCTACTGCTCATAACTGTAAAGGAGAACTAATATTTCATTTTCTTATAAAGTCATTCTGTACATATATACATTATAAATTGTAACAAAAATATATAATCGGAAGATAAATAACTTTTTCATCGGTTTAATATATTTAATATCTTTTAATGTGCTAATCTTTAGGTGTTTGTGAATTCTGCTTAATAACTTCGTATTTTTGCCATATACGAATTTCAATGTATATTGATACGTTGTTTACCTATATATTCTCCTCTTCTGAGTAACTCTCTAGTGTGAATATTGTTTACATTTATTTCTGGATAGATTTGATCATATTTTGCGATAACGCAAATAATCAAAAGATTAACATCTTTTATAATAATTGTCAAATTATCAATTTCAAAAATTATTTAATTAAAGATGAAATATGTTACAGGCTCTATGTGAGATCCGGACGATCTGCCTGGATTAGCGCACTTCTGCAAGCATACATGTTACTCTTGGAACAGAGAAATATCCGCAGCAGGATGATTACGATAATTATTTATCGCAAAATGGCAGTTTGGGCAACGCATGGACATTCTTAAATTACACCACCTATTACTTGTATAACTTATATATAACCCCAAAGAAGTTAAAAGGCGCTTTAGATGGCCTTGCGTAATTTTTCTCAGTGTCTACACTGAGAAAAAAAAATCGTTGATTCAAAGAAATATTATTTGATTCAACTAAATGCAGCGGTCACGGGCTGTCAAGCTAACATTTGTTAATTCAAAAAATATTATATAAAATAAAATAAAATATTTCTTGATATTACTCACGTATATTTGATTTAAATATATTAATATTTACATTAAACAAATCACTACAACTAAACGAGTTTAGTCAAATTAACAACATTTTTTTCTCAGTGTATCTTTACTGAGACCATGACCAAATGTGAGCTAAATGCCATAGCGAGCGATCTTTGGCGATTTTGACGATTAGAGCAATTATCTGCGAAACTAGATCATCTGTATTCAAAATTCGGCGATGGCAATAGAAAATCATTAGACACAATACCGAAGGAGAAGAATATTAATGTTAGAAATAGGTTACTAGAGTTTTATAAAAAATATTCTGCAAATATTATGTCATTTATATACATTTATATATAATGTTATACATTATATAATTGTATTAGGGATGGCAGTGTGGTCTAGTGGTAAAGCGTCAGACTCGCAATCACGGAAAACCAGGTTCGAGCCCGCGCATGATCACAGGAATTTTTATATTCTAAACTGCACCCCACCGCGCAAGAAATTAACGGAGGGACTCTAGTGGGAGAAACTGGACTCCGTCTTTCGGAAGAAAGATGTTAAATCGTTAGCCCAACATATAACTGGCAACTGTTAGGTAGAACCCCCATTTGCCACTATGTCAAGGCGCTGTGGGCTAATCACCCGCCATTATCTGAATTTAAAAAGGGCAAACTTGCTCTAAATTTCAATATTTGATTGATCAAAGTATGTTGTTGGCTCGCAATCTCCTGCCAAAAAATAATTCCCTGATTATATAATGTATTTGTATACTTCAACAAAAAATACACTTTATATATGAAGATTTTTCGGGGTGGTGTACAAATACATTACATAATTAGAAATTATTTTTTGGCAGGAGATTGCAAGCCAACAACGTAACTTCAATCAAATATTGAAATTACTGCATTTCTGTGTTACTCAAATTGAACAATTACAAATACAATTAAACATATTGAGTCTAAGTTAACTGCGGAACGCCCAAAACAAAGTATATGTCGCAAAGGCACTAAAGTATTAAGCATTCCAGTTAATTTAGACTCAATATGTTTAACTATATTTTTAACTTTCGTTGTACCTAGTCATGTAACCATACTGATTGAGCTCAAGTAAAGGGCGGGCAGACTTTGTCTTTATCATGGCCGTTAGTTAAATCGTATTTTACGAGGTATCGAAGGCTCCAATCGTATTATCGGCGTAAGTAGCAAAAACTTATTCCTCGGGAAAATAAAATTTCACGACAGGCGCCGATAAGACCGCGCCAGAACGACATTTAGATTTATTCGCGAGCTTCGACTCGCAAACGCCTTGCCTACGCATAAACGGATTCGAGATCGTCAATTCATCCTCTCGCAGCTGTTATTAGCGGCGAAGAGTTAATTACGATGTTTAACTAGCACTTTCACCCAGCCGATGTCTACAGGCTAGACGTTTACATCGACATAGGTGCAGTCGTTAATCATCGATCACGCCAATTCCATTCGAGATTTGTCACCTCTTGTATGAAAAATTAGGCACTCCTTAATAACGTTGCCAAGACAATCGACGATTTTAATCATGTTTTAAATAACAAATATTATTATAAATAAATTCGAAAAAAGCAAATTCGAAAAGCCAAGTTCGAAATATACTTCTAAAATAATTCTTCACACTTTGTGACACTCTTACAAAAAATGACATTCTTTTGAAATGTGTTTCATAAACAAATCGAGTCATCTTTTAAGAAGAAAAAATATAGGTAACGAAAAAATTTAAAATTCTAGTCGCTTGTACCTAGCCTACGTTAGAATCGGTTCACTTTTCACGGAAGGGATAATTTTCTCCCAATAAAGTTATCACTATTTTACTTCGGGCTAAGTATGGTATGACGCAGCCAGGGGCAATCGACTATAACGACGTCGTTACGATCTACCCTAGATGATAGAGATTTTTGCGTCGACTGGAATCGATAAAGCATCGCGGTGACAGCGGGCTATCAATGATTTGCAAATGTCCCCGTTTATCGGTACCCGCGTGTTATCACACCAGCGGTACACCGTTAGACCGATTAACCACCGGTGCCGGGCTCGTACGAAAGTATTAATCACGTCGAGTCGATCGTCGACCGAGAATAACCGCGCGATTATTTACGATGCGCGCGTAGGAACCAGTTTACTTCACGGTTATGCGAATGATAAACGCGCTCCAGATCGGCCGGCCTTTTGGAATCCCACTTTCGTTTGCGCTTCACGAAGGGCTCGGCCTCCTTCCTCATCCTTTAACGTCTCGCGGCGCCCATTGTGTTTCATCTTGCGTTCCCCCCGAGACGGCACTCTATCTTTTCATGCTATTTTATTGGATTCGAACCTGTTGACAGCTTCCACGACAGAGATTTAACGCTTAAATATTTACCTTTTTTAAAAGCACCGAAGAGAATATATTTCTCTCATCGTAATGGGACGAAGAAGGAGAAACTGACAAAGAAAAGCTCCAAGTTAGACATACAAAGTAATCGTTTCCTGTTGATAAAGTAGCGATAAGGTAGCTAGCTATACGGTGCAGGACGGTACAGTTACTAAATGCGATTGGCGCAATTCCTCGCAATCTAGCAGTTTCATCGGAGAAACCGCAATACTCGTGTCGACGACGAAAAGTAACAAAGCTCGCGATCGAGGCACTACACAATAGCTAGGAACGATCTACGTAATCAGCCGCCTGTCTCCTCTCACTGTTACTTCGTTCGAGAAATCTTCGTACCTCTCCTTTACACAAATAAATCGCTGTGGCAAGAGGATTGTAAAAATGTTAACGAAAGGAGAGCAGTTTATACACAAAGAAAAAGAGGAATTTCACTATCACTAAAAAAGCTATTACTGTATACTTGATGTGAAAGCGATCAAGCTTCGCAATAATAATCAATCGCTTGATAATTAAACAGAATTTGTCAATGCTAAAAATTTTTATTCGTCATTGTAATCAAATTAAATAATAAAATATAACGACGCATTTGCGAAGAGGTCGATGAGAGATTTTAAAGGGTATCAACGCCGTTTTTCGTTTAAAGATACCAAAGGAAGACATCACTCGCGAAACAACCGCCGCGACGGATTTTTCCCGCATGAACGCGAAGGTATACGCTGCTCTTTGCGACCTGGCGACTGGGATCGGACAACGATCGAGGGCCGTATGATCTCTCTTCTACAAGAGCCACAGCACGTTTCTTGCCAGGAGCCAAGAAACGACAAGTTGCCGTATTAGGACAGGCAACGGCGCTACCGTCGTCAATAGAATTCCCAATGAGCTTATTGAGAGTCTCATTTTTTCCACGGTTGCTTGTTATGAAACCACCATCGTCTGTTGCTGTCTACTGCAGCCGATTTTATAGGGAAAATATTAGAAAAAATATCATAAGCCTATCATCATTCTTGTAATAACAGATATTCAATGACAGAAGTGTTATTTCTTGGTATGCAAGTTTTGCTGTGATCCTATATAATAGTTTCGGTTTCCAAAGTATGATTTTTGTTCCGTGGTTACTTATATTAATTACACAATTATAAACCTTGATCACTTAAGTTATTTCTCCAATATCCATATTTTCAGCAGGTAAAATATATTGTCAACAGAAATAAAAATACAGCTTTCATGTTAATTTATTAAAGAAATATACTTAAAAGGATTAATATTAATACTTTTTAATATTTCTAATAAATTACCTCAGCTTACTTGTACGTGATTTAATTCTGTTTTCCATGAAGTATCATGTAAGTGCAGGAAGAAGAAAAGGGTTCCTATCGCAAGGGTCACGTATATCCGTATACGTGATAGAAGGATTCAAGACTATGAGAATGTCCCTATTGAGAGGTTATGCCATCCATATAATTCGTCTATATTTTTTACAGCCGTATTATAATATAATGTGTTTTCGATAAACACATCGCCTATCTTATTGTATTATTTATATTATCGGTAAGTATACTGTGTGCGGCTGTTGTATATTTTATATCTTATATCCCTTATATTTTATATCCTTAATAATTACGCTGCCAACTCGCGCGTGTTACGTGAATTTATATGAACGAATTGCAAGATTCCTGCAGCATTAAACCCTCTGTAAAACTATAGATATTATAAAATGTAATTTTACGACGGGGGTCGAGGATTATTTAAATTACGAAGTACGAAGACATGCAAAAGCAACCGTAATATTTTATTCGCTTTGGGCGCGACCACGGGGCAAAAGCAACTTTAGAACCACGAAGGGAGTGTTCTGATTCTTTTTTAATCTTGAATTACGATCCTACAGTTCTCTTTTGTATTTTATTCTCGCTAATCAAAGTTACCCATGGAAGTTACGATACAGTGGAGTCGCAAAGCGACTAAGCAACCGAATCACGTATCCGCTTCGTGTCGTCCTATGAAAAACGACGTAGAGGCTGTACTACGTTCTGAAATTTTCGGTACCGGAGCAGGATCCGCCGCGCCCAGGGGGACCATGAGCAGAACATAAAAGCAGCAATAAAGTTCAGTTTCTCAGGGCTTGTCTCTGCGCTGATAATATCGTGACTCTGTGAATCGCTTCTTTGTGAGATTTACCACCGTTGCCGAAAGAGAGAAAGAAAGAACTGCGAGAAATGCAATATACCAGAAAAAAATTATCGCGATAATTGATCGAGATAATATTTAAGACCTCATCATATTTCACATCAAATATTAAGTAATATCAGTACCTATATATTAAAATATATTGGACCATAAATTATACATAAAGAATGAAATGTGATTCGTCGAAGGATATAAACTTGAAATGAAATCATAGTTCGAACAAATATTCTCGGTAAATTAACTTAAGCTGCTAATCTGAGAACAGAATTAGCGAATGGGCTCATGTCGGATTTGATTAGCTTAAGATTATATTAGTGAAACTCGGCCGCTCTGAAGAAGCTAGTCTTCATAAAGCAAAAAGAAAGAACATGACGAGTTCGAAGGAAGAAAAAAGAAAAGGTTTGCGAAGCGAAAGAGTATCGGGCCAGGCAAAAAGAACAAAGAAAGATAAAGACAAAGAAAAAATTAGGAAGAAGAAGGAGAAGAAACGGAGAGAGCCACGAAATAAAAAAACGGGAGTTGCATTGAGGGAATATCGCCATTATTCGCCTTTCCCCTCGTTGTCCCCGCTATTGCCTTGCATTATTTATCGGCCCTTGGTGTATTGTCTCGCGCAAGGGTCTCGATACAATTCGGCCTTCGCGGTCTCAAAGTTATCGAGCAGGAGGAAATGGACCGTCCAGATGCATCGAAGCCGTTCGCGATAATCATCCCGTTTCGATCTCCCAATCCTGCCTATCGTGATTCATCTATATTGATGTTATCACTCTCTATCCTCGTAAACAAAAATAGAAAAAGATTTCTTTCTGATTCAGAAAAAGAGTCAAACGCGTTGTAACGTTCTGTCGTTTTTCTTTTACGATAATGGTTATTAGTAAGACTATATTAATCGGTCGAATTAATAATTAAAATTAATACAAAATTAGATTTATATTTTTTATTTTGGCATAAAAGCAGTCATAAATTATTTAAGTTTAGCATCAGATACATTCATGAACGTAGCTTTTGTTCTTCAAATAATAAGAGAAATCATTTTTATTATTGTCGTGATTCATTTATTAACCGTAAATTAAGCACAGATAAATTAATAATATATGCATACAATAAAGATTGTCATTCCTCGTTGTATTGTCTAAATTTGACAAGCTGGAATCTGGAGCAATAAGTCTAATGTCCAATTTCGCACACATTATTCGGTATAATGCCGGCAATTCGCAATTGCCCGAGAGCATACCTGGTGTATCTATGGTAATCACTTTCTTGAATTATTCCGAGATATATCTATATGTCGCCAACATCCCGATCTCAGCGCAATTTGAACTCGCGCCATGCATCTTAAGGTGTGTCTTTGTGCGCTTACGAAAGCTTGCAGGCTGATGAGCCGCGAGCTGTGAAAGAAAAGGAATTGGAAATATTCGTGCCGAGCTAAGAAATCTCGAAGGTGCGCTCTCGTTGAAAATGTCGAAACACTCACGATCCCGACGACATCAATGCGGCCGCCTCATAAATAAACATTATCGGCCGCGAGCCCATTCGCTGAAAACTCGGATTTACGAACCATGAGACGCATCGCGATAAACGATCGATATTTCACGCGTGCAGCTCGTCTGCCGCATTCATAAACACGTCGGAGGGATCATGTGCAAGCTGTGTTGCAATATATTTGAATTGTTTATAAAGAGAAACGCGTCACTTGCAATTGACACGAGTGCAACAAATATCCCGTCGAGTTTAAAACCTTTCTCTCACGGCAAGATAATAATCCATAATCATCCGTAATCAATTCCTCTGAATAATTGAGTGCATAATCTCTGCAGTTCAATTATCTAATCAGCGATTTCGAAAACATCGATTAGCTTTAACTGTTTGAATGATACTTTTGCTAGAGCTATTATTAGAAATGGACGCAGAATAAAAAGGTAATTAACATTGATGAAACTGCTCATAAGCGTTCAAATATGGATCATTAATCTAGCAAGATTTCATAGTAGCACGAGAGAAAATTAAGTACTTACAAACAGTGACGTTAACTTCTGCATAAATCATATATACCAGAATAAGAAATGTGTATGAATCATAAACTCGTTTGTTTAAAAAAGTGTACAAGATAATTCAGTGCATAGTTCAATCTTATTATTTATAAATTTGCGACAAATAATTAACGTAGAAAGATTAATCATAAATATTTATTATATACAATTATATAAATATATAATAAACTATATAGAATTTCCTGTTCCATTGTATTACCTTAGTTATTCATTAATAATATCTTAGTAATAATTATAAAAATTATTATTGCAAAATTTCATCGTTTTCGTTTTATAAAAGAAAATTAACAAATTAACAAACGCATTCGAAACTACCGAATTTAAATACATCGACTAATATTCAACAAAAAAAATTTTATTTTATAGAAAAAATCAACTTTAACTTTCGTTATCCTGCTCTACATGAAGCATCTTGTTCTTATTTTTATTATTCTTTTTCTTCTTATGATTTTTAAAAATAAAAACTATATATCTTGCTTCCACTTTTTCTCCAATGTTTATAAAACTGTCAATTTCAAAAATGTGTGACACAGGTGTACATAAAGTGTAAATGTTTATGCTAGTCTGTAGTATATTAAGCTCGGGTTCATTGGTTTGTGCTAACGATAAATTTAAATATTTGTGCGAATCAGTCACAGCCCTATACTCTAGGAGGATCGACCGACAGAAATCGTAATCCATCGTGGTCGTCGCGCCATCTCTTCTGCAATGAACGAACATAAGACTGGGTTATTTCCATCGCTCCATGGACAAGGAGAATGCCTACCCATCCTCGATACTTTCGTAGATGGTTCTCGAGCATACGCGCAGGCGTCGCGCACATATGTATAAATTCAAGAAAGCGATTCGAATAAAGTGCTCTTTACTGTGGCGATAGATGTCTTCTAAAGTATATGCAACTTATTTATTTGTTATTCTGCAAAGTTAACTTTTTTTTGATACGCTTTATTGTTCAGGAAAAACGTGCTCTTGATAAACGTTCTGACGGACATTTCCGAATACACAATCCGAAATCTTTCAAAGAATCGAAAGCAGAAGAAAATTAATTTTATGCGGTAAAAATCACATGTTGTTAAATTATTTGTTATTAAATGCATCATTTCGATGGTCATATCGCTAACATTATTATTATTATTATTATCATTATTATATTTATCCTAAAGAGATTGAGAGTTTTAATGTCAACGTTTAAAGTTTTGGAGAACATAAAATCTACATAAATCTCAGGGATATAATATAATTTCAAGATATTAGAAGTAAGTAAACGTGTGTGATGTAATCATACTTATATTAAAGTTAAATATAATTTGAAATAATGTATTTAAAAATTTCAGCGAAGTTCATACACAATAAAGAGAAAGTTCGTGTTGATTTGTCTTATCGCGACGTCCAGTGGCACCCAGTTTCAAGTGTCTAATATAATCCAGCAGTGGCGCCAATACATCGTGATAAAATATTTTGCTAATTAGTTATATACAATATTAATTACAAAAATTTTAACTTTGTCAATAAGTAGTCTTCTAAAAAATTTTGCTTTTAGATAAAAATTTAAACGAAAGCAAATAAAAATGCGGAAATGTTTTGAAGATATATATGTATATATACAAAGATATATTCAAGGATATATAGGTACGTAAAACCAAAGAGAGCATAAATAATCAGTCGCATTTTTTCTGGGCTTATATTTTTGTGAGCAAATCGTACGCTTATAAAGGGAGTTAATTATGCGTTTTATTAGACGAGGCGGCACAAGGTAAAGGCAAACGAGGAAGGAAGAGAACGAGCAGGAAAAAAAAGCGAGGGTGATCTCCGCACGAGGATCTTCCCACACAGAATCACGACAAGATTACGTTGCAGGATCCTCCGCGAAAGGATCATATTGCCTTTGTACGCTAGCACCCGTGCCATATGACCCCTCGCGAACTCTCGGCCCCCGCTTTATAAAATCTACTGTATAAAATGGATCATAGTCGGAAGTCGAAATGCACCTCACTCGCGTTCACTGACAATTAAGAAGAAACAATTTAGTGAAAAAAAGTAGGAAGATATTTGGGTAATCGCAATCATAAGAATAATTTCTATCGTATATTACATTCTTGTTCATCCATTGATTCTCAATTATTATAAATAAATTTATTTCTATAATTGTTATATTGTAATGTTAGTTAAATTTGTATTCATATATCCTTATCATGGCTATAAAATTATTTAAAATCGTGGTCTTATAAAGAAACGTGAAAAAGTGATTACAACGGCAAAAATTCTTTTTACGAATGCCAAATGCATGTAGATTTTATTTCAACCGATGTCTAATTAGTCCATTGCTGCACATGAAATGGTACATGAGACAGCGTATTTTTGAGGTACCAATCAAGCTGGCGAAAGGGTTAAATCGCCGACGTAAACGCACGCGGGGCACTCAGCTTTTTTCATCGCGCGCTTACCGCGATACTTAAGTGGTAATCGCTGATGATTCGATTGGCCGCATCTCGGTTCTGGGTGCGATGTATGAGGCGCGCATTCTGAGCAACGATTCCTCACAATCAGTTGAGAGGGTCAACGGCCGACTAAATCGAGTGTGCGACGCATATACGAAGCGGTCTGAACCCCGCCGCCACCGATTTCTTATTTAAATCACGGCCGAGCTCACAAATCACCCGCTATCGCATCCCATTAGACAGCCCGGAATCTAATAAAACTTCTTCCTTCATCACCCCGCGTCCCCCTATTGTATGCATGACTATTTCGACCGTGATTGCGCGCACAACTTTTTCACCGGCTCGCCTTTATACTCGCGTGTGATACCAAATATTTTTTGACGAGCGATGTCAAGAGTCATTACGGCAACTATCCTGTATCGCGTTCAATGACCGTTGTTCTATTACACCAACCTAATATCTAATATCTAATATTTTCAGTCTTATTATTTTCTATTATATTCATAAAAATCACACCGTTTTACGTTACGATTCATTATTAGTTTTCTATAATCATTAGTTCATTGGTCTTCTATCTCAATAAACTCAACAAATAATTTTGCCACATTGCACGTATATTCTATAGATCGTAACACAATAAAAATATGCGACAATATAATTATTCTCCTTGATCTGTTGCGTTATAAGCTAGTCGGCAATCATCAGAAAAAGCAGTTTCGATGACATCAACGTGCCGCTGGCTGCGCAAGAATATTGACATTAATGCTGTTTACTCAACGAGGTAACAGATTGCCGTATTAATTATCGGTGATCGTCGGACTCACCTTTCAGCGTAACCATTTTTCATAATTTAACGTTCGATTCGACCACGTCGCTCTGAGGGATTGAAATTTAAATTGTGCACCTTGCGCTTTCGAAGAAAAAAAACGTCCATGAGCGAAGAACATCGTAAGCAAATATGAATATCCACAATATTTTTCTGCAGATTATTCTCTCAGAGAAGGAAGTAAGGAAATAATATTGAAAAACAATATTGTCTAAAAAGACAGTAAAAAATCATTATGTCCAAAGTCTCATACAGTCTTCCAAATCAAAAACATATAAGTATATTTTAAATATACTTATTATTTAAATACTCTGATTAAGATTAATTCATTTTAAAATTAAGGATGAGAAATACAAAATATATTAAATAGTGCAATCGCAATCTAGTGGTTTGCAATTTAGCTTGTCTTCTCTCTCTCTCACACACAGACGTTTTTCTCTCAAAATAAAATTATGAAATGCAAACGAGGATTGGACCGTAGAACGAAAATGTGATTAACATTCAACAACAAAGTAATAAATATGTGATCGAATGGTAATGCGACGGACTATCAAAAAACCTCTTATAATTTTTAGCAATTTATGCTCATAAATAAAGTTTTATCAACAATTGAGAGTAGGTATAAAATATTTAAATTGCTCGTCGATGCTTTCGGCTAAAATTCTTTCGTTTAATTAGTATCACGGAATAACTTCGTATCAGTTGTTCGGATCGAAATTTCTCATTAACGCCAACATTGCTCAATGCAATGACTGACGCTGAGACGTGTGACCAATTACGTTGAAAAGCGCCGCTTATTAAGCATGGATTATAAGTCGCCGAGCAACGGTCAGCCGCGAGAGAAAAAAAAGGTCGAGGCGAAGCAAGACATCAGACGAGGCCAGGAATTCTTTCCTTACGTCGACAGAAGTACTTCGCGTCGATTATCAATTCCGCGTTTCGAACGTGAATAATCATTGTTGTGAAGGTGTTACTCGGTAATATTTCAAGCCGATCGCAGATATTGCTTCTCTCGAGGCTTCTCTCCAACAGAGACAAAAATGTAGTGTAAAAAGTATATGCATACAATTATCGATTAAAAAAAAGAAATGTATTAAATGCTCAATGTCAAACAGCAATATTAATAATATTCAGTATTAAATGCATTATTACATAAAATTATACCAACCTTATCCTATATTTATCTTTTTATTCTTTGTCTACTAATTGCATTGCAGATTTACATAGAGCTTCTGACAAGAAAACTGGGACAGTAGTTATTAAACAGTCTTCCTCGCGCTACCGCTGTACCGTTAACGTTGTAAAATTACATTATGTTGTGCGTGCCGCGTACAAACTTCGTAATTAAATTAATAATTAAATTACAATGTACTCGTAATCGTGTCGCGCGTATGTATACATTCACACGGGTACAAATACAATATTCACACAGATATCTTTCTGTGCGATATTCAGGCATGCGATCTCACGTGTGCGTGAAATGCTGCACGTGCATATGTACGAACGTCAGCATGCACGTGTATATACAAACGACGCGTAACGCACGTAACAGGGTTGGATTAATAACTGTGCCTGACGGGCATGCGAAACGGCCCAGAAAAAAGAGATTAAGGTCCACGAAGTCTTAACAGCTGTCCAATTTAAATATGGAAACAAGAAATAAATTTTATAATAGTGGAGAGGAAAAATTGATACTTTATTTGGGATCTTTGAAAATACCAATGAATATTTATGCGTAAAGAAATTTTGATCTCAGATATCTTTTATCCAAATTAAAAGATGAATTAAAAAATTACTAGAAAAAATGTTATATTTAATATCAAAAAGGATTCATGCGAAAGAAACACGTATTTTGAAAGTGGCAAAAATAAAATTCTTAATAAATAAGTGAAACGTTATAGACGGATCTTTCTAACTTTTTTAAATATACGAAGCTTAGATTATCTCATATTCTAAACAAGCGTCTCGTAGAAGCATAGATTTTCCGATGACCGGGAGATGCGGCCCTGTACGGTACGTACGCGGGAGATCTTGTCGGATGCTCGTAAACCGGAGCTTTACTGCGTTTTGTATGCAGTATTTAACCCTGAATTTATATCCCGTCAGGGCTCATTTATACCGGGCGTCGTCGCGGCCGCCTTTAACGGCCGCGGCCCGTTGTTGTTGTATTCAGTAATGCGCGCAATTAGATAGTAATTAGCCGTGCCGCGGCCGAGCTCCACGCGGGCCTCGCGGGCCTCGATGCGCTCGCGACGTGCAAGCGTTTTCCGAGCGAGCGCGGCGCGGCGCGGCGCGGCGGGTAGTCACGCGCTCGCTCAGGCCGCCCGCTTCGACCCTCGGGACGTTTTGAGAAACCATTTCTCTTTACAGCCGCTTTTTTCCGCGAGCGTTCTTTCGGCCCGTGGAATAAATCACGTCGCGAATAACGCTTTCTGTTCTGTGGGAAACGCTTCACGAGAAACAGCGGTCTATCCTTATGCAACGAGGCAAGCGTGAGGTAATACACTAGGCTCCGATGAGATAAAAATAATTTAAAAGTATTAATCGATCGACAGCACAGTAAGGTTATCCGCATCATACAGTCGGCTAATGGCTTAAGAAACTGAAATTGAATTAAGATAACAAAGATAAGAAATAAGAGATAATGATATTAAAGAAAAATAAAGATAATTATGGGTCTATTTTTAGGCTCTTTATAACTTAACTCTCTATAATTAATTGGATATATAATTGCTTAATTGAAGTTTAACTGAGATTTTGTAAATGATAATCGTAACTTGATGATAATAGAAATGAGATAAAGCAGCGTATTATTAAATAGTATTATGAATACATGATGACAAGATAAACGATGAGCGAACTTAAAGCAATTCTTTCTTTCCAACGACATCCTCGGTTGTTGCAGTCTACTATAATAATAGAATGCAGTCAGTGCCGTAAGTGAATTCCCTTCTCAATAAAAGCGTCTATAATTACCGCTCAAAGTGAGTATTAATCGGTACGTATCTCGCTGCCGCTTTCTACACTGGCGGAGCACGAGCGTATAGACGTGGAGCGTCTTGGAAAAAAGGCGAGTAAGACCAAAACAATCAGCATTACGCTAATAGACGTAATTACCGGCTTTACAGATCGAGTCTGCCAACGACTATCCATCTTAGGCGCACGAATGCAAAGCACGCCTTTGCGCGAAATCGCCGCGCAGCGGCACGGATCGATGAATCACGCCATGAATATTGCCTTCCAAAATCGAAAAATTCTATTGCCGCAAAGAAACATCGCTTAAAAATGTATATTATTTTTTCAGTTATAAAATATTAAATCGTAATAGATTCTCACGAGTCGATGTAATTGTATTCTCGTCGGATATGCCTTTCTAAAATAATATGACAACTTGTTCAAATCACTTCAAGATTTTATATTTCTTTTCTAACTAAATTCAGATATATTTGCGGTTCGATGGGTCGTATTTTTTCGACAAGCATTGTCTCTAAAATTAAAAAAAAAATTTTCTGCAAAGAGAAAGTATTGTTTATTTGTATTTAAGAAAACCTATGTGTCTCTATTGAAATGAAATTCTAATATATTCCAGCTTCCTTATTCATTCTACGCACGCCGACCGCAAGATGTTGCGTTAACTTCGCGGTAAAGTGCAAGTTAACGCAAGTTGCGATACCGCGTATCTTCGGCTTTCAAACCGTTCCGGTTGTGCATTGTCATAGACACTGCTTAGTCGACATATACGCAAATGGCGTTTCCAAGACGCACCGTTACCCGCAATAATTATCGGTCGTAAAAAGTAATGGAATTGCGCGGATATGTAGACGCGTAATTCATGAGTAGCGGCGTACCCGTTTATCTGCATAATTGCATATTTAGTTACGTAACATGTTCCCTTGAAAACCTCTTTTTTTCTAAAACGTTTTTCTTCGCGGCGCGCACGATAAGCACAGGCATGTAACATACGAACGCATCGGCTTCTCTAAAGCTGCTTTGTCGCTGATCCGATTACGCACGCCTCTATCGATGTAAGTAAGCTGTTTCCCACGAATCTTTGTCGACGGGAAGACATCGGCCTCTCGAAGAATTATGAGCTCAACAAATCCCGGAAAGTATTGCGCAACCATAACTACGAGTGTAACAAAAATTCTACCAAAGGCTTCTTCTAAATTGTATGAATTATTCATTTGCATCGTAATGATCTTAATAACGCGATCTTAATAGAGCGATACTCATCTTTTTGACTACAATACAGAATTTTAAAATAAATTCAATTATATATACCGCAATGAGAGACAAAATGATAAAAAAAACATGCATTAAATTGGCATTACCGATCGTGTTGTTGTAAATCTCACGTCCCATTAAATTCACGGATTCATTTAATTCATCTAAATCAATCTTCACGAAAGTGCACGTTACGTGAAATTATAGCACGCGCGACTGGAGAAATAATGGCATCCGCAAAACCACGAGTGCCAATTTACGGGAAGCATTAGCGCATCCTGTAATTTGCGTGTTTACCACGAATTTTTTTCCCCCAACGACGATCGCCGAGTGGTAACTTTATCGGGCGGACGAAGTTATCTAAGTGAAACGAGCGGCCGAGAAGTTAATTTGCCGCGCCGTACGTATACTTCACGGCCGAGTTGCTTCCAATGAAAACGGAATGAGCTTGTGAATCAGCATTGCTTAGCGTGAATCAGTGGATATCGCGCGAATCCCGCGTCGTTCCCTCAGGCGACGCGACTTCTCCCGTCACGCGGTTGCAGCCGCAATCGCGACTCGCAGGTGGTGCTCGCGGGAATCGCTTACACGCTTGCGCAGCGACGAGTATCGATACTTATCGATAATTCTAATGGCCATGCTCTGTCCGTGATTACGGGGATCGACGACGAGTTACGGCCGCGGGCGCGTCGAGCGAGAGCAACGATCTTCCTCTCGCTCGCCCTGACGCAACTGCTACCCTAAGTGCCTCCTCCCTACCTCCCCTCCATGGGGTTTCGTAACACGGTAACGTGCGAATCGTGCCACAAATTGACCGATTGGAACTCGGCTAGCCGGTATAACGGCTACCCATTGCCGAGATCGGTTAGTCGATCGATCGGCCGCGCGCGATCGATCGGAGCACGCGCGCATGTGGACGCGTAGCGGTCACGAATCGATCTCTGCACGTGGTTTCGCCCCCGCTGGATCGCATTCCTATCGCGCCGATTATGCGCATATCAATGTGAAATGCACTTTTGAAATTCGTCGCGTCGCCCACTTTGACGGACGCGCGGTTTGATCGACGTGAGAGATTCAGAAATCTCCTCTTGCATCCAGATAGAATTATAATGGCGAGCATTGGGCCTTCGAGAGGGGGAACGATTTCATTAAACGAAGACGAGTCTGCGGTAGGCGAATCAACTACAACGGTTCCTTATGCTTGATTGAACATCCATTGAGCCGGCAACGTTTGGCTGCCTCGTTACAATTTAAGAAATGCTCAAGAGATAAAATCGGCTCATTCAGTTTGAATATAAATCAAACTTTTCCCCTTTTATATGCGAATGCATTATTATTCTAAATTCCCCACTTAAAAAAAGCATAAAATAAGAGACAATATTTTTACATTGCGTTCTATAGAGACTAGAGGGAGTGTTTTTAATTTCAAATTTTAATTTCTACTCTGCAGCGTAGTTAGAGCTTTAAAATGAAGAATGTACTATAAATTCAACGTAATAGGCAATAAAGACACTACTAAAAGAGTAATATTATCTTCGTACAAGCTATTACGCATCGCATGTTCGTTGCGTGGCGATATAATTTTATTAGACACCGTGTGAGGCTGTATCGTGGGAAACACACAGTGGAACGACGTTCACCGACAATACTTTCGTATTATAGAACTTGAGATGCACAAGGACGTTATTTTCTAAGATGCGCATCGCTCAGGTCGTCCTTTTTTAATGCCGAAGGGCCGCTATTCATTAACCTGGCGCATCCTTTACTTCCTGATCCCCGATGTCGTGGCCAATTCCTGATCGCTTCGTGGTCGATCTCATCTTTTCCCGTTTATCGGACCGGAGACTTAACGGTAATCGTTAATTACGAATCTTCGATCGCCATTGACGCGGACGCTGCGTTAATCTGAAAGCCACGTTCGATATATCGAGCGGCCAGCAATCGGCATATCTAATTAGGTACGACGATCCCTCGGACGATCCCTAACAGGGCAGAACGGTGGCAGCTGGCGATCGGGTCTTGGATGTGATAATCAGGATTCCATTAGTCAAAATTTAGTTGAAATTATTTTAAATCTATATAATTAACACACTAATTATATTAATATACTAGCGTATTAATACTAGCATGTTAATACTATTGAAAAGATTGTTGTTCGTGGACGCGAGTGTCGCGAAGGCGACGACATTTTGTTTGGCCAATTAATAAGTAATTAACCGTTCTGCGGTACTTGATCCATATCAACCGGGAATAAACTGGTCGCGTATCGCGATTTCGATAAAATAGGAAGAGAAATAATAATCTATCGCGCTTAATGGACTACCAATTAGAAATCGCTCATGCGCGTGGAGCTAATTGCTATCCCAGCAGTATAACGATGCCCGGGCTTGCGGGTAATTACCGTCGGCAGAAATACCGCTCGTTCGCCGATAACTTGTTGAATGCTGATGTATTGCGACACTTTATCGCGGCATAACGTACCGGTGACTCAACGTTCGCCGCATCAAAGATTCTCGACGAATTTCTCTGGCGAAAGTACGTTTATATGTAAGATCCAGCTTGGAAGTTCGCGATATCATTCAATCACGACGTGAGAGGTGTTTATAAAAATAGATATTTTCTCCGAAGAGTGTCTGAAGCCTGTATAGTCGTTACATGAATCTCATATGAAGAAATCAGATGAAATACTCAGAATAAAGTTCTTGAGACACAGACGGATCCATAGTCATGTTTTGATAAAAGATCAAATAAGAATATATTCAATAAATCATGAGAAACAGAACAATTATACTCGTGAAACGTGAGAATATTAAAATATTTTGAAGTATTCCGCAATATTACATATACATAATGAGATAGAGAATCTTATGTTATTAGATGATTACCTATACTGTGATTAGATAAGCTATGAAAAATTAGAATAAAACTAACTCATTTTGTTATGAGAATGAGGAATCTGTCGCGCGTATAAATAAAATAATTGGTCATTTCCATCTGCTACGACACTTCGAGCGAATCCCTAAACGGAATGAATAAATCGTACGAAATACTTGGTTCGATAAATAATACATTTACAATCGTTAATTGCGGAAGTTAACTGAACGCGTGAACTAATAGTTCGTAGAAAATAATAGCATCTCGTACTTGTTGCGATCGCGTTTCGATGGGCATAAATGCAAAGACACAAGGAACGATATGCGCCACTACCTACCCTGACGCGAATCCCGAGTATCCCGACGCGCGAATGATAAAAACGGCGGGCGGTGGCCTTGTATATGTATATATAGTCATAGCGCGCTATACATTATCAAAACAAACATCAAGGCCATACGTCAGCCAGTGTTGCTACCATGAAATATTCAATATTATTTCTATAAAATAACTATATATATATCGAGTAGTAACTAATACCATACAATTGTGAAAGCATTTTGAAATAAAAATATCGTTACTTGAATCTTAATTGGTAATAAAATTCGCTTCAATCTGCTTGATATGTATATAAACGTATATTGCTAATAGCAAACTATAATTGTTATGTACAATTGTTTACTCTCAATCAACGTATATTACTTCAGTTTTATTTGGCATAATTTAATTGCAAACATATAACTAAATCATAAATTATTTTATACGTATTGTAGAATGGTTATCGCAATTGTTTATACAATTATTACTATTAGCACATTATTTAGCATATTTTGCAGATTAATTAGAACCAATTAAAAATCTTAAAACAAAAATATCACTTGTATATTTCATAGAAAACCGTTTAATCCTTAATGTACAGGGAAAGTTGACGCGATAATACATGTACATATACCTTGGAAAGCGCGCGAATCGCTACTATATTTTTTCTTCACGGTCTACGAATGGTCCGGCTGGAGAATTTAACGCTATCGTATGCCGAAGACTTGTCTCTCTCGGCGACGCTATAGAGAATAAACCCGCAGGAGCAAGAACGAGAGAGCACTTTGCTTACATAATCTCAAGAGTGACCCGCATAATTATTTGCAAATGCCGTACCGATACTGGTGCGGTGCCGGCATAAATTTTCGCCGGGCATTAAGCGTGTCCGCGAGCTATAATCCGATCACATCGCTGTGCCTGGTTACCCATGAGGAAAGTGATGGAGTGATATGTGTATATATGTGTCTCGGTCTCTTCCTATTTCTTTTCCTCCCTACTTTCATTCGCAACTTTTAGTCTAGCTAAAGGCATAATAAAATTATATGACGCATCCTCGCTATTTCTTTCCGCTTATTTTTGTCACCATTTAACTTTTCCTCTCTAATTTGTTGCTTCGACAAAATAATAATATAGAATACACAAAAATTGTTCCCTTTTTATCATTCATTTTTATTTTATAATTATTTAAGCTTTTAATTTTGACGCTTGACTACTTTTCAATTGTTTTTTTTTCTCATGCATTTACATCTTGAATTGCTTACTTTTGTACTCATCTTTTTTCTAATATATCCCGTGTAGGCCTGCGTTCCTTTCTCACCAATGTTTTTATTTATTTTCAGCCACCTTTTTTACTTCTCAATGAGGCTCTGCACATCCTCTCGAGCTTTTGCTCTCTTCCTTTCTGTTTCGCTTTCAGTATCAACCCACATTCTCGGACACATAGCGGAGGTGCGATCAAAGCGAGGAATTATTCATCGTGAAACAAGGAAGGAAAGTTATGGACAACTTACGAGTTACGAGGATGCCCGGAGACATTCCCGCTCGAGCGCGCACGATTTTAATGAGAAAAGACAATATATAACAGGCGCATTAAGCCACGTAAGTTTGCAAAGCTACTTAGTTGATTGTAACTGGAATACAGCACGTGTCTTTCCTACGACAACTATTTCTCGACTTAATCGTTACGTGAATATCGGCCATACGTGCTAATTAATGCAAGTATTAATCTGTTTCAAACAAAAAATGAGTCATTATGACAGATTGGTGCCGTTGAAATAAAACCGCTGACCTTGAGCTCTCTTACAATTGCATCACGTATTAATTACATTGACGATATCGCTTTTTGATTCAAAGTATAAAAATAAAATCCTTTATAGAATACAAAAGAAAAAACAGAATATAGAAATTATTAAGAAATTCCATGACGACAAAGAATTACTTTGGAATAATTATTGCTTATATCAATCACAAAAGTACTGCTCTGCATGTACAGTATCACAAAGTACTGCTCAAAGAACAATTTCTTGTCATTTGATCATTCACTCATTTTCATAAGAAAGCAATTTTCTTCAAAAACTACACGATAAACATGCATCCAATAGAATTCCGAGACGCTTCTTGATGCGGTGCGTTTGCCACTTTCGAATGTTTATCGATCCTCGCATCTAATTATTTTCCGCCTCGTAAGTATAAATCGACCCTATCTACCGTGACGCCGCCCGAGAGAAACGTGTCGAACACGAGAGCGCGAGGCATCGTCTTATCGAACTGCTTTAAAGTTCTCGCGTGTCCATGCACGCTTTTGTTGAGAGAAAGAGAGAGAGGAGGGAAAAAGATAGAGAGAGAGAGGGGGGGGGGGAGACAGAGAGAAAGAGAAAGATGAGTAGCTTTTGCATCTTAAACTATAAATGTATTAATCTCCAATCGTTAAGCATCCTGCAAATCACGTTACTAATTAACAAACCATAAATGTGATAGGCGAGTCTTATCTTCTCGTGTTGACTCGCACGTTTTGTCCGTTGTAAATAATTTCGTCGTGAAATAATTAGCAGATGGCCTTTATCTTTCGAGATGTGAGGCGCCAGAGAACTTCGATAAATAATAAGCACGCTACGCTGGATAAACTGAGTGTCTGGGCGGATGTGCATTTGAATGAAACGAAAATACGATCGGCCCGTGCAAGGATCTCGGCGCGGCGCGGCGGTTCCACTTTTTCGCCCATTAACCTGACGCGCGAGAGTACTGACCGCGTGATCGCGCGGATGAAGGTTGGTTACGTCACTCATAAAGTGTTACGGCCCGATTAACATCGTAACAAAAACACTGACGTGACTCCGCGACACACATTGAGTACTTGAGTAACAATATTAAAGCGTGACTTTAAATCTGATACGCGCGCGCGCGGACTATGTCTCAATAAAATACATAAATCCTCACGATCCTCAATCCGATCCGCGAAAGCTACGCGTGATCGGTTGTGTTACGCAATTTCAGACCGTAATATTTAATACACATTGAATACATAAGCATAACAATATACCGAGTCAATAATATAAAATATTTAACATTAAAATTGATATAATTTCACTAAAAGAATTGATAAGATTTCTATTCAAGACATCGTTTCTCTCGTTTTTTAAATAAAAAAAGTCCAAATTTTCTCTTACAAGTAAGAAACTAATAATTTAACATAAACTAGTTCAAAATGCAGAGCTATCGCGAATAATCATTGCGCGTGCAGAGCCTCTCATGTTCGCATTGCATACAAATATACCGTCTCTTCCTTTATGTAACATTCGTTTGATTCGCCATAAATCGCGAAGTACGCGGGCGTCATTATTTACCCGTTGAACCAAGCGATAAAAGCCCTGGCCTGCGATAGCGCAACCGTGCAGTCGCAACGCGCGATTGCGACCGCATTGCACGCATTGCATGTATTGCACGTCGGCGAAGAGCGTATATCGACCACGCACGCCTGCAGTACACGATGCGTCGAAGTAGACTAGTGAGATTTCGATAGGCAAACAGGTGGGCAGCGCGGGATTCTTGGCTCTGCGTTATCGCGGAAAAATCGCGGCCACGATAATCAAGAGCAACGTGACATTGCCTTAGTGCTGTGCACCGGCTCTTGTTCTTAAACGTAATATTTGCATATTGACGTAAATACGTTGATTGAACATGAAATATTCCGCTATCACAGCGCTAGTTCTATCAATAATAGATCTTTCCATAATGCTTCAAAAAAAATTTATTTTCTTCGGAAAGTCATCAGAGTATAAAATAAAATAAAAAACGGTTTGGACCGAAATAATACGCGAATAAACGACCAGCACTTGCCAAGGTTTGTAACGGTAATAGATGACAGAATCTTGGCAAGTGATACCATTTAGCGAGCAAACACGATCGGCTAAATCACGTAAATGGATACACCTCGATTATCGTCGGATCGTTGGAAACTCGATACACATGACGCGAAGAGCAAACGTATACCATTGCAATTTCCTTCTCTAGGTTCGTGGATTTATCGACTTGGTGTTGATTGCTTGAGATAATGTTAAATACTTAGAACTGATATGCGTTTTAATAACGTATCCTTGTAATTAAGTACGCCATGTCTCGGCTTATTCAGAAGATTATTCAGAGATAATAGATTCTATGCCACAGATTTACGGGAAATTGCGCCAAATTTTTTAAAAATCTGTGTGTCTTAAATGTCTAAGAAATTTTTATTAGTAAAACCACGTAAAGTGTGTATCGCATCTATGAATAATGGCTGTAATTTGAATTTAGAAAAAAAAAATACGAGAGATTTTTATCATTTCCTGCATAATCACACTTATATGCATTGACGTAATTCTTATCCTCGATGAAAATTATCTTCGATTTATGCATGCTCTGTGTGTTTAACGAATATGAGGTACAAAAATACTTCGTACCAAGCGCGCACTTGTAAGCTAAAGATTATTTTTATTCTACTCAATCGGATGAAAACATCCGTGTCGCGTCATTTGGAGAAGATTAAATAATCTCTTGTCTCTGCGTCATAAGAACCGCGAATCCGTGAACTCACGATGTTTATTAACCGCGTATGATATTTCTTCTCGCAGAGGCGGTCGCTGTGAGAGTATAGCCTAAGCATGTAGGCGATTATAAGGTGGCGGTGCCGACGATGTTATGTCATCACTGTAGCCACGCTTAGCCTCTCATTTCATACCGTTACGTTACGTTTCCTCGGCACAGAGCTAATCTGTGTTACTCGCCCGTCCGTTGTGTACACCGCTTCTTGTTTTCTTCCTTACTGGCGAGGTCTATCTTTCTCTACGCGGCGTTATTCTCGCGTGCCAATTCACGGTTGTATATTCGCAAAAAGTATAGAAGTGACTACAATTTCCAGACGCCTGCTCGTAAATGTAGAAAACACGCTGAACAAAGTAATAAAATTTTAAGATTTTTTCGAGAAATTTGAAAGTAGAGAGAAAAGGAGATCTTCAGCTAGCTAACTCTCAGATATCTTTTATTTCTCTTTAACAAAAATGTTTCCAAGAAAGTGACTTCTGCGTTAAAGTTCCGGGAATAATTATTCGTGAAAATATTATTGAGAAGCTATTAATGCTACAATATTTTTTTATTGCAAGAAGATCAATTCCAGAATGGCAAATAAAATTATAACTACAAGAGCAATTAATGTGTTCTAGGATATGTATAATAACTATAATAATATAACGGCATGTACAAAATTCTTTCTGTCAGAAAATATTGGTATGCAGACATGCAGGGAGCTCTCGTTATCAGTTACCACCCACTGCTCGCATGCCTGTCTCCTCCGCTCTCGCGGTGACAAGTGCGACGCGCAAACAAATTAACCGTCGGAACCGGCGCGGCGGGCGCGTCCGGCCGGCAACAAATTGGCGGTACAAAGCGGCCACAAAATGCGAGGATGCCGCTAAATGGATGTAATTCCGAGTTAACCACACGTTGGCTCGCATCTGCTTGCCGCCGCTGCCGCAGTTGTGATCGGCTGCTCGCGTCGCGTCGCAGCTGGCTAGAAAAAGAGAAGGCGAGGGTTGCACGCGGCCGGCAAAGGGGGGCAAATTAATTTCGACGGCGCTGGCTCACGAGGTCGTTCACACCGAGAAAAAGCGACAACGATATCTGGAATATCCCGCGCATGAGAAGTTAGCAAAGGAAGATCGGCATGCGAGTTCTACGAACTACCGTCAGTTACGCGAATCTATTTAGTAGAGTATAAGAATGTTCGCAGCAAAGAAAATACCAACAGAACTTTAAAAACTCGGGATTCGAATTTATATAGCTTTCGTATGTACCTATTATACATGTTAATAATTTTATTTTTAAAGAATCTACAGCTATGCGCATCATTTTGAATCTAATCTATTCATTCATATAATTTTGTTTAAATATGTTGTAATCGATCAGACACAGGGGGCATCCTTTCAAAAGTGGAAGGGGCGAAATGGATACCAGCTGCAATAGTCTCGATTGTCGTCTCGAAAATTATTTCCCGAAGCAGAATTAGACCCCCAAAAGGAAACAGCTGTCATACACATGGTTCCTCAAGCAACAGTCATTGTCTACATTCTACAACTTGCAATACTTATGCGTCGTTTCATATATGTTCATTGGCATTAAAATTTCTCATGCTTATTTACTTATTGCTATTATATCTAGTTCCGTATCATCTATTTGAATCAAGAGACACGGTAGTGTCTCGCGCCAAGTACACGTAAAGTACACATTAATAAGAATTGTTTTTGTTATCTTAACCTACATGTAAGAGCAAAATCATCTCACGGAATGTTATTTGTGCAGAAAGTGCTACAATAACGATCATGTCGAAATGCAAAAACGTTTGCAATCGGTCGGTCATTCGTCAGTGATGGAGACCGAATCGCTTTCATCGTTCGCGGCGGCGAAGCTGATTACGCCGCGACTCGACTTACAAATCCGCTCGGGCATTTCCATCTTATCAGCATTGCAAATTGATAATGCGCGAGGAGTGATGCGGGACCGGCCGGCGGAAGAAAAAAACATTTATGTGACCCGCTGACTCCGCCTGGTTATTAACCCTTTCAGCGCTGACTCTTTCGCAACAAACGAAGTCGTCGCTGAATCACTAAATGGAACAGAAGTAAAGTTTTACTTCTCGGCTACGAAATCTTGTAAAATGTATAAATATTTATTAAAAGAATTGATTATAAAATGTTTTACATCTAATGCAATATTTATATTTGTGACGCTTTGCAAAAACGTTAATAAATTCGAGCAGTTTTTAAAATTTTTGATAGCATCTTTGTATTTTTCGATATTCCAATCGAGGAGATGCTGGACACTTTCAATGAATCACCTAACGAACTACATTCAGCGCTAGCGGAAGGTAGTTGTATTCTGTAGTCCTGCGGCAGGAACTGCATCCGATTCGCGTTAACGAGGTACGAATGCGATCGTTTTCGAGCACCCATCCGACACGCCCAACCGGATGTACGGCAGTCCTACACTTCCACCCACACACGCGCATATCTTGTCCCCCACGTGCGTGCACCGTGCGTGCAACGTGCGAGCGAGCGAACGAGCGAGCGAAAGAGCGCGTAGTATGCATTTTGCGGGGAATGACAGTACCTGGTCACATGGCCGAGAGATGAAAAGTGAAAGTATCCAAGGCTGGCACAAAGAAGTCATTGAGGAATTCGAGGGAACGATCGCCACGCGTGCATGATCGACGTACACGCGAGAATTCCATATTTTTAACAAAATTGAGGGACACAGTTTGGATGGACAAACGATGGTTATAATTTCGAAACAGCGATACACGCACGCAATGATACCGCGAACTTTCCTTTCAAACATTTTAAAATTACCGCTTCAAATACATATTTCTAATTAACTATATATATTTCGTTTACTTATTGACATATTTAATACAATTTTTGAAATGCTTTTATTGTTATGCTCATATAAATAATTCGTTATTAATTTTTTTAAATCTAAAACTATTACGACATATAAGCACTTTAATCATTCAGTAATTCATTGGCTACTATAATAATAAGAAAGTTTAATTTTTTTATTTCTATCTTTCTCTCTCCCTCTATCTAGCCATCTTCTTTTGTGCTAAAAAAGATATCGATTGCTTATTGCTGAAATAAATATATCAATCGTTAATACTATCTTAATGAGTCAAACCGCGTGCATCAAAACGAATTAATCATACATGCAGTTGGGTCAACATTTATAAAAAGCATTATTGATAAAGCTATTTTTAGCTCCTCCTTCCCATTATATTGTACCTAACAAAAATTAGTGTAGTGTTTGAGGGTAATCGCGTGTGACCAACGCATACATGCGAGTTTGTTCACGATGTTCCCACGGCGTTATCGAACGGCCACTTTTCTCAGCATGCGAGCGCGCAAGGCCGCGTTTACTTTCGAGCAATGAAATCTGATTTGGCCGCGTGAGCTACGCCGAACCGTTTTAACGGTGATATGCTAATTAGTAATCACGCACCAGGACCGGGCGTCTACTAAAGAGCTAATTCTTGGTCACGGCTCCGGTACCGATACTCGCCGGTTCGTTATCCTAATTGGAAGATTCTTTTCGGATAAAGGCCATTTTTTTTAAATCCCGAATGATTTTACTGCGCTGTTGCTGCAGGCGTCTTGCCGTGTATTAATGTGTATTATCCGCTTGGTCCGGACCGATCTCTCCTATACGGAACGATGGCCATGATCAAATTAAAAATGACACTAAGAATCACATCTAAATTTTCTTTAATATTTGAATTACGTTTCGAGTATTTCGCTCATAAGTACTTGCCAATTTCACGAGCAAATTAATTAGTCATAAAATTCACGATCAACTTAGCATAAAAAGCACTTATAAAAGAAAATAAATATTTGAATAAATTCCTATAAATCGATCCCTCATGTAATAAATGTTTATTCTTCATGATTAAATAATTTAATTTATACTAAAAATATTTATACTTTTTATAAGTGATCCAAATTAATAGATGCTGTTCTGCAGTTTTTCTTTGTTAATATCTTGGTATTAACTTTCGTCATTGAGCTCTCTTCCTTGATTCGTAGCACGTGACATCACCCACGTTGCAGGTAATGCGTGCAACATTCTTGCAAAGCGGACAATTAATCAAATACACATCGACAATTCAAGTTCATCGAATGAGTCAGCTAGATTTTATTCCTAAGGGAAAAATATCTTGCTCATGATTCGACCCGCCGAGCCGAGTCATTCGCGAGCCGAGAGCTTTTCACGTGTCGGTTCACGATCGACGCAGCGCGTGCACGGAGATTGCAATCTTCAAGGGAAAGGATGGGCAGCCTTGAGATTCCAACATAACATACAAGTTCGTATGCAAATAATGCCAAACTATCAAGACTCTGTCGGACACAGGTGCAGTCAACCTTAATTTATTACTAATTTATCAAAGGTCCTTTTAACAAAAGTCAAGATAGTTTTACGACTTTATTTAGGACATTTTTTATGAGCCTCTCTTAGTGCAACAAAATATAATAAAGTTAAGAATCCTCGTAACGTTGATAATAGATTGTGATCTCTGGACAATTAATAAAATATCAAGTGTGCAATTCTAATTAACATTAAAAATACACAGTAAAAATTCGTGTGTACATAGCGATCCATATGTTAAAATTTTCTTGTGTTACCGAAATTTGATTATTATTTCAATGTAAAATTAACATATAACAGCTATGTTATTATTTTCTTAACATTTTTATGTGTTACATTTATGTCAACGTGATAACTTAACACTTTATATATGTCATTTAGAAATTAAATATTATTTTGAGTTCTTTTAACACAATTACTTTAAAAAATCAACACGTAAGTAAAGTTATTTTAACACATAAACAAAAGTTAAAGTAAATTTTCAAATAATCGTAAACTTTGACACACAAAATAATTAAATTTACTAAAATTAAATGTTTCTATTGCACATAATTCAAGTAAAATCTGTAAAATAATTAACATCATGTGTTAATATAACTTGAAAAATAAAGTCAAAAGAACAAATATAAATATAAAGTATAGTGTCAATTAATTAACATTTCTAATTTGTCAACAAGTAACACACGATGAGTCATTTTAACTTAAAATTTAGAGTGGACTTTCTGGGACATGTAAAAAATGTTAAAATTACGTATTATTTTTTACTATGTATATAAAATAATAAAGATGAGGTGACTATTATATAAAGACGAAGTGGTAAAAAAGAACGTGGAAAGACCACCTTCAAGACGAAGGCCCCGAGCTACCAGAGAAAATTTCAGGTCCTGACGGTATCGGGAAGCCTTGAGATACTCCAGCCGGATGCTATTCCGTATTCCAGCGTTCCCTGCCCACTTCGTTTCCCTGTCGTCGCGGACAGACGCGGCATTTCTGAGTTTACCCATTTTGCATCCGGAGATTTTATCGTGATTCACTCCGGCGCACGATTTATGTGGCGATGCGTCGATACGCAGCGCATCAAGTGCAGGAGGTTCGCGCGATTGGCTGTGGGAAGCATCGTCTTTTATCCGCGACTCCACCAGAACTTCCTCGAAAATTTATATGGATCTACCATCGATCTCTCGTAAACGCGCGAAGGTGAGAACAGTCTTCGCCGAAGTGCCCGTCGGGGTGAAATAAACCAGCTTCGTGCCGTTTACGTAAAATATTTTTCCAAGAGTCACTACACGCAGATTACTTCTAACACATTCCGGGAACGATTTATCGCTTTTATTTCTATAGACTTGCCATGACTAAAATTCACGGAGCCGCCTTTAATCTATCGATCAACTTATTAGACGAGTACAAAGTAGGAAATAATCGTAAAGTTGCGTGAATACGTTTACCAACTAAGATTACGTCATATCAAGAAAAATGTCAATTAAAATTGCAAATTAAGAAAGAACGATTAACTAATTATTTATATTAAGGCACGAGATACAGAGCGGCATCATAGGTTTTTTTTTTTTGGCGGAAATATGCAAAAGGAAAAAAATTCATGGTGTGTGGCCGCACAAGTTTATTACAGCGTTAACGTTGTCTGTTATGAGAAATTTTGTGACTGCCTCGAATATCGGCACAACGCTGATTTCAGCATATGTTCCTCGCGCGTGAGTTGCCACGGACACTGGTACACGCGCGTGTCCGCCAGTAATTTAATACGAATAAACTTCTCGCGCTCGCGACGCAACAGTTTGTCATCGTGAATACGCAATTTCATATGCAAAGCACAACCTATTTGTGAATTTATTGCCGCATCTCCCCAACACCAGGACATTCAAGAAGATTTTTTTTTAAACGATTGCGGTGTAAAAAGATTAATCCACACATATACACGATGGATTTCGGAGTTCGTTGAAGAAATTTTTATTACACTTCGCATAAAATTCATTTTCACACACGTTTTATTAATATTAGGAATTCTTGAGCATTTCTTATTACGTGTTTTCGAAACAATTACAAATTCCATCATTTTTACGCGCGTTAATTTATAGATGTTGATTTATAGAAGTTCAATATGAGTATATTAATAACAGTATTGTGCACAGAGTATTTAATACCTTAAATTGATAAATACACATTAAAATAATTATCGTTAGAAAAAAAGATTAATATCTGAAATATCCATTTTAATCCTAAATTATGTTTCGGGTGCCTAATAGATAATTTTTACATAAATATCAAAAATATAATGTATTATTCTCAGGAAGATAAATCTGGCCTGTGCGTGCACTGAGAAAAAAAATTGTTAATCCCAAGAAATATTTAGTCCGATACGTTCAACTAAACATTTTAGTTAGTTAACTAAATATTAGTTGTTTCAACAATTTATTTCGTTTCTTTAATCAAGAATTAATTAATTCAACTAATGTTTAGTTAACTAACTAAAATGTTTAGTTGAACATATCGGACTAAATATTTCTTGGGATTGACAAATTTTTTTTCTCAGTGTGTGTATTTCGAAACTTCAATCAGTCTCGCAAACGTCCGTCGCAGCCACGAATTTATTCCGCATTCGGACGCATCGTCTCACGAGCTCGTACGTGTTACGTTTGAGATCAGGAGATAGTTATGCAGATAGAAACGCTGCCGCGTGCGCCTGGTCGAGACGCTTGGATTTACGCTTGAGGTCGCTACATTCCGTTCTGATTATTATCCGCAACCTCAGGCAAGTCGTGGCATCGGTGCACCAAACGCGCTCCCTCGCACATGTGCGAAACGTGTTTGCATTAAACTGCCGTTTTAAACGCGTTATGATCGCCGCCCCGCGAACGTACACCGGACCTGACCGCGAATTGATACTTCTTAGAGTTGCTACGGACGCGAACGATGTTTGACGACAGTTCCAGAGTGGATTTTGTTGTACCTGTTGAGTATTTCCTCTGTGATGAAATAGGTGTCTAAATTACAACTGAATAAAGTTTTACGAAAGTCGCTTCAGCTCAGAAAATTGCTTTGTTTTTTACGACTTCTTTAAAATAGTTTCAATCAAATTAATAATATAACAGTGAACTAACTGAACGCTGGTAAGAAGATATTCTCATTAAAGACACGGTTCGCGAGAACAGTGGCTTTTATCATGTCTATGGGAAATTTGCCACGCCAATGATTACTTAGACCTCGAGGTCTATAGACTCGTACGTGTTATTATTTAATGACTGCATGAACGTGAGGAAATGTTGACGCTCGGCGGTAAGATGGGCTTACAAATATTCTCCGCTGTCAGTAGGTTGTAGAAAGTGATCTCACGATCTACCGGTCCTCTCGATCGAGATACCATTTCGTGCTCTGGAAATATACGTGTGGGCGTCGATACACGAAATCTACATTTGATTTCTATACCGATCAACTCAAATACCAAGTATGACTAGTGTCTATTTTAGGCGTCATCGCAATGATATCATCGAAAGAATGCGTCTGTTCACTTCGGTGATCTAGATAAATGACCGAGGACAGGGGAAAAATAAGTTCATATCTTGCTCGCTTTGTTAGACCTGAGATCCTGCGTGATTTTATGACACTCATATCTCACGTCACAATGGTAAAAATGAAGATCTACGGGCTAACAGAAATATGTATATGCAATCAAGGCCCAAGAAGTTAGTAGGGTATGAATAAAAATGACTGCGATAAATATAAAACTTAAAATATTCAACTTCGACCTTATAATTTTTTGTGTAGATAAAAAATAATTTTAATTTGTAACTTGATAGCAATAGCATAAAAACAACATCTGTTTTATTATATAACGAAACGATGGCCAAACGACTATTTGTATTGGAGTGCATGATATTTTGTAATACCTACACTGTTGTTCCAGTAATTACTAATAAACACGTGTTTCACGATTCTGGAGATTTCACCTCGCGTGCAGAGAAACCGGATGTATGAAAGATCACGCTCATTCAAGAATTCGCGCTCGTATTGCTATAATCAGGGTGACGGTTCGGCCGAACCGCCGCTAAATTTGGCGCATACTTACGGACTTGAGACGCAAAACAAGTTTCGTCGATCGGTTTCGTCGCAGCCGGTATACTCCGATTGAATCAATCGTTTCTTTCACGAACATGCGAAAGAGCAAGGAAGAGGAAGTTAGGTCCTGTTTAACCTAAACCTTGAAAAGTTTCAAGCTTGACCCACTAATTGTATAAGTAATAAACTAACAAAGGCTAAGGATACTTTGCACCCGTTCAATTCACCTAACTCTCTTTTATTTTTTATACTTCTATCTTCAACCTGAATCACAATATAAATAAAGTAATTAGGTAAATTTAATGATTTTAAGGTAAATTTTTATGCCAACTACTAATGTAATTGATAATCCTAAAACCGATAATCCAAAGTCAAAAATATTATCTACAGCTGAATAACAAATACTCTTTATTACTGTATTGCATATAAAAACCACTGTCTCTTGTCTATTATTTATTACTATATTACATTATATCGATGATTGTAACTATTAGTTGCAAAGAATTTGTTATTTGTTACAACAATATTTGCTAATATCAATTCGACCGTTCGAAATAGTTGCTATATGATCACGCGCGACCCAGTTATTATTACTCAAGAGTTTCTTCCGAATTTAACTTTCAATAGGATCACGGTCTACATTCTTTCGTTAATGTCCGAGCGCATTAAGACGATTCAGGCTACTCCAAAAAGCAGACACGCATCCATCGCGGAGGTCAAGGATCGCAGACGCAATCGGATGAGTGTGACGCGCGGCTTCTTCTCTATCCGTCTAGTTAATATATACGCCCGGCAGTTCACACGGTCAGAGAAAACAGCAAAAAAGTATGCGCACGAAAGGAGAGTGCAAAAAACTGATGGGTGGAGAAGAATCCGTTTGTGTCATCTGCTTTTCGGCTTGGGAGAATATCGAGCATCGTGCTCCCTCGCTCGACGCTGCGAGAAAAACGCGAAACGGTACACCCAACGTGCATTATAAAATATGAATATTAATTGCGTCATTAAAAAATGTGTAACTATACTACGTCTGCAGAACGGTTAGTTATGCGAGATATGAGAAATATTTAGACAAATGTATATAATCAATAGTATAGGTATAGTATACGTTTGCGCGCGACTTGGTTAAAGTAACACAATAGAAATTAATCAAAATTAGGAGAAACTACATTGCAATACATATAATTTATTATCATTTATTATCAACGAGTATGAATTTATCAGTGACACATTTTAAACGTCGCTACTATCAGTCATTTGTATAGGGGAACGATACGCAAATGGATCTATGGGATCTTTGAAGCTCAGATCACTCGTTAGCCGATAAGTGGTCAATCATTCATCTGGAAACGATATTGAGTCCCGATTACATCGCGGCTATAAGTTTCTCGTAAAGACCACGTTAAGGTATACCGTGCCGACCAGTAGCAGCACTCGCAGGCACTATCTGAGAAATAGTAGGAGACTAAGAAGCGACTTCCGCACCAACTAGTTTTAACGATGAGCCATCGGCCGCCACCTTCCTTACCCCTCTTGTGGTACGACGGAACTCTTCTTGTTTGTTTGCGCTGCATCGACATGCACCGATGCACTCGCGATGCACCGGTACGCGCCAAAGGACGACGCGGAACCGACGCACGCACGCACGCACGCACGCACGCACGCACGCACGCACGCACGCACGCACAGCGCTCGCATGCTCGCACGCCCGATCAAAATCAGCCAACGCGTCCCAAGCGAATGACGAAAACATAATCTGTGGTAGCAGCTGATAATCGAATACAAATGGAAATACAAAACGCGCGAAATGTCTAACGCATTTCATGAATTTTTCAGATCACGACATCAAAACTAGATCGCTAAGATTTACTCGACCTATTAAGTTAATCATGCATCAATTTAATCTATAAATGATCAGAATTATTTTTAGACCGGCAACACATTGAGAAAATTATGCTGACAGAGAAAACCTACTAATGGTCAATGATTTTATATGATTAATATTATTTACATATTTAATGCCTATAATGTGTGTGTTATTGTCATATAATGAAAATGTTATTATGTATTATGTAGAGTTAATATATCATTAAAATAGTGACGACATAAATTCCATTCTAAGTTCTAAGTAGATTTTCCAAGTGTATCCACTACAGCTAATGAATATTTAAGCAAGTCACATAGGAATGTAATGGTGACACCTGTAACCAAACGCGCCTTACGCGAATTCGCAAACAAGAACCGGTTCGTACTCTCGGGTGCCATTGGAGTCGTTTAGTTAGGTAAAGTCTCTAAAACAGATGTATAAACATCGGACCAGGAAGGGAATACGGAAAAACAAGCAACGGAGAGTAAAGAACGACTCCGGGACTTGTTTCGGGATTTCGCGATCGTCGACATGATGGCTAATTTGTCGCGACATGCCTGATGCCTCGCCGTTGGCGATTAACGAAACGATCGATAAAGCCGATGATCGATTTTATTGTGCAGCTATAAATGAGCAGTGTTATGGCATGCTAAATGATACATCGAGAAGGATGTACCGAGTTGCGAGACTGCAAGACGACTTTCCGCGTTGTGTGTACATTAAACAAGGCACGCGTGATTTAGATCGCATCAAACAACTTTAATTAAGAAAGACGAGATATTTATCCGGACGGAATCATCCGCTCGTCGCGCTCGGCCCATCGTGCGAGAGAAATCATTTGCTCTTACGGTGATCTGTTCGATAATGAAAAATATGGGCGAAGCCCTCACGGCACGATTCCTTTCACCGCTCGAATCTTCCGTTTCAGGCCTAAGAAGTCGGGGAATCGAGTCACTTCCAGGGAATCAGACTCGATTATCGTAAAGAGAAAGTGGGCGTCGATTCGCTCGACCTTTTTAAATTATCGCCGATCTTCGTCTTCTTCATTCAAAGATCCGGTCGTATAAACGCGATTACGTGAAATGTTGGAACCTTTCACGATTCGTATAAACATGCTTTTAATAGCGAAATTGCAAAACAGCGCGTCTAATCGCGTAGGGATAAAGATAGAACGAGTGGAACTTTTGAATGCGGGTGATATGTATACGATGATTAATCACACCCGCAGGCAACGCGAGATTTCAAATACGATTATCTTCTTAACGTTTACATCACATTTTATACGATGTGATATATCAGAAGGTTTAATTACAGAACAAAGGTATCGAAGTAAAAGATCTCATAACGGAACGCCGAAAAAATACTGGAAAATCCTTATACTATATCTATTATAATTATCTATTGAAGTAAAATGTAGATATTCACTCTAATAGAATTTCCGACTAATATCTCTATTAATGCCATAGATAATTCAACATAATCATATTTTAACATCAATTTAATTTACTAATTAAAGAATCTAATATATTATAAAAATATCAGACTTTATATTTCCTTTTATATGTAGATTCTTTTATAATAGCTCAATAATTGTAAAATAAAATTATTCGATTTCTTAGGATGGTCTTATAATTTCTCGCAACTAAATGCTATAGAAATGCAAAAGTACGAATTCAAAATTGACTTACATTAACCTTGGCGAGATAGAGCTCCAATTCCCTGTACGGGTCCATCTCCGCTGTCTTTTCACTCGTCACCTTGTCATTTTCGTCACTTTGCACGAGCTTCAACCGATTCGGCATCTTCGCGACAGTCGAACCATTTTGCAGACGACCACAACCTTCCTGCATAGTCTCCATGCTCTCACAGTCACCTCGATAATCTTACACGCATTTTCTCGTGCATCTGCAACATCCCACAAACAATATAAATTAATAACAATAAAAAGTAGAATATAGACAAATCTATTCGTCGCATGAATAACAACATATAAATTGCAATAAAAATGCAAATATAAACCTAAAGATTCGACTATACAAAACTAATGAATAATTTAGACAATTTATCAGGGATCGGTTGATTCAAGAAACTTCGGATTTCCGTTGACAAAAAAAATAAAAAAAAATAAACATATTATCTACTGTAAAAACGTTAATTACGCTTTAATAACGAACGAATAAATCAATAGAGGAATTATAACGCTTATAATGCTCAAATGAGAACGAGAAAAAAGGAAGGAAGGCCAAAGAGGACCTAGGTCTGTATTCTGGCAAAGGCATTTATACATATACATATATATAATTAGCCTCGCCATGACTCACTGTGGCCGCTGCGACGCGCGGTCTATATAATCTGGACTTGTCAAATACTTGAAAAGGGTAAAATGACCACCTGCGCTGTTATGATTGCATTTGGCTAAATTTAACGGCCGCGCTAGCGGTTAGTCACTGGAGCTAATTATATTCCGCGCAGATTAGCCGTACCGTCCGCACGTGTGGCTAATCTGAAATCACTTTGTATCCAATTCCCTACTACTCGAAATTGTGTCGTGTTGCCATCGTTCGCAACAGTCTCTGCACGCGGTCGTTCTCTACACAGACGAGAAACATTTTCTTCCAGATGGAAGATATTGAAAAGTTTAATGAATGATTTTATTCTAGTGATTTTTATGCCTCGTATGTTTTTTCTTTTGTAGGCATTACAATTTTTAGTATCGGTCGTTAATAAGTGAAAAAGTTTTTGATAAGTCGCGACAAAAGCAATCTGCGTAACCATAAACGTTTATTTTATAGACTATAATTCATACAGTGATAAAAATTATATGACATGTGCAAAACTAGCAAATTATTTTGCACGTTTTGTTAACTTTCTATAAATTCACATATTAGTAACTAGCACTGGAAAAATTCTAAATTACGAAGTAGACGAGTCGGTGCTGTTGATGCGACATAAGGGGCGTGTGAAGTAACTACTATAAAATGCAATCTGATGGAATAATTTCTTTCATTTCGTTTAACTGTGACAGAGACATGGCGGCGACATATTTCTGCACATGGAGTTACGCGCGTTAATGGCACCGAGACAAGTACGATAGTGGAACTAAAATATGAGCATGGCTTTACGCTCCGGCGAGCTCTGACTAATAATAATTAATATTACATTTTGTACTCGCTTTCGACTACCGTATACAACTTTATCGTAGTGAGTATCTAGCCCACCTGCGAAAAAATATGAACACATAGGTAGCGCGATCTTATCTTAATACAGCTCTATCGAGTTTTATAATTGTTGCAAAATGACTCTCGTAATCTGTTACATTGAGTTTTTGTCATTATTAGAAAGATTCCGCTAATCCATTATTTATATAATAACTAAGGCTCTGCGATTTATTAAATCTCAGGAAAACCGTACAGACCATATAGTACAATATATGATTACACCTTGTAAAACTTCCAAAAATTTCAAAGCTATCAATTGTACATGTCTTTGGATAGAATATCCATTGTGATTAAAATATATTATTCAGAGTCCTGTTCCTTCCATGCGCATTAAAATACTATGTAAGTAAAAAAAAGGCAGGAACTAGGCGCTCCTTAACAGAAGTTATGCAATGTATCAAATGAATCATATCGGCATAATTAAATCGATTGATTATACTTTACTTGATACGTTTATAACCAGTCTATCTCGATAGATCTACGTACACGCGATCGCGAGATTACGAACCGATTACATCGCGTTACCTGCTTGAAGAATACAATACGGTCGCCGTTACAATCATTGAACTAGCCAACAATGAAGTCATGCATGAGAACATGAATCGCCTGCCCGCACACGTAATATTAGAAAATGACCGGATGTCTAATCGTGGCCGGCTGCTGGCAGTCAATACGTCAGGTGATTTCACAGGTGAACGACAGTGCTCGTCGCACCTTATATAAGATAGGTACAACTCACGCCGAATAACAGCCACGTTTAACTTACACTTGAAAATGTAACTCTATAAGACCGAAATCCTTTCCCGAGCTGTCAAGAAAACCAAAACGTTAATGGATCAATCTGAGTAGTATCTGCCTCAATGATAAAAATAAATTTTTAAGAAATCGGATTAAAAAAATTGCTTTGTAAATATTTTGTTTAATTTTTTTACTAATCTGTTTTTACTTTGCAGTTTGAAAAATCAAAGTTACATGCAGTCCAAATCTCTTAAATGTTTAAATAAAATAAAATTTTACTAAAACGTGAATAAGCAGAATAAGTGATCGAATTTTTGCTGAGCAAATTAAAAATTTTTCTTATGTTTCGATTGATAAAGCAAAGATTTATTTTTTCGATCCGCGATTATTGCGTTTATTATCCGGGAATTGCAGTCGAAATTTCGATTCATCTGTCTCAAATCCCGTGTAGGACGTAGAAATTTGTGGCTCGCGATAGGTAGGTGAGGGCTGTCAGAATGCCTCGTAAATAACTACGATACCGATGCCTCCCGGTACCGATAGCTCACCCTAATCGAATACCATTCTGCGAGAGGTGGACACAGGCCGTTGGTTAAACTGAATTAAACGGCCCGCTAGCCGCGAAAGAGAAAGAGAGAGAAAGAGTAACGCGCGCCGTTCTTATCAGTTGGAAATTATTGCCGGTAATTTACCCCGCAATCCTTTTGCTCCTGGGCGCGTTCACACCTGGGTGGCTCGCAGGAATACAGACGGAACAGATCGGAGATCGACTTCGCGGCATGTATTAACTATACCAACGCCTTACTGCGTAAATATCGATACGTCGAGATTTTATCTGCGCGATATAAATTTGATATTTTGATGGTTTTTATTTGCGAATCATATTTGTTGAATCTCATAGCCTTTAACAAATAGCTACATGTATAGCAAAGAGCATATCTTTCTAAAAATTTGATCCATTTCTCTGAATAAAAATGTTGAATATTAAATTAAATAGAATATTAGATATATTAAAATATATTAAGATATGAAGTATAATATTAGTTTGTTATACGCATATAAATGCATAAAAGTGATACTCTGTTACTCCTCATTAGTATTAATCTTATGTTAAAATCAAAAGGCTTAATTCTTTCAGAGAAAAATAAGGATTTGTATAAACTTGCGCGTCGATACATTGACTTGTCACTTAGATACTATCAATATTCAAATATTTCCGCACGTGTGGGCGTCTGTAATTCAATTTGCGAGATTTTTTACCCTTCCGGAGCCTTGCTCTTCCCAAGGTACGACACGTCGGCGATAATTGTTTTTAGTGTCTTCTCACCACCAGGAAGGCAGACACGACGGCTTCGTGCTAATCGAAATCGTAAATCCGACTGATAAGAGCGCGGAGTGTTCCACGTACGACATATTTGTTACGCGGAACGGAGCTTTAAAGCTGTTTTCGCTTCTTTTTACGACACATTATTATCGCACTCTCGAACGCTGTTACATTCCGCACGATCTTTGTTTCCGTCACGTTACAACGAGGTGTGATCTCGTTCACGTAGGCGAGAATGATAGCCGATGATTTCACATAATGTGCAATAACGAGAATAGCAATGAAAATAGTTTCATTATGTAATTTTTAATCTGCCAAATATATCGATACTAATGAAAAATAGAAGTAAAATTTGTCTTAAAACCATTTAGCTTATAATTTAAATAGTACACCAAAAAAATGCAAAATGTTAAGCAATAAACATAGTTACTCCTATATGTATAGACGCATTGTATGTATACAATTTATGAGGCCGCGGATAGTTGGAGGACCACCAAGGAAGGCCGAGTTACGTAAGGTTAATTGCGGTCATTCAGCCTGCCATGCAGTGCTCGATACTCGTGCAGAATGCGTCAATGCGTGTTCTGTGCATGTGCATCGACGGCGACCATAATCATGAAACCTTGCTCCCGAGACCCTCCTCCGATACTTTATGTAACGCACTCGTGCGCCCGATTAGGATTACATCCGCGAACTTGTATTATTTGCCGTTCCGAATTTGAAATGCGACTATCAAATTCGTTTTATTAGCTTATCCGTCTGTCAGGCTAATCCGCAATTAATCGCTGTCGCGACCGTTATCTCGCTTGTAATTTATGTTAAATTATTCTGCCTATAGCCCCCCGTGCCTTCTAATAAGCTGCAGTAAACGCTAATTCTATTAACTACTTTGACATAGTAAGACTGACACCTGAAAAATAACGATCGAAAAATTTCTGCACGTTTCAAGGAAGATTGCCAGCGAACGAAGACAACTGCTGGAGAGATTGTTAAATGTAGGTTTCCAACTAACTATGTGAATCACAATGACCACAGTGACCAACCTATTAACCTTCGCAGCCATTCGGCTACGCGCAATTGCGGACACGAACTATTTCCCTCGTCTAGACTCATTGACATCGTTCTCTGAAAAGCAGCGGGAGGTGCTTCGTAACAAAAGAAGGAAAGGCGAACGCACGAGAAGTCAAACAATGTTCTGCTTAGGGGTCTTTCAAGTAGGCCTATTTCAAGAGTCCTTTTCACAACCTTGTTACAAAATAAATTTAGCAAAAAATTTATTTCTACACAATCTTCGCAAAAAATTATATAAAAAAAGTAAGTATGCGTACCGAAAAAAATTTAATATTAAATTATAACTTATATAAAATTTATAATATTATTATTTATAATTTTATATCAAATTATAACTATATTAAATGTTATAATAAATAGAAATTTAACACATCAATTAATAAAAGTAAAATTAATGACGACAAAATAATATTAAGCAACTAATATGTAAAAAATAATATAAATGCGGAATCTATTCACGAATGTCACAATTTAGACAGTGGGACATCCAGATGCAAAACACGCAGACTATACTCTCCTTAGAATTTAAAGATTCAGCAGTCTGAGAGACATGCATACGCATTGGTGTTACCCAGCATATTCATGAATTGCAAGCTAACGCTTAATGTCATGCTAATTCTTTGCGAGACGATACGCACGAATCATCGCGTGGACAGAATCGGATTTTAATTCATTCCAGTTGATTTGAGCATGAAAGAAATATTATTCAACATTGCGATAATGCTTGGAAATGTTTAGATTGTTAACAAAACATTTTTAGCTGCTTTCTTTTAATACATCTTATTTAAAAAATCTTGAATTAGATATACAGTTCTCAGCCGCTAACTCTATTTAAAAAATAAAAATAACCGCAAGCATATATAAATTAAAATCACAGTATAATTAAATATAAAAATAAAACATAAAGAATAAAAAATATAATATAATGAATGTACAAAATAATGTATAAAATAATAATTGTAAGAATTAATTTAAAGAGAGAGTTTCCAGAGAATATAGAATAGATAATAAAAAATTGAGAGAAATAATTTGCTCAATATTGGCCACAGGAATACCGTTTTTCCTCACGTAACAAAATCTCTGTTTCAGATGCCTACCCCGCCTCGAGAAAGTAACGGCATATCTCGAAGAAGCGGAGGCGTCAAGCTCGGTAGTGTCAGCAACACCTTTATGGGTTTAACACTCGTTAAACGTTTGTGTACATTTAGTTGAGTAATACAAGGTACAACCAGGCAGGTGCACGTTCCTTCCACCTCGGGCAACCTGACACAAATTTTTCATCTCTTTAATAATAATGATTATTATACCTATACGTACACAGCAACATAAGTATTATTTGCTGTACGTATTATTAACTTTTTTTATTGCTTGACACTTATTGGGTCAAATACAAGCGAATGTATATATAGAAATATTATTTATAATAAATATATATTTAATCGTATCTCAACAAGTAAGTTTATTAAGTTCAACGTGTATGAATAACGTTATCATATTTATTTCTCGTCCTACTTTTTAATGACGAAATTCGCCAGAAAGCGCATACTTCTATCTGATTAATGAGATCTGTTCGCATCGATGTATTATTATCGACATGTAAAACGGTGTATAATTATTCATATGCACATGCCGAAGTTCATTCAGACTTCAAAGTCCACTGGAATACAATCAGAACTCGAATGATTAAGCGGCGAGAAAAAGACGGACGAGATATCGAGAAGAGGAAGAGCCTCTATATGGAAATGGAGGTATCGTGTATACCTAATTACTGTCGCTATCGCGGTATTTGTCATTCAGCTGTTTATAAATGCAGCCGCGGCCGGGCGGGGAAACTGCATTTAATTCCAATTAGCCGACCCGACTCGAAACCAGTTTTGAAACTGCGGAGAATTTGGTCAAAAGGAACTTTGTTACTTCTTTCCTTGCGATTACTTTATCAACACGTGAGAGATATTGTCGATAATATAATTGATTCCAGTTTGAGATTTTTAATCAACCAAAGCATTTTTTTCATCAATTAAAGTCAACCATATTAAATAAACTATACTTAAATCATAATAATTCGAACGATTGTAGATTTTATTTTTATCACTAATGTTTCTATTAATAAAAATTATAAAAATTACAATACGTCGATATATATGGCTTAATAATCAACATATACAATTATAGAGATAAAAATTAAACAATAAGCCTTGAAAAATAATTTAAGTTCATTTAGAGATTTAAAAACTACAATCTGTAAAACGTAAAGTTATTTTACAAACAAATACACTGGAAAAACGCCGTAAATTTGTAACAGCATAGAATATTTAATAATTGCTGTTTAAAGTCACTCAGTTAATAACTGCGTTCACCATGCTTCTCTTCCCGTACTGCTATTATCAGCTCCGTCACTGGCACGGTTATCGGCACGTTTCCTAATATAAATAATTTATGGCGTCGAATGGAACTGCCGATAGTGCCGATACGTACTGACCTCGAGACACGGAAAACGAAGTTTTGGATGAGCGTGATAGCGTCGTCGACAGTAAAACGATTTCACAGTGTTACATCAGCATACTGGCTACGCGACAACGAATTTGATGGAACGAATTGAACGAATGTATGTTCGCTAATGAAGAAAGACTTTGGTTAACCGGAATATCAAACGCCTAGATACATTAGAACGTCACGTCCCTTGCAATAACGGTGTGTGCTCGTGACTCGAATCGCTGCCGGCAAAAATTCAATTCGCCATGCTGATAATTCCGTAGGAAGGACCCAGTCAGACGGCGTTAATCGAAACCCAGTGAACTATCTGGCCCCACGATATACCACTCGCACGCTTCGGGGTGTTCCGCGCGACCACGCACCGTAGCGAGCACTCTCGATTTGCTCCTGTCCGGTGCACCGTAATCATCGCGTCAAGTCGAGTAGCACGATAATGACGACCGGTAATTACAAAGCGTTACGCTCGCGACGTGACCACTGCCCTGTTACCATCGGAATTAACGTTCCAACGTGCACTTCAGTATGCCGAGCCTCGAAGATGAACGGAGAAAACGATTTTGTCACGCGGAAATCGCACCCGCGTTTCTGCTCCGTGACTTCCGTGAATATTTAACGTCGAGAGGAAATTATCATGGAAGTCTAATTATCCAATCTGACCGAAGTTATATACCAGTGAATCTGACTGAATAACTTAAGACGTTGGGTAACATGAAAGATTAAGACATTGAATATTATTATGATAAACTTGGTTTATATATCCTTTCCTTATTATTTATGTAATACATGAAAATCAAAATTTAAATTTAAATTTAAAGTTGTATTAATAATATATAATTTTAAATTTTTAATAATTTAAATTGAAAGTTATAAAAAAAGATATAAACTTATAAAAGTATCTACTTTTGTGCACCAATTTTTATTTCCCCAATTTTCTATTTTATGCATAAATATTAAAGTAAATTATCTTTAGATTATCTAGAAGAATTGTGGATGTAAAACGCTGCCGAAATATACATGTACCTATACATAAGCAAACTCGAAAGTGGTTCGTAGACTTCGCTAAGAGCTAGGTAACCTTGCAAGGCCTCCTTACAACCTCTCTCCGTTTCTCTCCCTTCGAAGAACCCGCTACGAGGTATTCAATGGATGGAAACGTGAACTGAAAGGAGCTGGTCGCTCAGGATGCTGGCTACCCGCGGCGTTTAGCGACTGCTAAATGGCTCTAAACATTCGTCGCGGAATAGCTGGTTCCGGTTTCACATTCAGAAAAGAAAAGACGTCGATGGCGGTTCTCTAACTTTCGTCAAATAGCAATCAGTATGTAAAGTTTTTTTTTGTCAAATATGCTAACACTGTATAAATATAAAATAAATATTTCTAGGAAAAAAATACTTTTTTATTCATACGAGAGAGAAAGAAAGAGATTCATAATTAAATTAAAGCGATCATTAAATTATAATCCTGATTACTTTAAATAATTTCTGTAATGTATTTATATTTACAGATTGTTTCAAATAATTTTTTTTTAACTAAAATGGTTTAAAAGATTATACGAGCAAATCATTGACAAATTAGCGATTCAAATAATAGTTCAAGAATACTTTTGTCTACAGTGTAAAAGATGGAAAATAAGCTTTTGTTGTTATAATAAAAAATCAGAAGAACGCACGTAATCTTCGAAAGAACCTAAGAAATGTTAATGAGAATTATAAGAATGCCGGAAGTTGTGTCGCTTCCAACAATTTATTTTTGAATTATCTGCAGCATCCGTTGTGGTAAATTAAGTTCTTTGCGGTAGTGCGCCCGTAGGAATGTGCGCAATAAAATGTTTATTGAATCATTAGATATAATTAACTGGGAAATTTATAACGAGCGTAGCTCTCGCCTTAAAGGTTCTTCCTGATTGACTTCTAAGTTAACTTGGAAGAATTCAGATCATTAAGAATCCCTTCTTTACGTGCATTCTTCGTCACGCTCAAAGATCAAACGTATCATCCGCGTATGTGTGGTCCCTTTGTTACTTTTGCGACTTCATAACGTTCTTACGCTCCGCACATATACATATATGACTCATATAGTCTCGGGGACGACACATTCGTCTGTCTTAACTCCGTTTCTTTCAAACCACGAATAATTAAATAAACCCCTAATTATATATACCCTCCTTGCATAAGCTTAGTAAAGAAAAAAGTTCCGTTGGACAATAAAATTGTATATTAATTCAATTTTATTTTTAAACCAATTACATTTATTTAACGAAACTGAAAGGTTGAAATTTTAGTATCTTGAAAACGGATCCTTTTTATTTCCACATTGCAACATCATGACACTTATTTTCCCTCGAGAGAAACTAAGCGGTAATAAGAAATAAAGGTTAAAGATTATTAAATCTGATATGCATCTTCTTCCTGAATTACGGCAATCTATTTTCATATGTTCTCCGTGCCATTTAGCAAGACTTGACTTTGTTGGTAGGCGTATGCTGCACGAACGTAATAGGGAAACGATGAGATAGAAAGCATGAAAACGGGCATAGTGCGACGTCTTGATTTATCACGTTTGCAAAATGTACACGGAGTCGTGCGGGAATATCGACAACGTAACGTGATCGTGAAGATTGCGTGACGAGAGTTATTATCACACGATTTACAGTTTATCGCGTGTTTCATACGATTCACCTCGTGACTCGGATATGCGAAAACTTAATAACAAGCTCGAAAATAGTCGCTATTAAGTAATAGACAGCATTTCCCTAGAGTAAATAATACACAGTCGGCGTTTAACGCTTAATAACATACATAAGCATGTATATATGCGTATGTATGTATATGTATATAAATACGTCGAGTACTTTTCATATCCGTAATTTATTTCACTTAATTTCATTTCGTTCGCAATTTAAATTCAATGTATCGAGATTTATCACGTGAGTTATGTCTCGTGTGCACGTTTCCGAGTTCAGTTAACGTAAATTTCTCCGCACCCTATAAGATAGTCAGAAAACATTTAGGTCATAGCTTGAGCTATTGCAGTAATGCAAATAAACAGTCCGTCGCTGCAACGTCTACAAGAGAATAAGAAAACGATGTGTCTCGAATCGGATCCGACACGATGTTTATTTAAGCGATGTAAGGAAGAGCTGCCCCAACCCGGAATTCCAGTATCCAGAATTAGAATCAGTCGTACTTAATTATTCGGAACTCTGACGGATAATGTATAAAATAAAGAGTATAAACACAAATAAATAAAAAGAATTATTTCTATAATTTAATAAAAATTTCAGTCCATTTTATCTTCTTTATCTTTCAGTAGTTATTCCAGATTCCTTCAAAATATCGTGCACGTTAATCACCGTGCACGATCTCCTTTTTTACGTAATCGCGGACAAAAGGATAAAACTTTTCCCAAAGTCGTGGAGCAGCCGCGCTTTTCCCATCATGAAGTTAATACGATCGCTCGGTGGTCGTGCTTCTTCAGCAATGATTGCATCGTGGCATTCGAACGGCGGCGAATAACTCGCGCGGTGGTCGTGCTTCCACCGCGATAGCTTGTTGCATTTTGAACGGCGAGTATCTTGTACTTCTACTTCACTGACGGCCGTCGGTTATCCGTGGAGATCGTCCGACTCGTTTCTACGGGCTTCGGATCACGTCAGAGAAGAGGCTGCTTTACATTGTGAGAGCCCTTATCTACCGTCTCAATCCTGCGCGAAAGGATCTCGAAAGTGCAGCGCCGATATACTTGTACAGGTCGTAGAACTTAGAATTATGATATCTTTGTCGCGACGCGCGCGGCAAACGTTCGCGTTGAATCCCGCGATATAAACGCTATAACTGTGAATTACTGTTAAAATCATGATGTACGTAAAATTAAATCAAATGTAATTTCCAGTCGGTTCACCGTGTTTCCCTATTTTTGCAATTAGGCTGAGCTGATTAAATTTATTTAAGGTAAAGTGCAATATCTGCATTTACTTTTATCACGAGATACGAGTTTTACCCAATTGATTTTTAAATCGAAAAATTTTTCTGAAGTTAAATTGAATAAACGTGTACTTCTAATCCCTAATTAAAAATAAAGTTATATTCAAGTTAAAAATCGAAAATGTTGTTATCTATTTATAAGCATAATGCAGTAGGCATATCAAAAAATAAAAGCAAAGATAAAAAAAAATTAAAAACTAATATATCGATAAACATTCTTTTAATGTCTTTCAATATCTTTTCGTAATCCGCGATAAAGTCGTTTAGTGTTTGAAGGGTGAAACATTATTATAAAAGTCGCACACAGCAAGTACAGCAGATGCCAAAAGCACGATTCAATGAGGATGACGATAAAGAATAGAATGAGGAAAAAAAATAATGAAGCGTGATCAGCATGATTCATTTTGCTCTGGAATAGTCGCGAGTTCGCGAGCTATAAGATACTATATCCTCTCGCCATCCCCAAGTCGCAGAACTGGTTTTACACGCGGTAGATTCCGATACATAAAGGACGAACAGGGATGAGAGGAGGCCGCGAATAGCTAAAAAGAGAGATGTATCGATGATCCTTACAGGGGATTCTCCCTTCTTGCGGTCCTCGCGATTCATCGCTCATCGTCTGATTAAAACGATGGACCTTTCTTGTGACATCCAAGCCAATGTCATAGATAAACGGGCAACTTTTTTTACATATAAACGAAAAGTTAATTTAGCAAATCCTTATACCATATATCTCCTTGTGTCTTCTTTTTTTGTTGTGTCTTTCATTTTCTTTCTGCTATTCTTGTTTTTTTCATACTCATCTATAGATCCAATCATTCCAAAATCAATAAAAAAATGTAGCGGCGTGGAGTGAATGAAGTATAATAGTTTAGAATTAGAGTTATGGCCTCTTAATGATTTTATATTTAATAATTTTATATGTTAAATTAGTAGAAGTTATCACTTATAATAATTTCGTAAGTATTAAGTTTGTTATTGAAAATACTGTCACAATCATTCGAAATGATTTTACATATACGCTAGGTCGAATAAATACAAAATAAAAATGTTACGAGCGTTCCTTGCGATGCAAGGTGCGTCATGGTCATTAATTCCGTGCATTCTAAATGTCGTTTTCGATAGGCGTCTCGCAAAATCAGCTTTCTACGAATACTCTTCGAATAAATTACAGTGGAGACGCTAGCACATTTTCTTTTGTCTACAAACCCAGTGTGAGAAATTTACATTTTATTTATATTGCATTGCATCACGCTCGCGAAAAAAGAAGAAAAAAAAATTACGTGTCATAAAAATGCTTACAAATTCTATGCAAACGGCTGTTTGTGAGGTATGATAAATATTAATCATAAGATGATAAAATATGCAAGATATGCATATCGAATGTTAATAAGAAATAAGATATGTGGCAATAATAATAAGTATTAGCACCGTGAAATGCCAAAAATGTTGCGTAAATGTCACGAGGATAATATATTATTTTAAATTGCGACTTTATGATAATATGACCATGATCATTGATGTCCTGGTTAAGATAAACGGTCATGCCAGTAAACTAGTTGTAACAGCGTGTTTCACATTTATTTAAAGACAAAGTTCATCTATTTTAATAAGAAATTACCTCATAAATGCCGTACTAAAAAATTATTAACCAGACTGAAGCAATATATGAAGCAGGTAGATGCAAAACCACCATGTTAATGTTGACATGTAAAACCACCACGATATTTTTTAGAATCAGAAATTCTAAAGTATCATCACATATAGTAACAATAGTAGGAAGAACTAATAGTATTGAAAGCAAGATTAATTTTACAATGTGAGGAACCGCTACGAATGCGACAGCATTTTCTTCGAACTTCAGCAAATATATGTATGACTAACTGCAAGCAAATATCGGAGTAGACAAGCAGGAAGGGACATGATATGATTCATGCGTTAGGTCTTTGCAAACAACCTCGGAGAACTTAATCCTTATGCGAGACGAGAAGCTCTCCAGAGGCGTTGATACTGGTAATATCAATGACTTCTCGACGCGACTCTTCATCGTCGCCTGGATAAAGTAGGTCTGCTGGCATTTATTTAAGCCGCATCTTCTTCAAAACATACGTTCTAACTTTCGATATACAAATTGCCTTTAACTTATTCGATATTAAACTTTTACAGAAGAACTCCAAAAATGTGTGTATTTACGGCCGATAGAGATCCACATATACTTATTTCAAAATTCTTATTTGAAATATTATCTTTGTATAATAAGAAATTCTAACAATAATTAACAATAATTAACAACAATTTTTATCTCTCGCTATATAATAATTTAAAAAACTTAGTATTTTATAAATTCTATTCAATCTTGTTGAATAGAGTTTTTCATCATTATTATTATTATGCATTGACCAGTTGTAGCAATTAGTTCGGATTATTGCGATACATCGAAACTACATTCCCAACCTTCACGATATTTCATATCTGACTCGATGTTTACTTATAGCTGTACGCTGTTTCGAATGCATCAGCAGCGGATAGAATCGATTCTCTGTCGTATCTCGGGATCGTTTCTCGATCCTATGCTCGCAACAAGCGCATCCCCGTGACATCAAGGTTGGTTTTATTATCGCGCTCTATCGACAGGCCTATCGACGGAAGACCACCCACACAGTCGGTTTCCGGCGTTAGAGAGGGATATTTTCGTGACCGGCACGAACTGCTACGCTCGTCGCGTGTCGATTTTCCTCCCTTCCACCCTCGTTCCATTTCACGCACGAGTGATATGGAACGCTCTTATCGATGTACCGAACAGTGACAATAGCCTTTTACTATTTAATTGACTGTAATTGCTTTCGATTTCCTCGGTCGTCAATTGTGCTTCGCGCAACGCGTAACGAGGATAGTTCGCCATATCCGTGTATATGCGTGTGTGTACGTGATCAACCAGAGTGATCGACCAGATCGACGGCCTATTTGCATATTTGAATCACGATTCAATCAGTAAACGCTTCTCCTTTATGTCCCTATTGATTTCCTTTACGTCGTTACTGATAGTTACTATGACAACTCGGTAGCTTTTCAATGTTTCCTCGTATCGATATCTTCATTTCAGTTCATTATCTATTTCTGGATGATATTGTTCCGATAAAAAATATCAAAATTTAAAAAAATATATTTTTATGTCAAAATAAAAAATTAAGTATTTATAAGTATAAACTAAAATCTTCGAATAAGCAAGATAAATTCCGATAATAATTTATTAGATATTTTATTTTCTACTTATTAAATAAGATTTTGTTATTTTTTGAGAATGTTTCAACAGCGATAAACATTATTAAAAATTTATTTGTTTAGACATTTATTTGCGCTTTGCTTTCTTTGATTTGCGAGGCCTCAATTTCACGCACAAACTCAATAGATAATGTAATTTGTGCGTAGGAATGTTTTAAAATTATAATTTTCTGTTATTTCTAGATTGAAATGAATTTCTTTAAGCTCTGTGAAGGATTATAAGATTACTATACCTCGTATTCTGTCGACGGTAATCCCGGTTAACGGAGGTCGTCTTTAGGGCCGTCTCTCGTCGGAGGGACAGCCGATAGGCCGCGGGCTCGATTTCAAAGAAGCGCGCTACAGCATAACCATAATTCCTCGAGAAATATGACCCAATGACACAATAAGTACCGGTCATTACCGCGCGCGTAACCGACCCCGGCAGGCGGTAAGAAAATTAAATTCCCACGCGCAATCGGCTTCGCGCCGTTAATGTTTTCCGTCCGCATTAGGAGGTCGCTTGTGTGAATTTGCAGCTACGTTTTAGCCACGCAACTTTTCTACGCGGAATACTTGGAGATAAAACGAGAAAGGTTCCGTCAACACTGTTATTTCAATTTTTTTTAATAGATTACACTTGAAGCCGCGGAACGAAGCCGCATTTTAGAGAACTTTGCAACGCGCAAAGGCTCCCGCTTTCCTATATTTTCCTCACAAACGTATTACCGCTGCGCGTTGCGGCACTCATGTCGGAGGAATAAAGCCTGGATCGCGCATAAATATTTCACACATCACCCATCGAGATATACAGGCGTTTAAAGGCGCGCGAGGAGAAGAGCGCTCCCGGCACTTGGGGTTGGCTCGCGGAAAGTTTCGTGCGATTTTACGTTGCGTCATAAATGCGGGATGTAAATCATGCAGGGGACATGAGCTACTCCGCGGAGGCGCGTAAAAGTTGAAGGATCAAGAAGGAAGTGAAGAGGAGTCAGAGGATCATCGACAACGTAATTAATCCTGTACACTGAAAGTGCCTGACGATTATTTCTTTCTCCTATTTTTTCTTCTTTTTTTTACACAAGGTATTATATAAAATTAAAGATTTCCTACAAATGTTGTGAAAGTTTATAATTTATAGAGCCTATTAAAATCCGTTACAAGAAAGTGACGCGATTTTTAACACTATTATATTCAATTTAGTGTTACATATACATCCCTGAATTTTAATATTTCTATTAAAATTTATTAGTAATTAATATTTTAGAAATTAGAAATTATAATTAATTCTCCTCAAATAATTACTTATGATACTCTATATTGTAATATTTCTCGAAATAAAATAGAATAACCTTGATAAACTTATAATCATGTGTGTATATCCGTTTTTCTGTCACTAGCAGCTTGTGATTCGTAAAAGGCAGTAGCCTGAACAAAGAACGTACTTCCGCTGAATGATTGTAGCATAAAGTATGAAGCTTTTCGGAAGAGCAGCCACACGTGCTGACCACGTGTTTCGTTGGAAGCCTTGTTGGTAAAGTAGCCCGTGCTCGCTCATCATCACGAACAAAGGAAGACGCGTCGTCACTCCTCTATAATAAATTTCGTGAAACGATCGCTGCGTGCCGATAATTATAATTAATGATTAGTCCTAAACGGCGATCGTTCTCATTGTTAGTAAGCGATCGATGATCAATACATTTCATGTATTAGCCACTGAAAATCGGGAAACTTCTGTGTATCTCTAAAGATAAACCGACAAACATTGATTAGTTTCCAAAAGTCATAGACAGAATCTTATCGCGGCTGATAGGCTGTGTTCTACACACATATACACACGAGGAGCAAAAATATCCGTGTGACTCGTCATTCTCAGAAGGAGTAGCTGTGATATTTAATCGAATGTGATAAACGTCATTCACGACGCAGCACGGTATCTCATCTCTTTGCGCTCTGACTGATATAATAAGGTAGCTTTTATTTACAGTCTCATGGTCAATCAATATGGCCCTTGAATCGTGATAAAAAAAAAAGTTGTTTTCACACGACAGTTTTTCTCAAGTTCATAAACGATTACTAAATTGTTGCTTACACAAAATAGTAAAATAAAAGTAGAAACGCGCGAAATAGAGCTTATTTTTGTCGTGTAAAGTAAGAGTTTAAGTTGCAAAAAAGCTGCCCCTCTTTGCTACGCGATCCGCATGGCAGAAATAACTCGCTCTCCCGCTTTGAATTAAGAAATCGAGCGTTGCCATTGTCGATGTAACGCGGGGAGCTTTAAGTTTCGCAATCGCATTACGACTATTTACGACCGACGCGATGACTGCTCGCTTAACCAAATTGCCGCGTTGCAATTCCTGCAAGAAGTGTGAACGTAGCGACTGTATACATAAGAATCCCTAACTATTATCCCATAGCTTTTTAGCATACATAGTACAAAGTGCAGTTCTCTTATTACAAATAAATTAGAAAATGTGAAAAAATTATTTTTAACCCCTTTATGTTGCGTTTACTTTAGAAAAGCTATATTTTACAGATTGGTTTTCAAAGTATAAACGTCTTTCGACAATCGATTGTTTAATAAGCGACACGATTCCTTTATTATAGCTTATTTGTTGCACTTGTAGTCAGAATAATAATATAATTTTCGAAATTAATCAAGCATCGTATTGCTTACTGATTATGTCAAGTTAATATATCGGCACGTGACAATATCAGCTCCACCTATCTGTCATCAAGCGCTGCGAAATAAATTAAAATTACTACGGTGTGAAAAATATTTGTGTCATTATTCCGAGAAACGCATATCATTATGCCGTACTAATCACGTACGTCACGTACGAAATAACAACGCACGGCGATCGCTTACCGTTCATTTGTTGGCGATGATATTATGAAGTAAGCGTTAAATAAACAGGCTTCTTTTAATGCGCGCGTTTAAAGCATTCATACTTTTTCAGCTGCGTATTGCAGTATTCATTCAGAACCTTATCAGGCATGTTGAATGAAATCATAAAGTATAATTTGAATCCGTCAACGTGACTTAAGTAATTCTTCGCTTTCTATAGTATCATAGTAGAGCACTATTTCCCGAACAAATCAATCGTCGTACGAGATCGATGTAAGATTCAAATTCTACTTCGCCTTGCAAAACACGTCAAAGGTAATAAAAAAATAAAAAAATTAAAATGTTTATTTATTACTAATATAGTTAAAAAATTAGAATCGTAAGTTCGTATATTCTAAACGCGTTGCATCACACTAGTATTATCTGCAAATTAACGAACGAGGAAACGTGAGAAAATTAAAAGAAAAAATTGTTTTCTCGAAGCAGGTAGCGCGCGCGGCACTAGACACGCGGAGATTTAATCGGCGGGACATTCCACGAGGATGATGATTTCACGGTGATGTCACCGCGGCATCGAGCGGAATCGTAATCAGGATTTCGCCTTCAAGGATGGGCGCGCGCACCGGCCGAGCGAGTTGCTCGGCTCGGCGCGGCGGATACCGATTACCGATCTCGCCACTACGATAAATCGTACGATTACGAATCACCGCCGTGCCCGCGTCGCGACACATGCCCCGCGCCTTCGATCCGAGAAGTCCGAGATTGCAGGAGATGCACACACACACACGCGCTACCGACTTCTGTAAACAACGCGCCTCACTTCCGTTACGCGGCCGCGCGCGCTCAATTCCATGCGATATCGCTCTGCGCGACTCGCATCGATCGGCTGTCGCGTTTAATTGGGCGATCCAACGATCGGAACCGTGTCAGATCTAACGATCTCGCCTCGTTCTAATTACCGAACTCGAACGGCGGAATAGCACGGAGATTGCATGGATACGGCGACGGAGGAAAAACACTCTTATCAGATGTACGATTTTATAAATAATTTGGGACTAGTTCCACCCCAATCTAAATTTCGCGTTCGTGATAAACAACACCCAAATTATGTACGTTTAATAGCCGGTCTTTAGATTCTTTTCGGCCGAGATTATCGGCCACCGTGTGGTAAATGACTTTCCGATTGACGTCAGGGCGCACGTTGCACACGCGTGTCGAGCGAAAGAGAGGGAAAAAAACAGAGCGTTGAAGTTGCGTATTTTATTGTCAGACCGCAACGTTAACCAGTTGTCATAATCCTATGCGGTATGCGACTATTCGTATTTATATTTAAGCTGCTCCGATAAATTGCACTTGTGTCGACGAGAATGGCTCAACGCGCGATAGGCATTCCTTCGCGATAAAAATATGTTGTAGCCTGTCACATCAATTATGGTACAAATGTCAATTAATCGATCAAAGTTTAATGAGCCGCGAGATTTAAAATGTTAAGTGACACACATTCAAGATTTTCGGTACTCCGAAAATAAATCGAGTAATATTATTTTTTCCGAATCATCAGTCGAGTAGGCATTTCAAATTCACTTGAATTTTTCAGATATTAACCAAGAATCAAGTATCGAACGTTCTCAACATTGACCTAGTTTACACCGATCTCTTGATACGCATATCAAATAGTATATTTGAGCTGATCAGCCAATAATCAAACTAATTTATTAGTTATTTACTATTTAATACGCGTATCAAGTGATCGGTGTAAACTAGGCCATTGTTAAATATTAAAGGATAAAATTTAATAAAAATCAATACCTTAAATTAAATAACATTTTATTATTTCTAACTCACGTGTATCACGTGTATCGAAATTTATTATTTTAACATACAAAACAGTATCACTTTAACTTTATTAGTTTAGTTAAATTAACGATATATCTTGAGCAATGGCAACTTTATAGAAATGATTAAAAATGACACACAAATTGAGTATATAATTTGACGAATTAACGAATTTAACAGTGAATGTTTCGAAAATGCCTGCCCGAGCGAAAGGAGATGAAAACAATTGTCGCTGCCGCACTTCCGTGGGATCGTCAGCGTGTGAAATTCTTTTCCGTGCAATTTTCCGCGACTTTCCGCCGTCGGTTAGGGTTAGGGTTACGATATAACTCTCGAAAGTGAGGTACTCTCACCTGAGGATCCTCGGCGAACGTTGAGGAGTGCTCGCCGGCGACGACGGAGCGGCGGCGTGCATCCACGTGTTCTCGAGGCGGCGTAGTTTAAATTTACTCGTACAAACGTCGGCGCGACACGACACGAACACAAGAAACCACCGGCCACCGCGCGCGCGCGGCGTCTCTTTCACGATCCCGCGCGATTATATCACCGCGGTCACCGCCGCCTTCCTCGTGTCGAGACCGGGTTGCGTTTCCGGCGCTTCACTTTTCCGCGAAACGCCGCGTGGCTTCACTTCCGCGAATTTCCGAGCGACGGGCGATTTCGTCGCGCGAGTTAACGCGCGATACGTCACGTATCCTCGGCTGCAGCTCGTCGTTTTCCCCCCCGCGAAACGTGTCGTACGAACTGTGTCGCGTCGACGCGATTATTTTGTCGGAGCACTGGAGCAGTTCAATTTGCGTCGAAGGATCGACGTTGCAGCGCTTGCCGCGCTTCGATCACAGCGAATTTCAGTCTGGTACCGAGGGACCGAAGTTGGCCGCGCTTCAGTTCGATGTTCGATCACACTGTCGTTTGAATTTTCACTGAACTTCACACTGTCGTACGTCCCGCGTGATTCTCCGTATCTCGACTCTCCGCGTTCGGCGTGGCACCGGATTCTTTTAAGACTCCAGAAGCAGAAGCGAGAGCCACGGGCAATTCGGCAACTCGGTAGCGTAGCGTATCTTGCGACGCGTATCACGTGGCCGCAACGGTTACCCACCGCACTTGTTGATTGTCGCTGTAGACACGAGCGCCTCGTTGACGAGGAACATAATTCCCGCGGAATTCCGATACGCGTACGGATCACCACCTACGCGAAGGTTACTCACACACGCAAGTCCGATAACCTCGTACGTAACGAAGGGCCACTCTCGATCTCGTCTCACTTCCGTTACATCGAAACGCTCGCCCGGCTCGCCGAAACTGTCGCGCACAAATCGCGGAAGAGCACCGCCGGTCGGTGCTTTCTCTCGTCGAGTTACGTCGCGATCTTGCTGTCACGATCGAGCGAAGAACACCGTGGTCGCGAAACACCGTAGAAACTAACGAAAACTCATTCGGAGCAACGACACGACGCGACGGCGCACCGCCTACGCGCACGAGCGATGCGTTCAAATCGAATTAGCGCCACGAAATGCGGGAACCGACTCCCGCGACCGCCACGGCGAGACTGAGAAGCGAGAGCGGCGTGCGCATGCTCGGCACGCTTATGTCGCTTTACCGCTTCGAACCGAGCGAGTCCGTTGATGCCAGAGCGCGCTCGCGGCTCTCTCGGAAACACGAATGACGGAGACGAAGCGGGGAATAGACCGACCGACTGCGACTGTGACTAGGCACTAGGCAGTAGGCACGGTGCGGCGCGCGCGCGGCGTGCCTATCGCTTAGCTGGTTTACCCCCACCTCCATCCCCACCACTCGTGTTGACGAGAAGCCACAAACGTCGCGCCGCGCGCGCCCGTCCCCCGTCCCCCGTCCCCTCTGCCGCATTTCCCCTCACGGATCGCGCGGAGTAATACACAACAATCACCGGGGTCCGACGCGCGGCGGTTGAGATTACGAAAAACTGTAATATATCGAATATTTATTTAATACACGTGCTTCGCGGAATTTATACGGATAATATACCGAGGTATATCGCGTTCTTTTGGATAATCGGTCTCGCTTTTCTCAACCGCCAACTTGACTCGCGTGTCGCGCGACTTCGGAAAGAAGTTGCCGTTGTTTTCGGAACACAGTAGGTAGATACGAGCGGACCTTAAATTGAGTGACGCCTCGAGTAATATGTTTAATTAGTTATCGTCTCTATTAACGTCGTACGTTTAACGTCTCTATTAATTATCGATAACGTCGATAACAGTTTTTATTAACGTCGTATTTAGTCGTGTTTTGATATTTGGCGATCGTGGAGGATAGACACGATATTCATAATCGATGATTTAATTGCAGTTAACCCCAAAATTGCCTCGCAATCAGTAAAGTAGCGATCGTATTATTTTCGGTTGGTATGTTCCGCGGATAACTCTGACATTTATTCCTCTTACGTCGTCGCTTAGATTGCAATACGTAAAAGTAATCTCGACATTATATTCGTTGTTCAAAGTACGAAAAGTCGATCATGTATCTTTTTCCCTAAGGTATAGAAACGTGAAAAGTGAAAAGTTTCACGTAAATATCTCTTTAGCTGGCGCCAGACTCTGCGCGATTCGTGATTCGCGGTTCGCCATTCGCGTCGATTCGCTAGCGGAGCGGTTTTTTTTACGAAATCAAATAGATGAATCGAAATCGCGAAATGATAAACCATGAATAGTGGAGGGTCTACATCTACATTGGCAAACGGCGAATCCATACGAATAGCGAATCGCAAATCACGAACTACGAATCGCGCATAGTCTAGCGCCAGCTTCTCTATTGGTGTTTCCGCTAGGGGAAAAGATACATGATCGATCTCCAGTGTGGGACTGTGGGAGCAGCAAGTGTAGCGTCCTCGCGACGCACCACGACGCACGACCGGCACCCCGGACGGTTGCTCCTGGCGAGTGAAGTTGGCCGCGCTATTTACGAAATTCTCTCCGCGCCCCGCGCTCCGCCATGTTAGCGTCTACCTGCGGTACGTCAGCGGATCGTATAGCTTTGCTTCGCAGCTTCTCCGACGACTCCGACGTAATTCTTCCGTCGCCGTGTAATTAAGTACGCGTCGCGTCGCGAGATTAATACCGGGAGTGCCGTGCAAAGTGTCGCGCGGTCATAAGCGACGATATTGTCGATCTTCTCGCGTGAACGTCGCGAGTGAGTCAGTGAGTGCGCCGACGAAGATGCGACAACGGACCGAGAAGAGGAGGAGGCGAAGGCGGCCTCCTGGGAGGCATCGGGCGACGGCGGAGCGACCGTAGGGTGAGTAATTATTCGTTTATTATTTTGCTGTCCTGTCAGTCCTGTCACGGCCAGGTCCCGTCACTTTCTCAAGCGCAACTTGATTCGCCCATTAAATGATACTCATTCGTACGATACCGTTTGAGGTTAACTCCGGTGCAATTTCGTAATTTCGGAGTTCAGTTTCTGATATGCGAGAGGAGATATTACATCGCGAACGTCGCCGACGTCTCTCTCTTATTCACACAGTAATATATATTACTTGCACGATTTTTCGCGGATTAATTATGCGAGTTAATGCGGAAATATGCAGCCGCTTACGGCCTACGGCCGGCGCTATTGTTTATTCTTGCATTAACATATTTTAAAATCATATATCTCTTGAAAATGTTTAAAAAAATGCCTGCTTTAATATAAAAATATTTTTTTGTTACAGATCAACGCAGGATTACAACTCCGCTGTTGCGCATCGGCCGGTGAGTTACTTTTTATTTCAATATCAAGGCAATGGATTGGTAAAATTATATTAAAAACGTAAATAAAATGTATGTATATAAGAAATGAGATGTAATTCTTATAAAATGATCTATTGCCTTGAAATAAATCGGCTCGGAAATAGAGCCTAGAAAATATTTTTACAATTTGTAATCCTCTGCCGACTTTTTATCACGCAAGATTACGCGTACTCAGTGATAGTGATACGATATCTGAATGGGGCCGCGGCTTCTGCGGCAACGTGAGTAGTAGGGTTACACCGAACACCCCGTCAGCCTGGTCAGCCTTACCCCTACTCTGTTCCCCACCACTTATGTTGCCGAGAATCCACGGCTCCATGGTATCACTGATTGTGAGTGAGCCAGTCACGCAAAGTCGTCCCTTCTCAGTCGCTCCTGCGACGCGCAGCATCGCGTACCGTGTCTTTCTCGCGCTTCCGACCTGTCTCCCTCGCCGCCCGACCGCGCTGGTCCCCCGTCGTCCCCCCGCGTGCTTCATTGAGAATCCTTATCTCCACTTCTTCCTAACGTCGATTGCTTACATCAGAGGTTGCCAAACGTCTCACCGCAGTCACGTCCGCGTCTTCTGTTTACTTACGAAATCAACGCGCATTCAAATCCGGAGGTAATTTAAGAGTTTAGACTCGAGATTTGAGAATATGTAATGCAGAAAGAGCTAGACGCATATCGCAATAGGTGGTGTCGCGTGTTATTAAAATGACTTAAAGAAGAGGCACTTGAGATGACCAAAACATCAATTTTCTATTTTAAAAAATACATTGTCTCTTGCACATTTTCAACTGATACAAATTGAATTTTGGATATGTCTAGATGTCTAACAAAAGGTTTGTTCTTTAAATTCTTAGAAGTGGATGATTAAAAGCAATAACGAAACAAATTTGAGATGTGAGATTGTGATGCTAAATAGTAAATGGATGGCCTTCGGCCGTAAATCATGGTTTTTAATCTTTTCGTATTTGTATCTCTTTCTTAGAAAATACTGTAAATTAATTATAATCTTTTTTGAACCTCTTCACATAAATAAATAAACTACGATTTAATTCGATTTAAAAAAATTACAATCTAATTAAAAGTCATGAGTGATAAAAGTTACAAAAGAAAAATAATTGTTTTTAATCCATAATCAAAGTTTAACAAGAGATTATCTAGAAAAGAATATCAATTAAAATGTATTCAATTATAGAAAAAAATTAAAAAAGATGATTCGAATATGTTGATCCACAAAAAGGAGTATAAATAGTTTCGCCCTATTTCGTTCGACTGTACTCCTCCTTAAACAAACGCTTTTTTTTTTACAAGAAAAGTTGAATCTTTTGTAAACCATTACTTAAACATTAGTTTACGGACAATCATTTTTATCTGCTTGAATAATTTTGTACGATGTATATTTTATTTTAATTTTTCCCGAGGAATAGCATCTCTTTCACGCCATGTTTTTCAACATTTTTTTTTTTAGTGATAACACGCTACAGTGTTATCTTTCTCTCTCTTTCTCGCCTAACTCCGGCACGATCAACCCACCGCGCGCCGTCTCGTCAACGCGTACGCACCTCGCTCTCTCAGCTGTTCCGCGTCTCGGAGGCACGCACGTGTATGTGCACGCGTAGGCGTCCGTCGCGCCGCAGGCGCCGGTCCTCAGTTTTCACGGAATGATCAGCGGGGATGTAGGAGTCTAATTACGCGTGCGTGCCTACCGATTGTTTGCCGCACAGTCAGAGATTTTACAATGTAACAAAATATCGGCTAACCCTTCATGAATAATTCATTCGCGAAACAATTATTGTTATTACGCCCTTAACTCTGTTTTGTAACTTTCATCTACGCGCTAAGTATTTTTGCCGACAGGTTCGGGCCGGCGCGGCGATAATTTTCTCGCGAGGTAATAGTTTCTTGAAATATTTTCCTTTTCTAAGAACTGTATACAGCTATGCAGCTATTGTTCCTTCGATTTTGATCGTTGTGATATTAATATCTATTTTATATTAACGTTACTATTAATATAAATATAAAATATATAATGATATTAATTAAATCACATATAGGTATATAATTAAATTAATTATGATATTGTGATTTTTACTTTTTGTCGCATCCTTTTTTCTTTTATTGCCGATTAAAGCATTATTAGAGAGTCACAGTAGCTTATATTTCAAGGAGCAAGAATCCTCCGTTACATTGTCATCCAAAAATTATATAGTGTTTATCTTGAAAAAACAAATTTTTACGCGATATCCTCGGGTGGACCTCGGGATGGCAAGCCGAAATTTATCATGGCTGCAGGATTGATCGATGGAATGCAACGAAGCATCTCCGTGCAAGCTTGTCCGCTTCAACTGCTGGTCTGGTGCGAATGCGCACGTCCTTGAAACCAAGGATCCCGAGCCATTAATTCCGCGGAGGATGTTCCGCGGGAAAGAACATTCGTCCTCGCGAGACTCAGCTGTTTCTTACAGAACATGCGAGCATGTTGGAGCACGCGTGGATATACGACTATCTTGAGTGAATAGTGCCAGCCCCCATATCCCTCATGGTTTGCTACTCCGAAAGATCTCTCTCATTCGCCGTCGTAAAATCGACGGGAAAAGCCGCGACGTCTGTCAGAGCTTAAATTTATACGCGACTCGGCACAAAAAGTGTTTATTAAACTCCATTTTATATATGCGCCGGAATAAAAAACACAAAGTAAGAAGGAAACATTCGAACAATCTAAATTTACAGAACATAATCAATTTTGGAATTCTAGATTTAATTCCAGTGATAGAGTATTTAATGAAGTAAAAAAAGGATCTTTAATTTTTAATATTAAATACTAAAATTTTTCACGTCTGGATAAAGCAAATATTACTTAAAGTTAAGCATAAAATTCTTATTTTTACGAATATTTTTGAAATTTATTATTTCAAGTATTAAATTCCTTTTATATACTTACACTAATTTTATGGGAATTATTATACATTGAATATATATTTTGAGTAATATCGTGTCATTGTCCTCTATGACGAGTAATAATGCACTCGCAAAATCGATAATCGACGAGGAGGAAGAAGCTTGCCCGTGCATACATCGTAGCCGTGCGGTATGCTCGCCGCATGCCAACGAGATTACCCTATTATTACTTCATCTAGTCCAGGATAGTGCTGGCCCGTGGCTTTCCATGCTTTGGGTACGCTGAGATAATCAGCTATTTACCGCGCAGGTTGTTCAACCCTCCTGTTAGGAACAGAGTGAGGTTCTTTGCACGCCTACGCTATAACGATTGTAAATATTCACTTAAACGGAGACCCATATTGGTTGAGTGTTTATCTCATCATTAATTCTTTAGAGCTATCAGGAATTTCCTTTTTGGTTTCCTCTGTTCCCTTTGGACTTAAACCATCGCAGATATAAGAATGCTGTCCGTATAAATTCTTTTAAAGAAAAATATCTGATAGTTAAAAAGCTAATTGTGAATGAGTTCTTGACTTATTGTGCGAACGAGACGCTCAAATATAATTGGAATATCTCGGTCGAACGATAATAATTGACACTGGGCGTTATTATGTAACTCTTTTTCTGGAAGTCGGCGACGTTGCGTGTCACAAGAGATTCCGGCGGCGCCTTTGCGGCACACAACGCGCGTTTCAACTTTAATTCGTCGAGGGAAATATCATGAGAGCCCGCATGCCTTTCCATTAATCTCAATTACGGCGCAATTAAAAGCAGTTAACGAAAGTGGGGTCGTGAACCGAGGACGTGCCCACCTTCGTAACCGGGTTCTTTCGTTCTTGCTTTCAGAACTACTTCACGCACGTTATTTACGACGAAAGAAATATTAAACAAAAGTATATAGAAAATAACATTTTTTAACGTCAGTTAAGATGCGTATGTGTATAATTGCAAAAAACAATTATAACATATTTTTAAGAATATTTTATAATTGTAAGAAAAGAAAAATTGTAATAATTGCGAATAATTGTGTGTGATAGTTATTACTTCTATTCCTAATTATGGAAACATTCACTGTTCATACTATCACAATAAGCACCTATGTAGATAATTTTCGAGCTTATGTACGTGGAATCGGGGATTGAAGTTTCGAAACGCCGTGTAGAGTGTGTAGATCATGGACGGTTCTTTCCGAGCCGAGTTATGATATATGTGTTTTCGTGTTCGAATTCATCAAGGCGCATTAGAGGGACCCGGAATATCTCGCATCGTCGATTTCATTTGCATTCCTTTTCTCACCAAGGCCGCGTCGGGCCCACGGGACCCATAGCTCCAGGGGTCTCCGCTCGGTTGTTTCACCGCGCACACACGCCTCTCGTCTTTGGCTTTCGTTCTCGCGCGAGGCGGCGCGTATTAAAGGTCCTCCTCGATAATAATGACAAACGTTCGTCCTCGCGGCAAGAATTATTCGTTTCGCGATCGTCCCGTTCCGAAGGGCCTCCACGGAAATGCGGGCGTTAAATCAACGACTGGCACGAACCTTACCTCGTTATCGCCCTTACGCTCTTACACCGTACGACACGCGAGATTTACTTAACAATGATGACGACGTCTCGGAAAGGCAAGTGCAAGGGTTATTCACCAAAAATAATCAGTCTTTCGTAATCTATACAGACTTGTTATAATTTTTAATCGATCTTTAAATTAAGATTATACAGTCTTGCGTTAGAATTGAAATCAAAATTAGTAAATAAATTAATAAATAAAATTTAAAAAATAACTATATTACAATGTGGAATTCAAGTTTCCCATAAAATATAATGCAAAAGATAAATCTAGAGAGTATTTAGAATAATTTTGAATTCTCTATAGATTTTATTCTGCAATTAGATTTTAATGAATTGTGGCATTTATAACAGATTCAAAGCACAAAAAAATCATCATTTAACTATTTGTAAATGAACAAATATATTTTTGCCAATTTATACTAGGGGTTTTCAACCTTTTTTGTCAAGAGAGCTATATTAAAATCTTTGTAATGATCCGGAGGCTGAATAAGTTTTATTTTTAAAAATTATATAAAAATAAAATATTTGTATTAAAAAAATCTTTTATATTATAAAAGTCCGACGCAGCGACGACCACAAAACCAAAGGGGCTCACAACTTTATGTATATCTTACATTTATAAAACGTCGAAATTTCTTGACAAACCGGATCTAACCTGCGAGCCGTAGGTTGTAGACTTCTGGTTTATACCATTGTTCGACAAAAGTCGGTTTTTCTATTTGCAATGACGATGCAAATCCTATAGGAACCAAAAAGAACAGCACAGATACGATCTTTCAGTAAAAAGGAATAAAGCCTCCGTGGTGTGTCTGAACGGATGTTTTGAAGATCTTTTTGAAACCTGTTTCGATTTGTGTGAAAAATTCAACGATTTTTTCACTCTAGAAATTTGTCTGAAGAGACAGATTTAAAGCAATTCTGCATTTTTAAACTCTATTGTCAGTAAAAATAATATTTATAAATTACAAAATTTTTGCATATATTAAAAAGAAAATAAAGTTTTATTTTTTAAATCGCAGCAATTGATATAATTCAATGTAAATATTTCTACAAAGTCTCAATTATATTAATATAAAATGAATGATCATAAATAGTCAATTTTATATAATAAAATATCGTATCCTTATGAATTTCTTCAACACGTTTCCAAGTTGTACAACCTTGGTAATAGCACATCGATTTGTTCTCTATCATCCGTACGGCGCGGCGTCGGGTTTCGATACCGCGGACAAATAATGAAATTCAAGATGTTCCAGCCCAATGCGCGTTGCATCGGAAATCCCTCATTGTTACTGTGACGCGCGCGTTCGATGCGGTTGTGTGTATCCTTTCGTCCTTTCGTTTAGAAGATCGGATATCCAACCGGTTCGCGCGTAAAATGATTCCTTTTATTTCGGTTTTTCATCGGCCTTCATCTTGCAGTTCTCGCCCATTCTTATGTTAATACTGAGGAGTAATGTTAATATTCCGTCATAACAAATGACATAAAATCCTAATTAGCATTAACTGACATTTGTCAGTTTACCTATAGAGAGACAGATATTTTTTAAACGTGACATTTTAAATTTATTTATGAAAAAATTCATTTTTAATGATTAACTCAGTTGTTTATGACGAATCTAGTTAGCTTCGAAATTAAATTATTTTTCGATTCATCGACAACCACTTTAATTATGTCGATGAGCCAAGTGTGACGCGCGTTACGAGATATTTTACAGACTGCGATACTGCGAACGCCGCAACACGTTACGTCTTATCAATGGTTTATCAGCTTAAACAAAAGCTGTATGTATTACAATACCGACGCGCGGCGCTTCAGCTCATTTCAAGATGATAATTGATAACACGTAAGTAGTACCGTGGGACAGCTTGCGGCTGCAGCTTCAAACGCGGTCTGTGAAATGAACGACTGCTCCTCACGTTACGAAGCGCCACGTAATCTCGTGATTATTATCTTTGGTATTATTTATTATTTTGACGAATTTAACATTACTTTACGCTATTTTTAATGATTCTAGCTTGTTACTTTTATTATCGTAAAAATTCTATTCCTCTTAAAAATAATTATTGATGTCATCGACGTGAAAATCTAGAGTATTCTAAAGAAATACAATAATTGTTTTTTCTCCAAACTTTTAAGAACATTTTTACCCGGATTTTTACCCTGTTTATTTACCCAAGTTGGGAATCGATTTCAAGCTGGAAAACCTGTTATTGAGAAAACATCCGGTATTTTTGGGACAGTCTGTATATAGCGCAGCGGGACGGACAGAGTGATTTCCACCTGAGAAAAGACCTAGCGAGAAAGACATCGAACCGGTCCGCAAATATTTTCCACGCGATAGTTAATGTCTCCTCTTTGCGGACATAAGCTCGTTCGCTTATGCATACGTCCGCATACCTGGTGCAGCATCTATGCGCGCGCGCGCGCGCGCGTGCAACTCTTCGTCTGGGCTGTGTGTTAGAGAAACTAGGTAGCCTTGAAGGAACCTCCGTTTTCTGCCCGCGAATTCTAGCCATCTGCGCGTCTCGTCGCTTTTATTTAAGAAGCGATGGGACGTGTGTCATTAATTTGCATAGCCAGCACGCCTATCGCAGTGACCTTGTTCGCGGTGTCATCGTTTTCGTGCCGGGCTTCGAGACGTATATAGGGTGGCACATGCAAGTTTTAAAGTCTTTCGACACTGATTAAAATTGTGAACTATTTCTCGATTATCCTCCAATTATTTGGAGTGTCCGCAGTATTTTTACAATCTCGAAGCGATACTTAATTGTTAAGTATATTACTATTAAATGAAGATTCTCTGTGGAGAATTGTTGTTAATTCGAAGAACATTAATTCCGAATGACGTCAACTATTTGGACAAAGAAATAAGAGCAGAAATCAGGAATGCGGGTTAATGAGAAGTAACTATTTTTAGTCTGTTTTAAGTTGTTGTAATTAAGAGCACGTTGTAAGTGCCGTGTGCTCGAAATACGTGACTCGCGTAAATTGCATTCATTAAGTTGTAAAAATAACATTACTCCTTACTATGTACATGTAAGGAGTGGCTTTTATAAACACAGGAAATAATATTTAGATTTAAAGAAGTGAATTTTGTTGCTTGCTGATTGTGCTACTTATAAGGTATATAATATTATATTAGTTATTGTTTTAAAAGCTTTGCAAATTTTTTAAAAGTTGTCATGGATTGTTTGACCAATTATATAATTTTTTTACACGTTTATTTTTATTTATTAAGGATATTACTTTGAGAATTTAATGGTCGTTCTCTTGACAACGACGGTTATTACGGCGCGTTTCTCGCTGGACGAATAGTTTCGCGCGGAAAAAGACGGAGATTAGAGTGGAAAGACGTCGTAAAGAGAGGCTGAATAGTCGAGACACGATTCCATGCTTTTATCTGCCGCACATTCCACGACCGAAATATTTTTATTACGCGCATAAAAGGCTTTGCGTGACAATCTTCTTTATCTTCAACACAATTTTCTCAATCAATTACTATCTCACCTTCTTGTCTAATGGTTAAATCATTAATTGTAATTATTGTACTCTAATTTTCAATCCTTATAAAAAACATTTTTCTTGTAATTATTTATATCTTCTCGAAAGTATGAAAGAAAAACTAACAGAGTAGCTCGCATCACTCGGAATTAATAATAAATTATGTTACTTTCGTAAAACATTTTGTTTCTTAAAATGAACAGGATATAATTTACATCATTAAAAAATCAAGCAAATAATATCTTGATATTAGATGGACTTTCTGTTTTTGGGTTCTGTTGCTGTAATTCATCTTGAAATAAGTGAATAACAGGGAGACTAGCAGGGAGCAAAGACGTAAATACTTTATCGCCTCGTTTCAAGCAATGATTCTTAGAGGGGTGGAGTGTTTCAACGACGGAAAGTGTTTTCCAGGCTTCATGTTCTTCTTTCGTTTGAAATCGGGATTTCTATTCCTGGAAATACAGTAAACCACGCGATAGGTGGAAATCGAGATCGAGTTAACAGACGGTCGAGAAAGAAATTACACGACCTTCCAACCGCATCGCTCTATATCATTCTATTTTAGCTCGCTTTTAATCAATCCGATCTTTTTTTTATTACATGTTATCTTTCGTTATGTAAATTACTCGTTACGCCGAATTTTCGCCATCAATCAACACGATTGACCTCGTCTTCCAAATCGAACCTTTTACTCGCATACCGTGTCTTCTACTCGCCGGCACAGCCGAATCGCACAACGTCGCATGAGTCACAGGCGTCGCGGCGTCGCAACCTTTGCGATGGTCCCGGCACGGAATTATTTATTGACGCCCCGTCCAATAAATTATTTCCGGCAGGATGCGCGTCGAGGAACAGCGACGGCTGAGTCGTTCTGCCTTATAAACGCGAGGACGATTTCTGCGAGACAAAGTGTCGTGCGGGGCTGTTACCACGACGTGGCATTGTTCGGTCGGTTGTGCCAGTTGCAACAACGAACGCTTCCACGGTCGTTACTACCACTGCGTCGAAAAATGCCCTGGAGAAATAAAAGATATCCCTCTCGAAGGATTTCCTCGAAGGATATGCTAACTCACCGCTTCGGCTCTTCACACGGCAGAAACAGCGGGTCGCACTCGAGTCGTTCTTATCGTGCGTATACTTGACCCTCGGGAAAACGTTAGCTCCTGCAGCGCGATACATCATCGAGACAGACATTTTTGGAGCCTATACTTTAGAGGAGCCTTCGTATATATCTGCCAATCCCTATCTGCGCGTTCTGTCGACAGCTGATATAATATTTAAGTGAAAAACCTTGCGACGCTTTCCAGGTACCCGGATAAATCTGGGAGGAGTGGCGGACAAAGTAGAAGGATATCGTATATCGGAAGCATCGTGTTAGACACGCGTCTAGGTTTTCTGGTCTGTCATCTGAATTTTATATTACAGAATGTTCAAATTTTTGATGATTGAACAAAAAATGGATTTTCTTATGATATGTATATCTATAATATCTCTTTCGAATTTTTTATATTTTCAATATTTATCATATACAATTATGTTCTAATTAGTAACATAATTTACAGTCACATATTAAGTTCTGTGCGGTTACTTTATATATATATTATGGTTTTTGACATAATACAATTCCATACAAGGATTTTATTATTCAAGAGCACACAAAGGGGGTTGCACGAAGTGTTTTCAAGTGTTGGGTGCAAGGCCGAACACTTGAAAAAGCGTTCCCTTTCTTTCTACCCAGAAGAATCGTTATAATATGGTGGAAAGAACGACCTAACTATTACCAGCTCGTAAACATTGCATCGCGTGGCTGTAAAACGTCTCGCGGACCGAATATATAGGGTCCTTCTGCCATCGCAAAGATTGCGCCTTATATCGTTTGCACAGTGCACACTCGCGACAGTGTATAAAGCGGCATTTGTCCCGCGGGAACGTATCGCTGCTCATCGATTCGACGTGGGCCGACGGAAGGCGAATTTACAACTTCCTTCCTCAATGCGATTCCAACATCGACAACGAGCATGTGATCTATGATCGAACGAGAAGCGAGAAGGAGGCGTGAAGCTTTCATCGATTCAATAAAACATAATATTAAAACGTAAAGTGTGTCTCGTGCTTGTGTGGCACGTTTAATAGTGGAACTACGCCGACGCAATGCAGAACAAACCGAATATTGGTAAAAATCGTTAAAAATCTGCTATCCTCTTTATTGTATTCCGTAATAAGAATTTTTAAACAATTTAAATAATTTAAAAGGGAAATTAGATAACTTAAATATTTTAATATAATGCATCGAATTAGGATATTTTAATGAATATTTATGTTATTTTTTCATATATCTTATAGCAAGCTTGTGTTAAATTATTAAAATCGTATACATATATATTAATTGAAAAAATATATATATATAGTATATGAATCCGATAATCGTTTTTGCATATTTTCAAAATTTTCATGTTTTTGAAGTGACAAAAGTGAAAAACGACGTCCGGGGCAAAGTCAACACCACGCCGTTTCGTCGGCTCCCAGTAACTAACAATGCTTGTCATGCAGCCGTATGGCTCATGACAAATGTATGCGCACGTCCGATCGCGAGTTTACCTGCATTAATTGTTTTTCAGACATGAGTTTAGATGAAGATAATTGAAAGTTCAACAATTTTTGTTCTCATTATTTCAAATGATTGTTCTAGCTACTTTATTCCAAATTTTTGTACTTTTTAAATACACAATAAACAATGTATTTTCATTTTCAGACAGTAAAAAATAAGTTCCAGATCAAATTGTGTCGATCAGACAAAGTGTTGAGTTTGCCCCGGCGGGGTGTCGAGTTTGCCCCGGCATTTTTCAATTCGAAAATTTGTCTTCGCGTCACTTTTCCTTTCCTGGCGGCAAAACAAAGCGACGTACAGCAAAACTTTATATATTTTTATTTTTGTTATAAATAATAAATTACATACATTAAATATTAGTACAAAAATTCTTTGCAAAAGCTTTGAGTTTTATTTGACTTTCGGGCCGTTTAGTTGAAAACATGGCGAGAAGTTGCAGAATGCATGTGCGTCAACTACGTAGCAATAAATCGCGTGAGAATGAGATTCTCGCGACACTGAAATACCACGTTTTCTATTGGCGGTCTTCTGAGAAAGGGTTTCTAACTACGTGTGGATCCATGGAAAAATCTCGCGGTGAAAACGATATATTTCTGTTTGCACGGGAGAGATCGTGCTAATGTCAAGAGTCGATGGATCTTTGCAACGCTTAAGGTCGAACGAAATCACACTTTCAGTATAAACTCGTATTTGCAAAACAAAAATTGATAGAAACTCTTCTCATTGATGTAGAAAATAAAGCAGCTATATTTAGCATTACAAAGATGCGAATCTTTGCAAATTTAATTTGCAAATCTTATGTAACATTTATTTAAATGATTTATTCTGACATCGTATTTTTTTTATGAATGTCAAGAAACATTTTGATTAGAAGTAAACTTGCATCTCTCAGTGTTTTTAAAATTGAATATTGGATCATTTATTGGAAGATTTCGTTTGAAACAATTCAATATTGTTAAAATTCTCAAACCTTATTTCTATTTTCTTTTGTCATTTCTCTTATATACTGAAAAGTATGTAACATATTAAGAAATAATTTAATTAATTTAAATATAAAAATAGAATAAAGAATAGATAGGGATTAAGAGTTTTGATTATAATAAAGATATTGTAATAAACTGTACTGTTTCTGCACGCTTTGGAAAATTTTGCTGCGGGCGAGTCTCTCACCCCCGATCGTATCGACAAATAAATCACGACCGTCGCACAGAAGGGGTAATAAATCCGATGGGACTTTTTCTAATTATACGGCCTGCTCCGTGCTCGCGAACGGCATTGAAGGCGCCTGCTCAGCGCCGTCCGTTAACAACCGTTCGAATGGCGTATAAAACAAGTCGCCGCGACGTTTTCATTGCGAGCAAAGCAAGGGGGAGGGAGGGACGAAGAGCGTAGAGCTGTAGAGTATATCGGAGGGATGCAAGAGAGAGGAAAGTCACCCTCTACGTGAAGCGCCTTTAGCCGAATGTATACGGTCGTTACGTTAGTCGAGCGTGTTGACGGGCCTTCGGCTTTCCTCGCGCCGCTCTCTTCGTCTTCTCAGTTTCGATTTAAACAAGCCTGAGACGTGGCCGGCTTGGCCGTATTTTTAGTACCGCGAGATCGTTTGGATCTCCTGCTTGTCGACAACGGCATGCGCATGTTCCCGACGGCGCGGTAAAGAAATCTGTTGTAACATATGTGATCTTACTGATGCCTTAAGGCTTTTTTTCATATCCTTTTCCGACACGATAATTTTTAAATTAAACCACTCTGCTACTCGGTGCAGAGATAAGAGGGTATATCCAAGATAATTTTTTCTATAAGTAAACTTTATTTCTAACAATAGGTAAATAATTTTAATTATCATTTTGTAAATATGTATATGAAATAATATGCAAAGAAAGTTGTTCATTTCAAACTTATTATGATGTTTGCTCGCTTATTATTAAATAACAGACAAATTTCCTTTCGAGCTATCAATAAACACTCAAAGGGTTGATGAAAAATATGTTACTTTCGTGACTTTCGTCTTCGAGTATTCGCTTTTTTTTTTTAAAGCGTACTATTGTTAACATGTGGATTTAACGCATGTAGGTCGCCTTTGGTTAAAAGCTGCGACTCCTCCTCCGTAGAAAAACTCTCTTTATCGTCTCGTTAGTACGTCGTCGTTCGAGATGAGAGACGATTATTCGGTGCCTGAAGAGCTCGGAGTGCGTGTCGAATCGATCGGCACGGTCGAGTCGAGATCGGAATGACTCGTGAGCCATGACCAACTATTGATGCGCTATCGCGTAAGCGTTCTCATATTATTCTGCTCTTTTCCTAATGAGTGTTTTTCCCTCACGACAGTATGACAGGGCGTATGATTAATAACGTGAACGCTGTTGAACAAGACAGACGCGATTTTTTTCATGCAATCAGTGCGCCAAATCGGCAACATAGTACTGGAGTAACTATGAATTCTTTAGCAAAATGGTCTAAGATTCTGCTATATTTACAAGTTGAAGGTAAAAATACTATTCTACGTCATAAATATAGAAATATGTGATTATATTTTTCTAAATATTTAAAAAATTTAAAGAAATATTCATTACGTTCAGCCAATGCTATAAATCTTTGTTTCGAGTGAAATTCGATTCTCTCACGGATATAAGTGCATCATGGTACGGGCGAACGAGAAAAAGCAGTTTCTCACAGTCGCTATCAGCACATGCGTGCCAGTTGCAATTTCGCAACGAATTCCATTAGCACCATAACGACTAATTAACTATCACGACAGAAACTAAAAAACATCACGAAAGATCATGGAATATTCAGAAAAACATCACGTTTTTCTGAATATTCCACACACATGATATCCATTGTCCAAATAAAAAATAAAATGCCAAATGAACGGTTTATTAAAAAATTTTAGTAAGAATTTATATTTATACAATGCCTAAATTTATTAAATAAATATTTATTAGACATTGTTATTTGAATTCGAATAAAAAATGGTAAAAAGTAGATTAGTAATATAATGAAGTACAACGGTTACGTAAAATACTCAAGAGAACGCATAAGAAAATCTTTAAACAAATTTTACATAATGTTTACTATTTAAATAAAACAATATATACCTCCCTCCTTTTTTATATTTTGGTCTGGAAGAACGCGAATATGGTGAGAGGATCGAACGGAATGAAAATGATCACGAAATTATCATCGACGCGGTATCGTTCCCACCATTAAGACCTATTGTTGGCGAGTCTTATTTCCAAGTGACCCAGAACCGCGCGGTGTGAGAAAAGGAACTTCTTCTGGGCTGGGAGATTTTTTTTTCGTTTAACCGAGCGCATATCCTGATGTGTTTCGCGATGCAGTCTGCCGCATTGTCCCTCCCGGTGACGTGACAGCCGTGACTCGTTTAGCATAAAACAGCGTTGTTCGATCGTACTTGCGTTAGCATATGCAGCGCGGTAGCCTTGCTCACTCGCATATGTACGACTCGTAAAATGCGCTCGTAGCATTTCCTACCGTTGACATCACAATAATGATATTAATTATGCTATGTAAACGCGCGGGGATGCGACGGCGGAACTCGAACAACCGATGCTTTACTTCCCTGTCCGTTATTCGCCACATCGAATGCACTTGTCGCCGTTGCAGTCTGATGAATTGGCTATTCGCCAGTCGCGGAGCCTTCGATTCTGCACTGTTTCTCTAATGGAACTGCCTGTTGTCAGTTTGTAAAGCGAAATGTTTATTGTTAGAATAAAGCAGGATTTCCAGAAATAAGATGTTTTTGATTTAACTGCGCGCTTCCGTGTCTATTTCGAGGAGAAGAGTTTAAAAATACGTTTCTGATTGTTAACTTTTGACACTTACAAGGGATAAAAACGTAAGAAGTAATTTATGTTGAAGAACAAGAAAAAACTTCTTTACTACACTCAGAGAAATAGACAATTCGTTCGAAAATTAACAAATGGATAATCCGATATTTTTAATCGGAATTATGAAAAGCCGATCAAGATTAGAATAATGTCCAATCAATGATAGCCGGATATAGCCGGATATCATTGATAATTGATCGGCTTTTTAATTATTCCGATTGAAAGTGTCGGATTGTCCGTTTGTTAATTTTCGAACGATCATTTAAACCTGGATTTTTCTTTCGGTGTATTTATTATTTAACGCACAAATTAATATAATAAATGAGACTGTGCTTATGTATGTCGTATACTTTTACAAACACACACAAAAACCGTGTTAATAATAAATTTTCCTCTTTTGTCGCTTTTTGTCGACGGCCGTGACACTCTTGAACTGAACAAGTTACAAAAAATTCACCTTTGCGCGCGTTGGAGACCTTCGCGGAACATTCTTGCCGTTACTTACATTCTCTTCCTCCTCGCTGGCATCGCCGAAGCGTGAAAATTGCAGCGTGACGTGAAAATGTTTCCTTTCAACCGGAAAGCCGCCGGTCGCGTCCGTTTGTATGATAACTTGTTAGAGTTATGCAGAATGGCTTCCTAACGAAGACACAATATCGGCCAATTATGTACTACAAGATGCAAATTTGCATCGCTAATGATATGCACAAAGAGCAACGGATTTCTTGTGATGATCGAGCTACCGGCAACTTCTTCGGCATCTTCTTCCTATGCGTTTAATCGCACGCGTTTGTGGTAAGCAAGATAATTAGTATTAATAAATGAAACATTATTATTAATCCATAAATTGTAAAAACATGGCGGAGGTATAACCAACAAATAACAAATTGTTTATTTAATATTACCCATTACATTTTTATAATTATTGCAATTCTATAAATTATTTATTTTTGTTATTTCACACACGGAGTTTCTCCCATTATTAATCTATTATTATTATTATTATTATTATTATTATTAAATTGATTATTAAAGTTTTATTAAATATCAAAATTATGAAATTGATGTAAATTGATTTAACAAAAGTTATATCTTATATTAAAAGCTTATAATAAATGTTAGTCCAAAATAAAATTTCCAGACTCTGAACACAAATAGCTTTCAAATTTTATAAATCTGCAGCTTTTTGTCTTCCATGCTCTATAACGCGGTATAACAAAGTAAAATTGATCTTTTATAACCATCCTACACTTTCACTAGGCGCGGTTGAGCTAGTTGTCATTGAAAATTATGAATTTTCTGTAGCAATATAATCTAGATAGCGTTGGGAATGGGGTCGTTCATCTCGACACTCATTTTACACATGCATCGACATGAAATTCGTGCATGTATTAAAATACAACGGCCAAAGACGTCGCGAACAGTAATACATTGATAGCCCATTGATAAGCGGGTTTACCCAGATGTATGGTAGCTGTGTGGTATCGTCGCGACATGCCGCTGGTGCCTTGCAACCGGCAGCACCTGCAAAAATAAATATGATAAATAACGTGATAAATGGTTTTTATCAAGTAACTTCCTGTGGATATGAATCGTCGGTGAAGTTTTACTATCGCGCGCTACGCACACACTTGATATCCTACACGTAAAACTTACTAGGCTACTAGTGTGTTGTCGAGCTATTAGTTTGTCGGCATTTTTAATTATTAATTTTCTAACAATCTAATTATCAACTTTGTTATTAATTTATGTAAAACAACAATTAAATTTGTTAAAATATTCTTTTGATCAAATAAGATAAAGATTTTACTTTTTAAATAGATGGAATTTATTCCATGATAAACGCATGCATCGAAATTAAATTTAAATGTAATTACAGCAACTTTGTCTTAATTATTCCAAACCTATTCATATTCATTGACAAGTCAATAAAAAGAATTCTGACACTGTTTGCTCACGACAATCGGTATATATATAAGTCACACATCCCAAATAGATAAAGCAAACATGATCTATGCACTCACGATATTTCCGGTCCATTATCTAACGTGCCGATTGCGTCAACGAGCATGTAGTTGTTGCTCAGTCTCGACAGCGCAATTAATTAATCCCGGTATATAATAATTCTTAACGTAACAAGGAAGTACTAAAAGTAACTAGTTGGAAGGTAGCGGCCAATTATTGGCCGTATGTCTCGAAGTTACTGAGGCCCTGATGCAGCAATCGCATCAGTAGGCGATGGCGCGTAACGATGCGATATATGCTATATAAGATAAATAAAGTTTACACGTTTAGATGATACATCAAGATGCATTTTAATATCGTATTTCCTCGATTACGAACATCCACAAATCGTTAACTCTCGTGAATTTAATCGCTTAATGATCTTTACTAAATATATCTTTTTAAAAACTTAATATTTTATAAAAATTGTTAAATCCTATAGTTTTATATACATATAATAATGTGTGTCAAAAACTTTATTTTAATTTCCACGATAGATTTTTTGCTCATTTCAATATCAATGTTTTCTATAAGTTATAATATTAACATATTATTAATAACTTACAAATTATATTAAACTTATTTTTTAGAGTGAAAATTAAATTGCTTAAGTTATTATAGGAATCATCTAATTGATTATTATAATTTCTGTTATACTCGGGTCCAAAAACGTCCGGTAATATTTTGTAAATTTTACATTTTGTCATCGCAAGCTGCGAGTCAAAATTAATTAGGACGTAAAATAATTTCTAGAGCAATGAGGAAGTAGTAAGAGCAATCAACCATCGGTACGTCGACGCAATCGGTGCAATGTCAATGATGTAACAAAAGTAATACAATTGACTTGAGTTATCATATGTCTCGAAATGGCACGCGGTTAGTTAGTTTATAAAAAGGAGGAAAGAAAGGTTGAATAGACTATGAACATGGCTTTGTTTTACTGACAGATACGTCGGGCCGGTATATCACCTACCATTGTGATTACGATTCTAGGACATCATAATTCCACGCTAAGGTGTGCGCCCACGCGCTTTTCGCCGCTTTCGCATGGCGATCACGATTTTTACATTTCATTCATTAGCCGGCTAGGTACCGCTATGTCGGTTAATGAGCGGCAATTACCGAATATGCAACGTCAATCATCGCGCTCGTCGGACAAGGTCGGCAATTAGTTGTACTATAGCGATCTACAGTTCTCCGACTATTATCAGATTCACATACACACATAACCATCTATACCACTTGCATGCATGATAAAAAGGAAAATTATAATAATATTCGAACACTGCAAATGGGCTTTTTAATGGATTTAAAAAAATTGTAAAATTTTCAAGTAATCTTTAATAATCCTGATAAATCTCTAAACATAACCGGGATAGCAAAATCATACGATGTATTTATTATGGAAAAGCCGGTAATATCGTTAAGGCAGTATACGTCACGAAAGTGGCAAACTTTTTTTTGTTGCATGTATACAAGCGGAGAAAACTGTCGACGACTCAATCCGCGGCGTGTCAATCAGAAGTTAATTACAATTTGCAGTTGGTAAAATAAAGACGACCCGACCTCTCGACCTAACGTACGGTTTCCTGATTTTCGTGGTAATTTACCGCAATTTGTCGCCCACGCGCGCACCAAATGCAAAGCGCACGTAGGCCGTATAACGCAGATGACGCGCGCCTCTTTATAACGCATCACCCGGCTGGAGTTCGTTTAGCTACAATCAGACAGATTCGCGCTTCGTTCGTGGGCGATGATCGGAGGATTCTCGATATGGATCGCGGCTCCGCTTTCCTGGCTAATGAGTATCGCTCGTGTATAAGGTGAATGACGAGGCGGCCGCGATACTTCGGGAGCCGGTCGTAAAAGTCACCTTTAGCAAAAAGATTGCCGTGAATATGCACGTTGAATTCTTATCATACATTATGAAAAATATAGTTCTTTTACTGCACAAAATACAAAAGCTACCTACATAAATTTGCATAGAAAAATAGAATAATAGATCAAATGATGTTATATGTAGGTATATATATTTTAAATTATTATAAGATTATTCTTAAGCAGACATTGCATTTTTATCTAAGTAAATACTTATCAATATGTTGAAAAAGTGCAACTTTTACTTCAAATATTAATAACGTTGAATTGTCATAATTTTACTGATTCTGGGATAAATCGATCGATTAACTCTAATTCGATGATCGGATTCGCAACTTTCCACAGAAGGTAGGTAAACCTTCTATGGAAGGTTGCGCTTGAATGCGGCATGCGAGATATCTTCTAGAACACGACTCGTATTCCTATTATCCAAGTCGCCTTGAACTTGATTCGGTCGTCAGCACATGCCGACGACATTGTAAAGACGACGGGCGAATCTGGCGAGGATAACCGATTCGTCGATCGATTCAAGGAAGATCGTCGCCAGTCGCAAAAAGTTGCCTTGACGGGAACTGAATGAACTGTCTACCGCGGTTGGCCTTAAAGCACGCATTGTATTGCTAATTGTTGCTGAGACGAAGTAATCATAAAAAAGGTCGAAGTAATCATAAAAAAGCTTTTTTATAACTCAACCAAATTTAAGAAAGAGCTATTGAAATGATAATAAAAATCGACTAAAGTTTTAGTTTTCAGGGACGCGAGATTCTAGATCAAGCTAGTTTTCATCAAAAAATGCAAACGGACATAAAAATTTCGCGGTCTTTAAACATTAAATCAGTTTGTATATATGCTACGGTTACGCATAAACCGATAACACGCCGTTTTCGAAGTACTATTAAGGTTTAAGAACGCGTCTCGGTCGGGCTTTCGAGATTTAACGCGAATAAAAGCGCTCTAGGCACGCACTTAAAATTACCTCGGACGTTAAAACTGTAACAAATTAGTCGTCGGCGTGGCCGTACGACGTCGTTACACCGGTCTGCCCGCCTATCATTATTCTCCCTTTCATCGTTTAGTCGCCGGTTAAGTTTCGTGCTCGCCACTAAGGACAGACGCGCCTTCCCCTTGTCGGTGGCCGACCTGCATCCAAATGATTTTCAGAGCGCATTGCGAGCGCGTGCAATCGCCTTGGGCTGCGGAAAGATCAGTGCCAACTGTAAAATCAGACCCGTGTCATTTAACTCTTAACTGCTCTACGCTGAAATAATGTTACATATTTGTGTGATATTATGGACCGGGATCCGTTAAGACTTAAATGTGCCCACGAACAAGCAGCGAGAATTTTTTTTGCGAGCATTACTGTTGCTGACTCGTTATACTGCGTTGAGACTGATAAAATCATGAAACATATTTTAAGGACATATATGACGTGTACATGTGTTACGGTACATCATAAAATCTGCATTCATATAAACGTACATTTATTTTTCAAATTTTGTATATACATCAGTCTAATTTCTAATTAATAAATGTGATACATTTTTTGGCAATTAGCCACCTTAGTCAAATTTGATAACTCTATTATAGAAATAATGTAAAATTTCGTTGAGTTTCGTTGAGAATTTCTCTCTCTTAATATAATAGATCCATTTAATATTTTCTGCAGCTATATACTTGATGATTTATGCAGTACATTGTTTTGCTAGATCGAGAGAAATTGGAACACGCGACTGGATGTCAAGAATTGCACAATGACGATGTTGCTTACTTTATAGACTGATTATAAGAGTATATTATTTTATTATAACAAAAGATTATTCGATAACATATTTTTGTTTTATTCTCACATTTTGATATTTTGTGTGTACTTGTTATATAAATAACAAGTACACACACAATATCTCACCTCTCTGATAATATTAGATTGGATGTTTAGGTTTATGAAATTCGCAACAATCATCATGTTATTGCAGGATATGGCGAAACTAGTTGTGTCAGTGTGGTCCCTTGTTACCACAACAGAGATCGTTAGAACGAAACGACTAAATTGGCCGGCTACCATTTGGAGATTTCCTCAATCATTTCATCAACCGTCATCATCAAGCTCGGTCGTACTCTCGTGGACCAGATCAATCCTACGCGATCCCATCTCGTCGAGTTGTCGCGCTAGGGACCATATTATGTTGTCGTGCCGTGGTAATTTTTAATATACAGTCACATATTCTGACTTTTCTCAGTCTAGCAAAAAAAGTACTGCACAAGTCATAAAAAAATTATAAAAACGCATCCTTAGAATGCTGAACACGAGTGATGGATGTATTCTAGTCGACGAAATAATCGCGTGCTTGCCTTAAAGTTGTATTTTAATTATTTTTATTTAATTACTGACTAGATATTTTCTAATTCTATAAACAGATACTTATACAAATTCAATTAAAGACAATATATTGTGATCTTTTTTATGCATCTGCTTCCCAGCTATATTAGGATATCGTCGATCGTTTTATTTTTCATGTGACAAATACGTCAGTAAATACGAAGACATCGGATTTATTCACGAAACTTTCGTAAATTCCGGACGAATGATTTCGCAATTGTCGCCGAATGCGTTCGACTTTCGTGAATAGCGAGATGATTTCGTGTTTGAAACGAGCAGCTCTCGCTCATTAATCTAATCGATAAAATCGCAAAGTAATCGATAGCCACACGCAGTCATGCCGCAATCGCGAACTCTAATACATACAAACTTGTCTTTAAGCGTAAGTAACTGTTACATACTTATGGTGTCGTTTACAACCAGTGGCGTAGAGGATGTGGTCTTGATTGCGTCTTTTCCATATACAGAATGATTCGAAAAGCAAGATCAGCCAACAAGGTTATTAACAACGCGCATAAAGTCATGTATTGACTTTTCGATAGTGTTTTAATTTCACTGACGTTACATTAATCAAAGAATTAAAAAAAAACCTGTTTACGCTTCTTATCGTCAAAGTAATTTAAACGCATGCAAAAGGAAATTAGGTTTCTTCTCGTTCGGAGATGAAGAACACTTTTCATCGTAGAATATTTTCAAGATGAATCGCGTAATTTACGCAAGACTATAAGATTCCCTCTATCGCAATAATCGGCCACCTGGCCGATTATTATTCTCACGACAATCCAATCTGAGTCGACGAGGCCTTGTGATGTTTCGCAAGGGGAAACACTTCGTCTTTGATTTGCGAAATCGCAGCGTGATTGTAGAAACGAAGCGCAGGGTCGGGTATTAACACCCTCGATGATCGATCTCGACGAGAATTCCGAGGCTTCGATTCAGCGCATGTTGATCGATCCTCCGATTGATCTAACAATCTGTGCATTGCGAAATCAGTCGTGATTTCCATCATTCCGCTTGAGTATTTGCAAATCGTAATTCTATAGTAACGAAAAATGATATATTATGATATCGGAAACTGCAATTGGATCTTTCACAGTTATTATTTTTAAAACATATCTTTCACTGGATACGATAAAATCCAGAAAAAAATATATTTTGTAGAATTAATATAAGACTCCGCAAGTTAACCGACAACTATTATAAAATTATAATCCCATCTCTGACCATTACTGCCACATATGTACATATGCGTGTCACTTTTTAATCTAAAAAAATATTCGAGATTAGAATCGACTCGATCATCGCGGAAAACCACTTACGACGGAAGCGATATGCAGGATTTTCCAGGAAAAGTGCAACGTCTAATTCTGTTGTATCATATCCGCGGTGGACGGGTCCGTGTGCAGCTTTCGATGATTACGTTGTAGCGATGATTAACGAGTGGCTTTCGGTCCGCGTGTATCTCATTAATCGTCCAGCATGCACGGAAGTTAAGAACTTACCGGTCATTACCGGAGGACATAGTAACCAAGTGGCTAATGCGGAATCCTTGAGGTGATTAATGTCGCGGTCGTGCTATTACCCGCTACGATGATGGAGATGCACTCTTGCATGTGCAATGTGGACCTCCGCGCGCGCGATGGCACACTTTCTTGTTACGAGACTGCATTAGCCACCTCGTTGCTTTATTCCTTTGCTATTATTTGCTAAGTTAGAAGGAGGTTGAAGATGATACAAGCGCTTGCGAAAAAATACTAATATCAAGAAATAAATCTTCTAGATAAAGAAGTATAAACCGTTACGTATAATGCCATAGGAATTAAAGATTTATCAGCGTCGAAGTGAATATTTAAATGATTTTCGAAACGGCACTGTTCTTACCGCAGCAAAGAAGAATCAGAAGAATCACGGTAAATTACTGATTTGCAAAAACGCGAATCCGCCGAACGGAATAATAATACAGTGGGACGAGACTGAAATCGTGATCGAAGGGCGAACGTTTTACCCCTCGATCGAGAGAACGACGGACCGACGGCATTACTTTTGTTCGACTCGTGGCGTCCATGGCAACGGAAGTCGAAGAAGCGGCGGCAAGTTTTTGTAGAATTGTTCGACGCATAACGAGTGCAAAGTATTCCTCGAAGCTCGGCCGAAGCGACCATTGAATGATTCCGCTCGCGAATGCTGCAGCGCCGTTTTATTAATCGCGTGGAGAGACGCGTGCATGGCAATAAATTTCCGTCGGCGTGAAAATTCCGCAATCTTAGAAGCTTAGACAGACGATCCACGTGGGCACACGTACGTGATTCCATCGGAAGTCCATTAAGTCTCGTCAACGTGTGGGCACGCGTATGCGCACCCACGCGCGTGCATTCGCCCGAGAGCTGCTCGCGTGCGATCTTCGTCGGTTTCGCGATGCTATGTATAATAAGAGTGAAAGACGGAAATAAAGGTTTCTTACGTTTTTGCATCCTTAATTGTCGTTGCCAAAGATCAAACTTTCTCTCTCTGCGATTTAATTCATTCCATATAAATTAAATTTTTTTATATATAAACAATGCTATACGTTGTATTATTTCGTGAACTATTTCATCTGAGTTGCATAATATTGAATCTATATATTCATACCTTCGTATACTATTTTATAATATTGACATAATACACCTGGCTATCTCGTTTGGGTCACTCATCGCTAGATCATTTCATTATACTTATTACATTTGTTCTGTCTGAAGTTTCCGATTCTCTCATCTACCACTGCGTTTGATTAAACGTCAGTTGCATCGCCTATATCAGTTCCCGCACTTTGCTCCTCGATAAAACCGCTTTGCACTATTTCGCGCGGCTGTTCGCAGCCAATGATGACAACGAACATCGGGTACCGCCTGGCTCGGAGCTTAACATGCGCTGTCGATCCCGTGATACTAATCGCGGACAGTGAATTATTGACGAGCGATCATAACGTATCGCGGGCAATGCGCGGATGAAAGGTCGGATTGTTGACGCCTGTTATTGCGACCGTTTTCTTTGATCCGACCGTGCCGCGTGTCAAATGCCGCGGAGTTCTATTGGAATGCAGGCGAATTAATGGCAAGAAATTCCTCGGCGACGAGTACACGCGCTTGCCCCAATTTCATACGAACTAGAGAATCGCCAGCTTAGAAAATTCTCGGATTACTCGCGTTGCGATCTCGCTATTTGTCTGATTTTTTCCCCCCGGCGTTAACGACGTCGTCCAGTCTCATCGCATGTAGCGAGAAAATTAAAATCGTTGCGTGACTAAATGGACCGTACGTTCGTATAGCGAGAAATAGGTCATAGCGATTCTGTAGATTACGAAAATCTTCGAATCTCCCGACTTGGTAATGTTATGTTTAGTTATTACTCTCAATGACATTCAGTCGCCTTTGGACAGGTTCCTTACAAGTCATAAAGAGTTCGCTGGCCCCTCGGCTTGAGTGTCGCTCAAGCGGTGCATCAGGATGAATCACCCAGGATCGGATTAAAGTATTTTGGAATCTTCGACAGGATAATCATGACGATATAAAATTACGCATTCAGATACTTTCAACGATCAATTTCGACTTTTATAAAGATTAATAAATATATATATTAGGTTAATAAATATCTCCATCGGTGGTTTTTCAATACATATAGAAGATTTATACAAAAAGAAATTTGACGTCGATCAGATAAGCAATAGAATTGCATTATGAAATTTGTACTAGTAGGCGACTAGTGGGCGAGATAGAATAAGGAGAGAACTTACACCAGGATCGCACATTGTCGCCTCTTTCTATCGCTCCCATAGGGATGACTGATCCGTATAGTCATTTATAGGCTTAGCGAACCCACAAACCTGAGCTCAGTACACTGCGGACACTTACATCCATTTACACATCATATACACCCATATACACATTTTTGTAAGTGATAAACATTTGAGGACAATTGAAAGTAAAATATAATTTAATTTAAAAATAATAAGAATAAGAAATCAAAACAAGAACCTACATATATGTATATGATATAAATGGAGCAAGATAGCGAAAGTTAAAGCTCATTTTTTATTTGTATTCTTAATTTAAAAAAGTTATTCTATTATGTCCTATATATTAATGTTATATGGTATATATAAAATGATGAGTAGAATGAGAATTATATTACATATGTATTATATACATTAATCCGACCCTGGAATCACCTGGGCGAAGGCTGTTTTATTATGCAAATACGCAGAGGTTTCGCGCGCGAGCCACGCCACGAGGATACTAAATGCACTTGGTAGATGCACACGTTGGCGAAGCAAATGCGTTTGCATCGTCAACGAGTCGATCGAGAGATTTGAAGCTATATCTTGAGCTATAACGCAATTTTCGATAAATTACAAATTATGCTAAATTACAAATCATTATATATTAAAAGATTAGTTGAAAGAATTGTCTATTCAAGCTAATAATTTGTATTCATTTTAAACTGTAATGCAATTTATTGAGATATTACAAGAATATTCGGACAGTAAACACAAAATTGCTAAGAGCTATAATTTGCCTGATAAGACTATTTGTAGTAGTTTTTAATTATAAATATCAGATCAATATAATTTTAGAAATTTTACATATTCTTACATTGTCTGCAGTATTCGATTTTTTAAATCTAAAATATAATTAAAATAAATTTTAAAGAGAAGATTGTAATGTATGAAAAAAATATGTATCTTAAGTGTATTTGCCCTGATACTGAATAAATGAAGTATTAACCCCTTGCGCGTGTTTGCATCTCGCAACTAAATTAAATATTTATCAAAGTTACGCATATTAAACGTGCGAAGGACATACCATTAATCTGCAGTGTTTGTATTTAATTATCATTACCGTCGTCGTCGCGGACAATACTCTCGCGAATGCGTCGAGTACGAGTTTAAGTATCGACATATCATCTGCGGATAACCACATCCTATCGATACGTAGCATCGCGCGTTTTATGGACACGCCACGTCACATGAATAATATTAAATGCACTTTGTGAATACTTAATGCCAGCCCGCAACGATCTCGCGGATTCCTCTCTTTCACAGCTGGACCGCCCTTGATCGATGTGCTTTAACGTTCATCGAGGGCTAACGTTCTTCGGCGGGTCTCTGTGTAATGAGAACTCGAGGAATGCGAGATAGCCACTAAATGGTAGAGCGTTAAATGTAGGTAATATTGTAAATATTTTTTTTACGTTCGGCGATGTCGCGCAAATTGCATTTTTTATTTTCTCTCAATCGACCCTTCTCCCAATCAAGGATTTTAATTCAATTCTATCGTAGCGTGATTCAGAAACTATTTAAGCAACGAGTTTTATCGATGCTACTTCGAGATGCTATCGAGGCGAGGGGCACGACCGTGTGATTCGACGCAATAGTGCAGTTCCCCTGTACAGGGAACTCGCATTCGATTATATAGCGATTTTGTTTACACTTGAAAAAGATCTGTATTTGTAAAAGTATTTTCTTAGTAGTTTCAACAATAACGCGGGAGATTGAAATTTAATAAGTAAGAAAAGCGAAAGAATCAAATAAATATTTCTATAAGTCGCGATGGAAAAAACAAATTTATTCACTGACGTGTTTTCTCGCTTGAACCAAGTAAGTTATTAGAATGAAAACGTAATTGACACTCCATTTAAAAGGCGTCATCAACCCAACGACGTCGAAATTCGCCCTTCGGGGACAGGTTTAAGCGATCGCCGCGAATTGCATTCGTGAAACAAGTGCACAGCGGCTCTCTCGTCGTGGATATCATCGCGAATGTCGCTATTGGCATACTCGTATTCGAATATTGACACATCGTCGACTGGCGGGCGAGACCTATCGAGAGGCAATTTCCGTACTCTTCGGGGTATTGTCGAGTCCTCGGATGACAATGGCGCGCGTGGGCAACGATGACGGAGTAGTTGTTCTTCGAAGGTGTTTAGAAATCAAAGAGGGAGGGGGGCGAGCAGCCAGACGGGGGCCATTGTCTTACTCGTTATATTGGTGACGAAGCAACTGCGGCAATTCCCCCTTCGATCTGTTGCACAACTTCCGACGAAAAGCGCAGGGAGCGTAAAAAGACACGTGGTTGAGACTCACTGTAGATCCTTAATGCGAGGGAAGCCACTTTTAGTATCATCAGCAGTCGTAACGATAAAACCGTGTTTTTTATGAGGACTCACGAAAAAGTCTGGGTGATCTTCGCGCTTGTTCCGCGAAACCGACTAAATAATCGCGATAAATTCCGTCACAAAATCGCGAGTCAACGTCTACCTGCGCAAGTTTCGCCGATCACGCCGAGCGAAGTTTTGAGCACCATACTTACGGGATTAAGTGAATCCGAACGACTGCGATTTAATTCCATTTTTCTCATCTTTTTCTCTTATTCTTTTTATTCTGCTTTTGCCTGAACTTCTTTGAATGCTTGTTTCGGGCAAGATAGCGGAGAGAATTGAACGAAACCGAGTAAATAAAAACAAATAAATTTTAAATGCCTCTAAAAACTATACTAGTAATTTTGAATAATACATATTATTTTATCTAAAAAAATATAATACTTTTTATTTTTATGACACGTCTCTCCCTATCTTTCTCTCAGTCTGATATAGATAAACTATCTACTTAGTAATTATCTGAAGCATTTTCTGTGTCGGGTATGACAAAGCTGTATAACAGCCAAAGGAAAAGACTTTCGTAGTGATAAGCAACAAAGAGCTTCATCAAACGAAATTTTCTTTTATTGCAATTCGCTCAGTCTCCGTCTCGAGTCGGCCCACCTCGTAGAATTTCTACTAGATGGAAATGGTCGATACGCAACGTCCAACGAGACACTTTATCGGAGTGACGCGGGCTGCGAGGCCGCTTATCGAGAGAGTCCATCGAGGAGAGAATTAAACGGCGGCAAACCGCGACGATAGTCTATCAATGTAGATCAGTACATAGCCGTGATTGCATATTATATCCGCAGCTATCGCCCCTTAACGATCGCGGAATCATTCCGTAGCTCATTGACGAGCACCATTGTAGAGCTCGTTGAACGATTCCGCTCTCGTTCCGCCGCGAGGTTTTCCTCGGCGCGGCTTGAAAGCGGACTGGTTTTTGTGGCGCGGCCGCGTGCGCGGATCTCGTTAAGTTCCGTCTCGTTCTATCGGCGATCGGCGAGCGAGATCTCCGCGGATCCCTCTGCTTCGACTCTGCGTGTAACGCCGACGAGTGTACCTGTATACCTCCTCGCCATTTGTATACCCTTGTGTAGGTATATCGCAGGTGTGGCTTGCGACAGGATGTGTCAACGCTTGTGGAAGCCGGTCACGTAGGTGCGTGCGCCGCGATTGTGGCCAGTGCATTAACCCTGCGAGGATGTAATGAACAAGACGACCTGTCGAAACCTCTTTCTTTCCTCCGGCGATACCTCGGCCTTTCGGGTCCCCGCGAAAGGAATTACATACGATAAATCTCCCAAGCGATACCGGAATGTTCCTCGGCCAGCGGAAAGCGTATGTCGTGATCAGTCCTCGTGGTCTAACGCCTGAAACTTTGTAAACAATTTTGATTGCAAGCTGATTTCGTAATTCGCTTTATTCGGATATATTAACACAAACTTCCGTTCATACAATTATATTAACACTGTCTTCCATTCATACAATTAATTATTCTGCGTAATTATAAAACAATAAACAGCTAATACATATTTATATTAATAATTATAATTGAATATTCAAAATAATTATAAGTAACATATAATTTTATTTATATTACACATAATTTATAATTTAGTTATGATATAATTATAACGAGTAGTTGAGAGGAAGTCCTCCGCGCAAAGTTCTTCCACTGTGTTTTAATGAGAACAACGTCATATATCTCGGTAATTTTTGCACGCCCCTAACTTTTTCATGCGTTGAATTTATAACTTCCCACGTTCCTCTTCCCATCAGAGCGAGGAACAAATTTACGAATCGACGACGGGAGACCGTTTCGACGACAGTAGCTTATGAATGAAGCCGATCCGTTTATGGTCGCGGACAAGGCGGATTGGAACGCATACCGTCGATCAGGGTTTCCTTTAAATGCCTCCGAGCAAGCAGTGGCAAGATCTACGGCGGGTTTAAACGACTCGAATGTGCGAAGGTGCGAAGATGCAAATTGTGAGCTCGCGGTGAGAGAAACGACGGCGGCCGCAATGATCGAGGGCTTTATTATGCGCTTCATTTGTCGCCCGCGAAAACCGATCGGCCCCGAAGTTTGTCCACGGCGCTACATCAGCGGAGAGCTATTAAAGCGGAGGCGATTAATTAATCTAGCCTCCCGAGTACGAATTTTAATGGGTAAAACGCGTGCATGAGCTCAAGGCCGACAATTAATTACGGATTTAAATACGGCGCGCCGCCCGAGGCGTTAAAACGAGATGAGAAATTGCGAAATGAATTTAAGGGGGGAGGTGGTGGTGCGGACTAACCCGAGGTTACAGACGAGACGAGATTTGAGCTCTGAGACCAATTTCGTCGCAAACACTTTGTGCAATTCGTCACGGCGCTACGACGACGGAACGTTAACCTTCCCACGACTAGAGCACGAGCTTTCCTTAATGGCTACCCTTTCTAAGAAGCCGATCTAATTTGGTTCTCTGTGTTACGATAATAGAACTGACGCCACGTCTGCAACATATATTGCACTTGCATTTGTACCATAACTCATATTACTGCCACAAACTTGGAGATTTAGTCAAGCGATTAATTAATTCTGCGTATTAATTTGAATTATTAATCTTTCCAATTGTTACGAACTTCTTGAACTGATTTTATTCTAATTGTATTAATAACTTATATTGTTAAATTTAATTAAATAATAAAGCACGATTTTGCGTGTTTTCATGTAATATTATTGCAAGCTTGCGGGCATAAATTTTGTTGCAATTCTGTTGAAAGAGATATCGGGTGTACTTAACTTCTAAGCGAATATTGACCGACATTTTCATTATAAAATATCAAACATTGGCTAACGTTAAAAAACTCGTTTACCACTATCGAACAACTAATCGATAATCGTACAAAGCTGTCGTGTTTTTTAAATTAAGTCAAACCGAATGGAGTAATGTCCTTATAGAAACTTAGTCAAATCGTCCTGGTTCAAATTGGTGTCTACTCCCTGGAGTTTGAAAGGAACTTAACGGTTGCGAAATGTCACACGTGGTAGTCCCACAGTGGTCATTTCCTGATTCCTAGGATCGCGATACGAAATCGTAAAGACCAATACAAACGTTTCATTCCGTAATATCACTGTAGCGTTGTGAACCAGTACGTAACTGATTGCGAGAAACAGGAACGGAGATGTGATTTCGTGTTTGAAAGTAATAATGTTCTTTGAATAGAAAAAGAATTTAAAAAAACAATAATTATTAAATGACATTGACTTTTTTATTATTTTACATAATACATAGACTTATATCTAAAAAACTTTATGAAATCGATAAATATTTCCGATTAAACTTATTCCATAGTTTTTAACAGCTAAGCTCTTCTCAAGCTGAAATTTCATTATTTTCCACGTCAATATCCGTCCCTGGCTACGATATTCCATAGTGATTTGAATTCATTCGAGTGACCCATCGAGACCACCTGGTCAGAGATGAAAAATGGGTCTAACTAATATTGAGCTCTCAGTACAAGAAATCTGGCGTTAACGAAATATTTATAGGAATGCATGTAAACTAAAGAAATTATGAAAAGTGAAATACTTAGATATTTGTGTTAAGCATTTATGTAGCGATAAGAAATTTTTGTGTAATGTTCAAAATAATTGCTCGGGTTTCTCATAAATGCAATTTTTATGCTTTATATTAACAAAAATAATTGAGAAAATAATAGGCCTTTACACATATCTAATATTAATAATTTAGAAATTAAATGTGGATTTTATATAATTTAATATTAATGTTTTTTATTATCTAACTTATCACAAAAATTTTATCATGGAAATTCGAGGAATCTTTTTACCTCCCATAAGCAGAGATGAACAACATCTATTGCAATCGCGAATATATACAGCCACTCGTACGGAGTATCGTAAAACGCGCGTGATGGAATGTAAGGTAAACGATATCTTACGACCGGATAACCACATAAAAGTCCGAGCGCCGATAAAGTTAAATACGACGGACGTGGACGTCTTTGCTGTATCTAAACGGTTCTAAATCCCTCGACGTGAGTCTCTATTCGGTGCGAGGAGCTGATATTCGATATTTTTTACGAGGGTCGATCGATACGCTTTTACAATGTAGCTTGATATACTTTGTTACGGGCGTCTCTCCGGCATAATGCCGATCGATGAGGAAATAGTGGATACATTTGTTTTCACAACGAATCGAGACCACCTCACTCGCCAGCCTGGATGTTAACTCCCAAGCGTCGCTCGTATTGTGTCATAAACAGCATGATTTCAGTGCGATCGGCCGCATTAATTCACCGCGGGTGACAAACCATTTCGCGTCCACTCGAGCGACAATGTTTTGATGAACGATAGCGCGCGACGCAATTATTTCATCTGCGAGTCCCAATCATACACAAACATGATTCACGACACTTGTGAAGAATTGCGCGTTAAAGCGTGAAGTAATTTCACGATCAAGTAACTGATCAACATATTGATTTGAGATATTTTCTCATATAAAAAAAAAGGAATTCTAGCGAAATTTAACTGAAATTTCAAGAAGATGTAAAAATATCTAAAGTACATTCGTAAATTGCCAACAATATAATAAACAATTAAACTTTTATTTCATCCGGCTATAATTGGCAAATAATCATCGTGACGATTCGACCATTGGTTTTGGTCCTTAATCGTCAAGACGTTAATAATCTTTGATACTTATATGTATATATAAGCATCTTATTTTTAAAATAATTTAAATTTGATGCTTATATATATATAAGTATCAAAGATTATTAACGTCTCGACGATTAAGGACTAAAACCAATGGTCGAATCGTCACGATAATTATTTGCCAATTATAGCCGGATGAAATAAAAGTTTAATTGTAAAAATATCTTTAAAAATATACGTATATTTTTTTATTTGAATTCATATTTTATTATGCTTATATAGTCTCTACATACTATACCTATGTATATATGTATATAGTCTCATACTATATAATCTTACTACAATTTATAAATATGACGTTTAAATCATTCTCAGCGCCTTCATGTAAAAGCACCTCACATGCGGTTTAAGAAATATCTCATTAGGTTAAAAAAATCGGTTTTAATATAGCGCGTAAGCTGTAATTATATACTTTGCAATTACGCAGTAGTCTTGCTTTAACGTTGAATCGACTTGATTGCGAACGCGCCGATACGGGTATCCTGAGATTCTCATTTTTTCACGATCACGCGAGAGACTATAAGGGGTATTTGTCGGCCGGTAAATTGGTCGGCATGCGAAGGAGCCCAGAACCAGCGCTGGTTGCCAGGAATACCAGTGCCCATTCAACAATGGGCCACACTTCGTCGAGAAAAAACCACACACGAAGCCATGTATCTCTCAATGGAGAAGAGATGAGACGAAAGAAGAAACATTAACAAACAATGGTTCTGCTGGTTTGCGTATGTGTGAGAAGTGACATTCGCTCTGAACGAATGTCGGGGACGACGAGATTTTATTTATAAGGATTATAAGAAAAAAGGATTGAAGATTAAAAAATAGAAACAGGAAGATCTGTGTCTTTCCAGATTTTGCTCTGACTCTTATGAAATTCGCTATTTTATTATTAGCATTATTTCGTAGAAGATTAAGGGTTACATAACAATCTACACTGTAAAAAAATTTTGTTACAACTATTATAGTGGGTAATTTTGAGACCCACTATAATAGTTGTAATTTTACAAAATTACAGTACGGAAGGAAAAAGTAATTTTGTATTACAATTACACAAATTAAAAATGTGTGGAAATTTACACCTATTATAGTGGGTCTCAAAATTACCCACTATAATAGTTGTAATTTTACAAAAATTTTTTACAGTGTATATATTGTGCAAAATTATTAATTTGAAGATTTTGGGATTGGATTAATACATTTTGGAAAAAAAACTAAAATTATTGCAGAGAGAATTATACATAAGAGTTTTACATAATATGGAATCGGGGAATATATAGGAATATAAAATTCGAATGATAAACGTACATAAATAATATATTATTTTGACCATATTGGTGGTATAAGAAGTTTTCGATTTTCTTTGAGTCTGATTTACAAATTCACATACTTCCCAAAGCATAACCGTTGAATAACAAAATACACGTCAAATGTTAGAAGGACATCCGCGGAAATATATTCGCTACAAATAAAAAAATCCGCTGCTGCGTATGTGTAACGTCTAAGCGTGTGGAAGAAGCACTTAATCATCCCACGGTACGCAATTATTCTAATGAAGGGACCAGACGCGGCACACATACGAAGAGGAATCTTCGTTGACCGACGGAGAGCCAGAGGCGGCGTCGGACCCCCCGTGTTTTTTAATACGATACTTTACTTCGGGCGTTCTTCTGATACTTGTCACAAAAATAATGGCGAATTGTATAAAATAATTTAAGCAACAGATAGAACGTTGATTCTTTGTCTTTCATTCTTTCTTTCTTGGGATACTCGTTAAAATACTCAATGTACACACATCTTCGTATATTTCATTATAATAGACACGAGTAACATGTCAAATTAACATTCTACGAATATTTGAATTATTTCAAGCATTGGAAACATAGCTTTCTTATATATTCGCTTTAAGAAAGAACGTTGTGACGACTGCAATTACTTGGCCAACGCAGAAGCATTCCCTCCCATTAATTTCCGTAATACAAAGCCACATGCGTCCTCCTTTGCTTCTCTACTGCCCTTCCTCCTCTCCCGTACTCTTCTTCTCATTCTTCTCCTCCACGGCTGTTTACGCGGTATTTGTCGCATTGTTGGCTGTCGTTTTGTTTCCACGATAATTGCGACAACGAGGGGACCACTTGACTCGTGCTACACGGCCCTTAAACCATGGCTCCACTTCAATGCCCTTCCGCTTTAGTGGTTCTGCGTGCATGACGATTGTGGGAAATGTCATTATTCTCTTACAAACAAGAGAATTATGAGAATATAAAGAACAGAAAAATTAAAATAGAAAAAGGAGGAGAAAGAAAAAGAGAGAGAGAGGAAAACACACGCTTAAAAGGCAATCCAAATGACAATAATGGTAGTCCATATTCTGTATTAATATAATTCGAATCATGATAAAATGGCAATTTATGTCCTTATTTTTAATATCACTGAGTCAAAAGTCTGCGAAATCTGATTTAATTTTTGAGTACTTATAAATATCGCGTTCTCATTTTTCTTCAAATAACATAATAAGGAAGGGTTAAACAGCGAAAAACTCTCTCAGATATTGTCAAGATAAAGAAGGAGAGGGTGACAGAGTGGGCGGACAAGAGTAAACAGGGAGAAAAAGAACAAAATGTAAAGAGAAATGTGTAGCGAGCAGCGGAGGAGAAAGATACGCAGCGAGGATACTGCTTACATCAAACGGCACCGCTGCACGGTAGGAGACCGCATTTCGGACGCGAATGGTAATGCGGGGGAACGAGTTTTCGTCCAGCGTCGACATAATCGCGTTTCCTTCCGCCGCTACGGACGATCAGACCGCGAGATAGGCGAATTCACTTCTCTTACATTACTAATACAGAATAATCATCTCGTAGATTCAACATTGAATTTTTATCTGAACTCTAAATAGATATTTAGAGATATTAGATAACTCTAAATAAATATTTTACAAGCAAAATATTAAGAGCTCTGAATACTATACGTTACGTATATACGCATATTATTTTAGTTACTTCAACGCAGTATCACTTCTCTGAGGAGAATGAAAAGGAGGGAGAAAGAGGGGGAAGCGAAAAAAATTGATCTGGTATTATTTGATATTTATTTGAATTTATTCTCGCGTTTATCAAGCCGATCAAGCGTCCAAATTAAAGAATTTTTAGACAGTCAAACTGAGAGAGAATCTTTCTCTTTCTATATAAGTATTCACGGGGCATTACAGCACGCCTCGTGGCGACGTAATCTCGTGTCGCGGCTTATCAGTTTCCCGTCTCTGCTCGTCCGCCAGTCCTCACTGTGTCTCGCTTTGTGTGGCTCTTTACGCCGCAAGGAGGGACACCGCAAACGGGGTGTCAGTGTCCCATTGCGTGAGATAATGCATTGGGGCTTGCGCCATTGCACTCTTACGCACAATAGTCTCGCCAGTCTTTCGTGCCTTTGTACGGTCCCCACCACCTCGCGCGGCCTCCTTCGTCCCGAGTCCCGATGCAAACGCTGCATAACAATGTCATTCGGCGTGACCGGCCGCTGAATCATGGGGTCGGCATGGACGGCGGACGTGTTTCCATGATCGAGCTGGTCGTCGACTCCGCCGACGCGTAACGCGTAACAGCACGCCGACAACGACGGGTTCGCGCCGTTGACGCTCGTTAATCGGGATGGTGCAACGCATCATTATGCGCATCCTGCTTGTATATTAAACGTAACCGGACACTGAGGAAGCGTCGCCACAAGTACTGTTCTTTTTCACGACCTAACTATTATAGGTGACGTTTCATCTTGCTTTGCGTTTCAAATCAGAGCATTGATCATGTAATTTCGAGCGGAATTTTTCATTTTTTTTTTTACTTTTTATTTATTATGATGCCTTATAATTTTTTTCACGTAGAGTGATTGCGTATCAGTTAAAGAGTTACATGATCGAGTGAATCATCGAATTTGTGTGAATTTTTTATCTTTTACGATTTTGTTTCTAGAGAAAAATTATATGATCTTTGCCCAATTGGCATTGCACTATTTTTTTTACGCTTATGTACACGCATATACTTAACAGTTTTCTTGTAATGACGTATGGCAAAATAAGAGCTTAATTTTTAATTAACATGTGACTCTATCTAGGCATATTGAATTAAATTGTATCTTTGATATTAAAAAATCAAAGTGACAGTTTTAATTGTTATTTTCGTCGTATTTATTTTATTTTCAAATATAAAATATAAGAAAAAATATCTTTTTTACAATAAAATTGTATATATCTCGTAAAAAGCATAACAATGTTTCAAAGCATTTCTCGGCTTTACCACAAACTAGTTATTTTCTACTTTAATCGAATATACTTGCGCTTTAGCGCTTACACTCTCGCAGTTCTCTTCGAGAAAATGATAATATATCCCGTATATTTCTTGCTCGGAGACCCGCGATAATAATTCATAATAAACGCACGGTTAGTAGCTATAAACGTATTATTATTCATATGCGTACCGCGTTACACTCTGTCCCGCATGATTAGCCCGGCGAAGATGATTAAACGAGAGGAGAAACTTCCTGTCGCGCGGAGAAAAAAAAGCATCCCATAAATATTACGTCATGGGTGCGGGTTAAATTCCAGTCGGGGATCTCGTCGACACGCGATGTAAACGCGCGGGTTACATAAACTTATATATCCCGCGGCAGAGAATCTCGTCGACGTCAGTCAATCCCGGCTCGCACCTCGTTGCGAGCAGTTAATTACGGTGTATTTCCGTATGACGCGCAGGATTAAATGAACTGTCTAACGGTGCTTCGTCGTTGATTCGTCGACGATCTTGCGTGCTCCACGCGACGCGGATTTCGTAAGCGGCGAGCAGCGGGATGTTTCGGCGATTGATTCGATCGCGCTGTTCATGTGATCGAGAAAAGCAACGGCCACGTTCGTTAATCCAGCGTTGGAGATCTATACATCATAGCCTACATGTGGAATATTTAAACTTTCATGAAAGTTATCTATCTGTTTACCTAAATTACACATCAAGTGCACTTGATGTGCAATTTAGGTAAACAGATAGTAAAGAATATCTATGTTTACTGTAGATGCTGAAATATCCATTAATCTACGTTAGATTCGCAAATTTTTATCGAGTTCTGAACAAAAGCGTAAAATATCTTTAATAAATTGTAATAAGACATTAAACCGTTTTCATTAGTAAGAAAGCACGTTTATTGCAGTTTAATATAAGACTATCTATTTATAAATTCTTATTACAATATCACGTTGTTAAATTAATATTATAACGCGATTATGAGAAATAATAATCGCGTCTTATAGAGATAACTTTCTTTCTCTCTCTTAAGTTTCGCAATACGTCCGCGTCGACGTCGTATTCGCTTCGTCAACTTTTCCCTTCAATTATATGTCGCGTCTCCGAGGCACGGGGAACTCTAACTGTTTTTTAATAAAGATCTTTGTCATCGTTGCGTCCAAAGCAAAGTCGGATCGCTGAAGCCGCCCTGCGTCATCGCGATGTATCCACCGCTAATCGTCTCGCCATTGTCCGCGCGACAGGCGTGAATAAGTCGAAGAAGCGGTGAGCATTTTCAAAATATTTCTTTGTGCTTGTGTCCACAGAGCCAGCGCGCGCGTCCATGCGACGCCGCGACGGCCGTGTGGCTTAAAGAGTGTCACAATGAGAATCGGAGTCAGTTACGGAGTGTAACTTAAGCGAGAGACCACGGAGGAGACAGTTGTCGGCCATTACGAGGCACTCGAGCAGCTCGTCTGCATCATAAAGAGAACCGGTGTTATATAAACTTTGAAGCTCACTGTGTCGATTCGCCGACGTCAATCCACCTTCGTTTCTCGTCCTGGAGTAGTTAATTACGGTGCATTATGCGTTATCCATTAGGTCGCTCGCTTGACTCTCAGCCGTGTACGGTATTAAGTCTGCTAAAAGCGCGTTGTACCATTTCATTATGAAGGTCAGATAATATCCCTGCGATATGTATCATTACTCAATCTGACGCGGTTTTCACGGTACAAAAACGAAAGAGCACTTTAAACAATTTTTCGACGGCAACTCTCTACGTTCCCACATGAATTAAAAACTTTTTTTTTAAATCTAATATCTTTTATAATTCTGAATAGTGCCTGAAGGGTTCTATTGGAAAATATTACGACTTAAATCGGTAAGATAAAAAGATTTTACTAGTATAGTCATATATAATTGTATTTTTTAAACATAATTTTTAATATTATTATTTTTAAACGTATTTTGTGTTTTGTATTTTATAGCTTTTACATTTAATCATCAGAACTCTTTTTGAAACTGTTTCTAGAACATATTAGAAACTGAAGAATTTTTTGGAGAACACAGTCAAAACTCTATCGAATATATTGAAGTTCTGAAAATAGAGTGCTAATTTTATGGAACCTCGGAAGAAGCTCCATACTCTTTTTTTCGCATGAACATAAAGTAATTACGGGAGGGTATATACTCGATCAGCAAGGGAATCGCCGATGCGTACGCGCGGTCGTTAACTGCAGGTGCACCTCGTAAGTCCGATCGAATCGGGGTGCCCGGTTCACTTTCGACGATCGGCATTCCGCAGATACCGATGATGATCGTCAGATCGGCCGGGCCCGATGCTGTCGGATTATAAATCACACGAGTGTTTCCGAATTAAATGCGCTCGGAATACCATAATTCGATTTCAGAGGTTGATCTCTGGATGCTGCGAGGCTCGGTGGATCGTTCTCGCCGGATTCACGCGGATTAAGATCACAACGATGGGAAAGCTTTAAATCTTTACGGATTTAACTTGATAGAAGTTTCACAATAGGCTTTAGTCGGGATTCTAATTCCAATAAAAAAATTTTAAATCCCATCTTTATTTGACTATCACTCAACTCTATATTTTATTTTTATGTATGAAATCATAAATTGCATAAGCGTGAAATAGTTATAAAAATATATAGATGAATTAATATAATACTCAAACAATACTATTCATGTAATATTATATATTTAATTTTTTAAATTGACTTTAAAACTTTTTATAAGGAGCCTTGTAATTCGGTTTTGTATCTCTGAATAAGACATATATTGAGATCTTACATTAAGATCCCACTTAATATGGATACAGTTACACATAATGTGTTTTCTTTACATATTTCAAATATTAACAATATTCACAGCGCCTTGAAAATTTTGTTTCATTCAAGCGAGTACGCTGTATGTATTTCTGGGATTTGTGGGTTCCATTGAATTCAAAGCTCAGGTCCACGGGAGGTTAAACCCCGGGCCTGATTGGCGTAAATGTAATATTAATCCTTTGAAATATCTCGGTCGGTTCTCGTCCATCGCTCGAATTAACATAAGCCTTTATTTATCGACAAATTCGGGGCGACGCAATGAGCTCTTCCGTGATAATCCCTGTGGCAGCGGTGCACCAGCGCCGGACAATTTGTAACACATTAACTGTGAGGCCGGGTTCGGCGAACTTTTATGAATGCCATATCCGATATCACACTCTAAGAAAAACAAGAATTAAAGGAAAATGAACTTAGAGTCTAATAGATCGCGAAGATTCTAATATGTCAATCAATTCTGATGATTCTTATTATTTATAGTAGTTTTAAAAATAATTTGCAATTAATATGATATGTTATAAATGACATTTATTCATACAAATTTAATTATAAATTTTTTTATTCGCAGACGTATAAAATGCAATACATCGCAACACGAGAATCGTTCTTGTAAGCTACTATTTTATGATTAGATGCCAATTATGAAATAGTCTATACTTGATACGTTCCATCAGTAATTAAATATTCAAAATGCAAACATCCTCAGCTGTTCCGCTAATCTCCATCTGAGCTATCCATTCCCTCATCCCTTCTCTCCGTCGACGCTCGAGGGATCTTTCTCTCGTCGTCTTTTTAAGGGATTTCTGGTTTGGGCGGTCGTAGGAAGTATCGCGACTGGGTGGTCCTCTCGGTGGCTGCATTGAGACGTCAGCGCCGAAGTAGCCTACTACACCAAAACTCTCGTATGCGTGTGTTTCCCGAGTGTGGACCCCGCGGCCCCGCTATTTCGAGGTGAGGATTTCGTTTGCCGAATAAACAGGCAGAATGCAGCATCGAGCATTTCGAGATTCCTATATAGATAAATTCTGGACCGTTCGCGGAGACGCGACCGAATTATTCTTCTGTTTCAACGTATGACGCGATAACGTTTGGAGCCACGAGCCGTGTGCTGATAAGGTGGGGACGACAAAAGAGCTGAAATTAGGCGACAAGCGCGGTAGGGAAGGAATGCGGTGATAGAGGAATGTGGAGCAGAACGGAGTGGCGGAGATATGTCCCAATGCGTACGCGTGATAATAGTACCCTGCAGTCGTGAAATTAACAACCGTAAAGTTATTTCGCATTGTGCGTGTGTAAATAAACAGCTTATAGCTCGAGCTTATTCATCTATGTTGCGAACCTATTACGTTCCGTGTGTACCTTTGGAATATTAATGCTCTAAAAATTCGGTGGCTTTCTATCTTTAGCATTCCTTTCAACTTTCTTAAGATCTATGTGTACTTAAGTCGCATTGAATACATCCTCGTGCAGTTATGCAAATCGTACCATTACGGAAATGTACGAATTTCCATGGAACGGCCAGCTCTATGATCGTCGGCGACTATTCGCCGGATGGCGTGGCTATCCCATTTAGCATATATTTGCAAACAAATTGCCGGCTGTATTTGCTCGACGATATTATCGCGGGACGCCGCCTTAAACGGGCTTACGCTTATGCAAAACGAAAAATTACGCGGGCGCGCATGTGGACTGTTACTTTCTTACGTCATGCTATTAAGTCTGCGTATAAAGTGGCCGCGCACGCGGAGAGCCTCACCGAGTCGAGCACGGAGCGTATTATGCGATTTGACACGAACGTCTAATCGCAATGATGGGGCACCCGACGTTAACAATTCGTAATAGCCGGGAATTACGTCGGCGATGGGCGGAGAGAGAGCCGCGGCCACGCTCGAATAGTCAATAGTACTTGAAGCGCTTAATTTCCGCGCGCGACGCGGAGCTATGCAGGTGAGAGTGCATATAACCACCGGTGCGGCAACAATCGGCCGCAACAACGATCCCTCGAGGAAGTAGCACTTAGCAGGAGTGGCGCGCCGGGTCTTCGGCATTGCGTTTCAGGGTTGCAACGAGAGCTGCGTTTCGAGCCAAGTGCCAATTGCGATTCAAGCGATACGTTTCTTTTATTTCTGCCGCTGTCGATTTGTTGCGGCATGCGTCATAGCGTATATTTCATTTCGGATTATGAAATTTTCGCGAAATGTCTACTGAAGATTTAAAAATCGTCAGTTTTGCAAGTGATAATGAAACCGCGCCTGTACTCGCGAACGGAACTAACATAAAGTTGAATAATTTTTTTCGAGAAATGAGGAAATTGTAATAACGCGTAAATTGATCTCGGTGCTAAAATGAAACCGAATGAACGTTATGGAGCCTGCGGCTGTCACGACGGGTTATCCTAGGTTGTATATATGTATAGCAATTTATTCGTCATTACGGCGAATGTAAGAAATCGGTAATACTTTGGCTCGCTTCATGTTATACTCTTAATATTACATGTTACAGCTTCCCCTTGGCCACACTGAATTAATCTCTCATAATATTTCTTCCTTAAATTTAGATATTTATGTCTTATCTTGTTATTGATTTTAATTTTTACTCTAAAATTGTATATTTTTTTCTTTCTCGAATCTCTGATCATTTTTGAAGCACATTTATCTTTCAGCATAGAATAAATATATTTATCTATCTAGTAATTTACTTAACAATGCATTTTAGCAATTTTATTTTAGATTGGATATATAATTAGATAAACACAGTTAGATATATTCTAGCATTTTATATTCAATACAGCATATTATAACACAGAAACTTTCCTTTCGTTTCATTTGTGATATAAATGCGACAAAGGCGACTCTTCTATATTTAGAGCACACTCTCTTTTAAAATGCCTCAAGTGGAACACTCTTTGGATTTTATTTCCTCTTGTGTTTCGCGAATAAACGCCGCCGCCATGTATGCTATTTTCACGACGAGAGCCGCATGAAGCGCGTTCTCCACGCGCGTCGGAAGTCCCGTGGACTTTGACAAATGTACGCGCCGTGTTCGTCCCGGCAACAGTTTGCCCTCTCGGTGACGGAGAACTCGGCTCGTAGGATTAACCCAATTCTATCTTCCCACGAGTAGCGGCGTGCTCTTCTTCTCGAGAACGCCGCGCCGAAATGCTCGAGGCGGACTCTTCTCGGTGCAGAAGCTATGGTCGCCTTGCACGTGATACTCGCGTTACCTTCTCGTCCCTGTTTCGTCTTCTGCTAGGAATAATAAGCGGGTACGGTAGCTTCTTATACCGAATAAGAAGGCTCTTACGGTCATTAGAACTCGTCTTCTTGCGGCCGCGATCCATCGCGCGTGATAAGATAATGCACATTGCCGGTGATTATATGTGCGTCCAATTTCGTTTAATCGCATCAACTATGCGTTACGCTTAGGACGCACGCGAGAGTATCTCGGCGGTCAATATTAAATAATTCATCTAAATGATGTACCAAAGTTAATGCGCGAGTAATTTCATTTGGTTCTTAAATTATCTGACGTCTGTTTTAACATAGTGGCTCGAGATTTATTAACGACTATTCTTATATCTTATATATTATAACTCTAAATTCTTTTTGATGAATTGGACAGCAGTTTCGACATATTACGAGCATTTATATGTAAAGGTTTATGAAGGCTACAGGTCCATAAATCAGTTATATCAGTAATAAAAAGAAAAGAGATCAATGAAATTTAATGTAGTAGAATGTGAGTGTAAATCGGTATAAAAATAATTCGAAAAACATCCACGTGCGGTCTTGGAAAGTGGGCAATTTCGAAGTTGCGCGTTTATACTTCTCACGTTTTCTTTCATTGCTCTACCCGCAGTTCGTCTCTGTCAACGTCGTAAACTATTACCGATTCTCAGCGTATCCCCGCATTTGCTGGACGTCCGTCGTATGCGCTCGCGTCTCGAACGCGCAGCTAAGCTCACCGGTCCCGTCCAATGACGGATCGTCGAACCACGATCGGGATTAATTCCTACGAGGGACGGACCCGTGTATATCGGCATCGACGTGCATACGTACGGTACGTGTGCCAGCTGCAGCGCCTCGCGCATCGATCTCGCAATACAGATCGGCGGATTATACGAGGCGGTCGATCGGGGCCGCTCCTATAAGGCCCCGTACACGAGACGAGGCGCTCGTGACATTGCACTGTCTATGATAATACGACACGTAAACTCCATAATCCGCTCTACCAGCGTCGCTCCGTACGCTCTCTCTCTCGCGAGATCCATCCGCGTGGGAGATCCACGACTTTTACGGGCTCTTGCCGACGCGACGCGACGTGTCCGTCTGAAATTTTGCGGTTTACGCGGGAATCGCGAGGAATGATCGCATGGAAAAGTTCCCTTCTCGCAAGAGAAATCTTTTTGTGAAAGTAACGTGTAAATACTCAAATTTTAATTTAATCCATTAAGCATATAGGCACTGAGATACATAAATGGTATATACAAGGAATCATCGTTTTTAATAAAATATTAGTTTAAATAACTATGTTAATTTAAATTGCAAATTATATCATTCACACATTTAATTGAACCATTCCTTTTACAATTACGGAGAATAAAAGTACGAAATTTAATACAAAAATAGTAAATCTCAATATGTAAGTATCAGTTCTTTGTCATAATAGGAAAAACAAATTATTTTCAAATAAATTTATACATAAATTATTTATCATTTATTTATTGAGTGTGAAATCGATCCGACCGTAATATTTTACCATAGCAGTTAAATTGGCAATATTAAATTTAATAACAATATACGTCAGTCTCTCAATCAATATAACATATATATATCAGAAAATGTCACTTTCACTTTTTCGACGCTGGCGGCGCAGGTATCGCCAGTTTCGATATCGCGCGCGTATTTCGATCGATCTAGTAGGCAAATTATATAAGGTCGATAGACTTATCGGTCAGGAGGAAGATTTCTATTTAGGTAAATTAGGTATTAGGTATATAATACATATTGAGTCAATTGCTTCATGTTTATCTGGAGAGATTTCGTATCCTTACATCGTATTACCACCGCTGCCGGAAAAGAAGGTTCTCTACGCTTGGCAGAAAGTGCCGCTAGGGAATTTTTAAGTCGATTCTTATGAATCAAGCTTGAATTCGACGTCTAGGTATCCCAGGTTGCCGATGACGAGGTCCAGATAGTGCGCTTCATAGTTTTCGGTGTCCAGGTGTAATAATACGTTGAATTCGATGTCTACGTGTCCCAGGTTGCCGATGACGAGGTCCACATAGTGCGCTCCGTAGTTTTCGGTGTCCAGGTGTAATCGTACGTTGAATTCGATGTCTAGGTGTCCCAGGTTGCCGATGACGAGGTCCACATAGTGCGCTCCGTAGTTTTTGGTGTCTACGTGTATTAATACCTTGAATTCGATATCCACGTGTCCCAGGTTGCCGATGACGGGATCCAGATAGTGCGCTTCATAGTTTTCGGTGTCCAGGTGTAATCGTACGTTGAATTCAATGTCTAGGTGTTCCAGGTTGCCGCTGACGAGGTCCACATAGTGCGCTTCGTAGTTTTCGGTGTCCAGGTGTAATAATACGTTGAATGCGATGTCTAGGTGTCCCAGGTTGCCGATGACGATGTCTAGATAGTGAGCTCCGTAGTTTTCGGTGTCTACGTGTATTAATACGTTGAATTCGATGTCTAGGTGTCCCAGGTTGCCGATGACGAGGTCCACATAGTGCGCTCCGTAGTTTTTGGTGTCTACGTGTATTAATACCTTGAAATTGATGTCTAGGTGTCCCAGGTTGCTGATGACGAGGTCCAGATAGCGCGCTCCGTAGTTTTCGGTGTCTAGGTGTAATAATACCTCGAATTCGATGTCTACGTGTCCCAGGTTGCCGATGACGAGGTTCACATAGTGTGCTTTGTAGTTTTTGGTGTCTAGGTGTATTAATAACTTTAAATCTGAATGTGGGACACGTAGATATCGAATTCGAGGTATTAATACACGTAGACACCGAAAACTACGGAGCGCACTATGTGGACCTCGTCATCGGCAACGTGAGACACCTAGACATCGAATTCAACGTATTATTACACCTGGACACCGAAAACTATGGAGCGCACTATTTGGAACCCGTTATCGGCAACCTGGAACACGTGGACATCGAATTCAAGGTATTAATACACCTGAACACCGAAAACTATGGAGCGCACTATGTGGACCTCGTTATCGGCAACCTGGGACACTTAGACATCAAATTCAAGCTTGATTTATAAGAATCGACTTAAAAATTCCCTAGCGGCAGAATTAAAATTATGTCATGACATAATAAAAATTCGCTGAATTAAAATTATGTCTAGACATAATAAAAATTGGACGAATAATAGTAATCTTTCGGAAGTAGAGGTTTTAAGCTTGAAATTTAAATTTTATTCATTTTTAAAGATAAATTTAGTGTTCCTTCAATTTTTGTGAGAAATGTATAATTTACTTTTACTTAAATATTATTAATTTTTATGTATTTGTTGGTATTGCTAATTTTGTGAATAATTAAAAAATAAAAAATAAAAATGTTTTGCAGATCCTTGCTTAACACTACAAAATAACACTAGAAATATAAATTTTTCTTGTAAAAAAACTTGGCGCTGCTTTTTTACTCCTGTCGCATTCTTCCCTAAATTATGTTTATTGTTTTTTATTCAATCAAAAATCTTAGTACTAATGTTTAAATTTTAATGTTTAAATTTCAAAGTCTAGCAGCGCCAAGTTTTTTTACAAGAAAAATTTATTTATTTTGTTTTAATTAAATATTTTTATTTTGTACTGTTACTTCTTTAATTCTTTGTAATTAAAATGATTCTTTGTAATATTAAAAATTTGTTAAAGAGAATTAAGAAGCTATTATCACTTGGGTTTAGAATAGGAAGACCCTTGAATAGGAATACGAAGATACCACTTGGGTTTTATTTCTTTAAAGTAGTTGCATAACAATTATCTTTCAAAGCAATATACATATTCTCTTTACAATTGGCGCAATTTAATTTAAAGATTTCACATCTTTTTTTGAAATACATGTCACTTGAGTTAAGTTAGGTAATATAATTTTGTGAAGAAGATATAAAGCTACCACTTAGGTTAGATACATGTCACTTGAGTTAAGTTAGGTAATATAATTTTGTGAAGAAGAAATTAAAGATTTTACATCTTTTTTTTTTAAATACATGTCACTTGAGTTAAGTTAGATAATATAATTTTGTGAAAAAGATATAAAGCTACCATAGGTTAAATTTGCAATTTAAATTTAATAACAATATACGTCAATCCTCTTTATCTTCGCGTGGACCACCATGCACGCTGCAATAACTCTTTATTCGCATACACCCGGTACATAATAGCACATCAGAAACAAGCATAGTAGCTTTAACACACCGTGACACCCTCGGGGTCCGAATGATTTCAATAATAATAGGGATTTCGGTATTAATACAGCGGCGCGTTCCTCATATCCTTTGATCCCCTGAGCATCCGGGTTCTCTCAAGAATACCGGCGGAACCTCCGAATCTCTTTCGCAAGAGGACAGGAGGAAAAGCTGTCTCGCGATCGTGGGAAAGCGTGTCTCGCACGAGTAATAAATGCATCACGACGACGCGACCATGCGAGCATTTCTCCAATTAATCGCGCCGCTCTCGGAATTAAAGAGGCACAGTTAATTTATTTGCCTTTTACTCGATCGCGGGGAGAGGGGGGATAAACCCGCGGGCAATACAATCTACGGTAACTTCGCGTATCGATTAACGATTGCGTAATCGACAACGATCGTCGCCGTTATTCGGGTTACGGCAACCGGCGCGGCAACCCGCAGAATCGTTATTGATCACGTTCGCGCTCGCCGCAGTGTTCGCAGTTTACGAGCGACAGCCGCATGTCTGCGTGTTCTTCGTTTATTTACGACGACCGTGACACGTATTAATTGCGAGAGCGGTAATTTAGATTCGACCTTGCGGGCGCCTGCGTTACGATGTACAGGTGCAGATGGAGAACTGAACGGACGTGCTCGGTGTCAGTTTTGCGTAATGTGAAATTGGACACTGTCGGCCTATTTGCGGGTTCCGGTAAAAAGCGCGTGACAGGAACTGCGTTCATTACCTACTGCGTAGTTTCGCGTCAAAGTGATTGTTACACACCACACGATCATCGCTCGAGTGATTCACATGTTTGTAGATTAAAACCTGAAAATCGATTCAGGATATGTGACAAAATAAAATTAATGATATTTAAATTATAAAAAAATATCAAGTATTTAAAACTAGCTAATAGTTTCATAAAGTGAAAATTTATTTGTGCAAAAATTAATTAATATGTTAATATACACATACATATAAAAAGATTTTAAAAAATTGTTTATTCTTACGTATTATATTCGTCACGAAATGTTATAACGTGTTTTTCTTTGGAAAATTCTAGAAGTTTATCTTGCAGTTTCTTCTTTTATGAAAGTCGTCAATTTGTACAGCTGTCAGCGATTCAATTTAATATTCGTTAAATTGATTTAGTAGTGATACAGTTGGGTGAAACATAATAAACATACACGAGACAGATGATATCCGTGGCAGATGAGACGGCGAAAAAAGTAATCGCGAGAAAACGACAATTCATTCCAATTGAGGCGACCAGTTAAGCGCAATTATCGCGGGCGGTACGCGGCACCCTCGCGTTACTTGATAGTGCAATTAACGTCGTCCAGGCCCGTCGAGACCCCGCGTGTGAAACATGCGCCGGTGAACGCGAGCGAGCGAGCGAACGGACGATCGCATTAATCGTTAACTATCTCGTATGGCGCGGCGCAACGACGCTTTAAGCCGCCTGTAAAGGCCGTATAATGGTGACAGCCGTAAAGCTGCAGCCGCATCCAATTAATTTTCTTCCACGGCCGGGGAACGATCGTGTTCGTGGCGCGAGCCTGTCTCGTTCGCCCCGCGGAAATCCATGAAAATTAATTCGACGCCACGAAGGCGACGCGGATCCGCGACACGCGACCGGACGCGAGAGAAACCTCGTCCGAGGGATCTACAAGGTCTTTAGGTCTCGCTATTCTGTGTGGTGGAATCCCGTAGGAGTACCAGTCGCGAAGAGATATAGAACGTGCGTCCAGCAGCAGATTTAGACTTCCATAAAGCCCTAGGAATCGTTCCATAAACATTGTTTTAAATTATCTGAGGCTTACCTGATTTGCCGATCCTTCTTAGAAGTATATAGAATTAGAAAGAAACAGTTAAACCTCGTTTAACTATTTTAATTTTTATAAGAGTAAATACAGGACTGTTGTAACTTTTCTTCGAGATGTCAAAAATATGAAATAATAACTAATTTTTTTAATATTTAATTTATGCGCAAAAATATTAACAACAGATTATATTTATAAATTATTATTCATTGTGTTTAAAAGTGATAGTTACTCATGTAGTTATTAATATTTAAGGAAAAAATATAAATCTATTTACAGGACGATACAGGAAGACACTTAGGTATAATAGGGCCTTATTATATATAAATAATCGTTTTAAATGATTGCTTCAGACAATTTATGAATTTAATTTTCAGAAGCAGAATTTATTCATGCCAGTGAAAAGTACAATTCATGGAAGGTGCAGTAATTGGGCATAAGCGTAAATATATTTCCTGGTCATCAGGAGAGATAATGAAGTAATTCACAGACGATTTATTAACTGTGCTTTTAATTTAACACCCAAATTATCTCTTGACTTATTTCCCTGACGTTGCCGCGCGTTATAATTGAGGTATAAAGAACTTGAAAACTTGTACCGCGAGGCTTGTTATAGAAACCGTGGGATTCGCGATGCAGCGAGGAAATGCGGTTTAAGTCGGTCGAGGTCCGCGACGCTTCCTCATCGCCTGAGAGCAGCTCGCAAGTATAACGGGTGTGATACAAAGTATGCGCATGGCCGTGACGTGACATGAGGTTCAACGAGGACACAATATTCTTCGCGACGTCCAATAACTCAGGCACTCGTTACAATGCGCCTCTAACAATTATAAATAACCTGCGGCGCGGAGATTCGCACGAGACATGATCTACGATCGCGCGGGTCGTTTACAAAGGATCCTCCACGTTAGGATTCTTCGACAGAGTCGTCCTTGAACGATCGGAACATTGACATCTTGTAAATTTGCAAGGAAATATATAAAAATACGGAAATAAAAAAGAATTCGAGAGCCATTTGATATGTTTAAGAAAATAATACATAAACTTCAATTACACTGAGAGAAATGTTTTGTTGAAACTACCAAATTTTGTTACAGTAACAAAAATGTTTTGTTGAAACAACCAAAATTAACCAAAATTTTGTTACAGTAACAAAATTTTGGTTGTTTCAACAAAACTTTCTTCAACATTTCTCTCAGTGTATATTATAAAATTAGCGTTTTAGTAACAAAGAAAAAAAGAGGAACCGCCGTATCATTCGGACAATAGTAGCATATCTGCCAAAGAGAATGCAATCATACAAGTGCATTATCGTGTAAATATCATGTATGTTGCTACGATCAATGAAGTATACGCAAAAAGAACGGCGGCGCGCTGCTAATATGGAGCCAGGCAGCAACCGGCCATTGCGGTTTGTGCAATGCAGGATGCACTAATATGGTTCCGCGGGCCTCGATAGAAAGCGAGATACATACGTTATGAGACAGTATGTCGGTCCCTTTGCATACGCACTGCCTCAGCAACAATCCGCGTCGATTCCTTAAAAAATTTCCTTTCTCGATTGCGTCATGCGAGATGCAGTTTTTTCGCCAGGGTTTGTCGAAATTTTATTCTGCGTTTACTCTCTTCGTTTTGACTGTGCAAAATTAAGATTTGAAAGATTAAATATTATAAGTATCTATTTATGAACTTAAAAATTATTTATTCCTAATGAAACATAGCAATATTTAAAATATAAATTATTTTTTTCTAACAAATTAGTTAAGAATAATAATGAGATTTAATACTTAAAGGTCTTGTTTTTTTATTAAAATTGTAATATTGAATTAAAAATTACACATTTATATTAAACGTTGTTAATATCTTAACAATTAATCTTTGTCTAAAATTAGAATTTTTTCTCATAATTTTTTAAATTTTGCATTTCTTTATTAAATTAACTTCCAAAGAGTCCATTGATTATAAAGTACTCCGATAAAGATGCTAATGTTTTTGTTCATCTAATTGCGATTTAATTTTGGAATAAATATGAACAGTACGAAGGATTAATAATAAGAAGAGAAACGAATCTCTCCATGCCGGAAAAGCAGGTAAAATACTTGTTTTTTGTGTGCGAGCATTCCCGCGTCAACAATAAAAGATAAAAAAAAAATGCGCATGAATAGATCGAATACATTCTAGCAACTATAGGAGGCCGTTTGAAGAGGTTTACTCAACCATATCTGTTCGAATGGTTATCGTTCGACCTCAGGGCGCCTCAAAACCTGAACCGGAGCAGACCGTAACTTAAGTGTTTTCTTAAAACGTATCCACTTCTTTTTCGGTGTACTCTGATATTCACGTCAAGATGAAATTGGAGCCACTGACCGAGGGTGTTATTTTTTTCCGAGGAAGATGGAAGGATAAACATCGGACTCCGTCGAGGCTTTAAATGCATTGAATAAAATTTTTTTGCTTTGGGCAAGCGTAAGTCATGTGTAAATGAATCAATATCGATATAATTTTTTCCTACGTTTATACTGTGGTGATACGATTAAGTAAACAAGGATTTTAATTAAATGCAATAATTTTCTTTTTTAAAGTTTATTGCTTTAATTTTGAAGAATATAAATAAATGTAGGACAAATACGCAATATACTGTATGTTATTTTCTGAAATTTAAAGATTAGAAAAAACTTAATTGAAAATCGTCAAAGAGCGCGCAATCAAGAAAAGATGTATACCTAAGATTATGATTTTTAAAATAGCTTCTCGTAGATCGATATCCGATAACTCGATAGTATATCTGGATGCTTATCGTCACTTCTCATTCATGAAACGATAAAACACGAACCAACAAGAAGCCAGAGTGGAATCCGTCGTGGATTAAAATATAAGTGGCGAAAGATTAATCTCCGTTTTACGGGGAGATAAGTCGGGCGCCGCATAAACTCGACGGGACTTTCATGTACGCGTCGTGATATTTTATGAAACCATAATGCTCGCTACGGATACTACCAGCACGAGATACGACCATTACGAGTGATTCCGCTCCTTTTAGCTCGTCCTCCTCTCGTTTTCTCTTAAGGCGCCACGATATTTCCCCCGGCTTTTCCGTCTCCTTCTCGATTATTCGCATTTTGCTCGGCAGAATCGTAAATCGTGAAACCGGCTTAATGAACGGTGGACAACGACTCGTGAAACGCTCTAGAGACGTTAAGACTCATCCAAACGCGGCGATTGTAATTGGCAGATGGAGCGAAGGGAAAGTCGAAAGTTCGCGATGTCCTTAAACGGCACTCGCGGGCGTAATTATTGTTAATCACGAAAGTACAGAGATATATGATTAACCACGTTCAACCTAAGTGTCTTCTAATATTGTTGTATTTACGCGAAAGCACATATGAGAGATTACGGTAACAAATCTATTTTACGATTACAATTATTATGGTTATTATAATAATTGCAACAAGAATCGTTGTGCTTCTGCAATAAATTCATACAGCGAAAGTAAAACTTACGGAATTATGTAGTTAATATAAAATTAAATCTTAAGTTAAACGAGTAATGAATAAATAATTGATATTTTAGGAGTATCTTGAAAAGAAATAGCACGTATATTTCCTTTTATAACTTTATCTTCTGTGATTGCCATTGACATTAGGCCTATCAAGAATTATTATTACGATATTATTCAGTTTCTATATATGATTCGTTGTATATCGCATGTTATTACATGTTATGTGCGTTCTCCTAAGATTTAGGATCCCAATTTGCATCGACAAGTCCCGCTCTCGTCGGTACAACTCGTTACATTCTATCGCGGCGCGTCGGAAATCAAATACCTGCGAAGATCATCGACGTTCCGGAGATTTACGGCGTGTCACGTGAGAGGTCGTCAGCCAAATTGTTTCACATTGATTTTCAGGTCGAGTGGCCGGTACGGCATCGGCACCGCGGCCGCTGCCCACACGCGTTGTCTCCGCAAACGCATTGTGGTTTCCAGGCGCTTATTTATGCACGGCCCGCCGTTTCCGCCCTTTCCGCTTGACGTTTAGGGCCGTTGACTCGCTTGACTTCGTCGTCATATGGCGAAGTTGCTCTGTCGATGCTCCTTCGCTGTCACTTTCTCGGTCCGCGGGCTTTTATCGCAAACAAATTTTACGGATGCTCAGTTTTACGTCCTTACGATTGTACAAATTTTATTAATTTAAAATGTACAGTACGACCAAAAAATTATATATATATATATATGAGTATAATAGATTTTATTTTATTTATATAAGAAATATTTATTAATGCAAAAAATGAAGTTACGCGTAAGAAGAGTTCAAATTAATATTGTTAAAACAATAAGAGAAAGAGGAAAAGGAGTAAAATGTATAAAATGATACTTTTAAACTGTGTGTTTTGGACGAGCCTATATACAGAAACGTTTTCCTCCCGACATTATCAGTACAAGAAGAATGTTCCATTCATACTTTTATACGCCGTTTATGGACGCGTTATGCGCTGTATCAGTCTTATCAGCACTTCTAAGCCGCCTACAATTTACGCATGTGTATGCGCGTGTAGAGCTATCGGCAGAAAGGAAAGATTGCGGCCGCAGAAAACGCTACTTGCAGTCCCACAACCGTGAATCTTAAGAATTCAACAGAGTTTCTATAAACTATAAGTACAAAAGATAAAACTATTTTTAGTTCTCAAATTTATTGAAATAATTTTTTTAATACAAAATTCTCAATATATATATCTTATATAAATTTTTTTAAATAGTTCTTAATAATAAATTCGATTTATCTTCTTTATATTTATTTTGCACATTGCTAAGCATGTTCTCATAAGAATGAGCGAGAATGACGAATCCATTCTGTTTGAAGATATATGTCCGAAGCGAAGACAAACGATAACGGTTATCACCGCAAAATATCAGCTTAACTACGCTTCAAATGCCGCCAGAGGCGACGATATAGACACGCGCGCCGTTAATCCGCGAACATGCGCCGTTATTTCGCGAGAATTTGTCAAGCCTTCCGCGCGCGCGCTCTCTCCGCACTCACGACAGACCGCGTCGCTAATTGGATGCAAGATACGAAGCTACGTTTCACTAGGACGAATCCATTAATATCGCCTTCGACAGATGGGCTCGCGCGCAAACCCGGTGGTCCGACGAGAGGGAGGATTTCTCGCGTCGTCATTAATCACTGAAACAGGAACCGCGCTGCTCGGGTCGCGCTTAGAAAGCGCCTGGTTTCTCGCAAAGATAATCGGCGCATCATTGAGCGTACGATTTTCATCCCGTCATTCCGTAAGTTAAACGATAAACTGTGACAATTCGGATGTTACTCACCAGGAATGACTGATTCATACATTCATTTGAACTTAGCGAACCCACGGACTCGAGCTCAATACACTGTGGACATTTACATACATCTACACATTTATAACATATACTCTTGTGAATGATTAACGATAAACAGCTGTGCAGAAGACAAAACATAGAAGCAGACATAAACAAATTGAAATCTATGGATGCATATGAGTTAAGAAATTTTATTAAGTTGAAAACATTATAAAAATTTAAATGAAGATTACAATTTGCAACAAATTCTATATTTAAGATATGATGCTGTACAACTTCAAACAGTTGAAACCTATATGTTGCTGTAAACGCGCGGGAATCGATGTATATGCGCAACTCTCAGTTGCTCGATTTAGTAATGCACTGCAGGTAAATTCGCACAATTTCTGCATTAGGTCTTTCCGCAATTGAATAACAGGATATAAGTCATAGTATATGTTAATGTTAAATAAGCCAACGACTTGTAATCTTTTTGTAAAACAATAGAAATATTAAATAATGACAAGTTATCATGAGACACGTGATGTAAAAATATAATATTTATATCTGTTATTGATTAATGAAGTGTTACAAAATTATGAGAATTTTCTTGTTATAAAATTTACCTTTTAATATCTGTAATATCTGTGAGAATACCATTTGTAGATAAAATTTTCTTTGCTCGAATAAAGTGAATCGTCATGCCATCTACTGTCGTACAGCATAAGAAATATGAGAACTGTTAGCATGAAAGTTGTTAGTTGTCCTTTTTTACAAATATTTCTTCCAGTAAAAAACATATATTATATTTGTAATTAAAGATTCTTTAAGTATTATTTTATGTCGTATAAATAAGGCTTTTTGTATACCAGGAAGGGAGAATAGAGAAATAACGTACATAATTACATTTATAATAAAAGATAGTAATAATGGAATATTTATTTATTCTTAATATAAATTGTTTGTATAATATAAATAGATGCTTATTTCTATATCGAGTAATTTATATTTTTTTTATTGTACTAATGCTGTAGAAAAAATAGTTTGTAGAAAAAAATGTATAATATCTCAACATGCTCAGAACAACGTGTAAAACGGTCATGTAAAAAGACCTAACATGAATTTTCAACTAACCTGATGCTATATCATTACTATTTTGATTTGTTTATTCAACGAGATTCTAAGCTTATTATGATGATTATTCGGACGGATATTTTAAAAGGCCTCTCTCAGTCTCTTATTATATGAACAAAATATCGTACCTTCTCATCGACTATAGTTGTATATTATTGAAACTTAAGTAGAAAGGCGCTACGACGTGACCAATGTTATAATTGAATGTTATATGAATATAAAAAAATACAAAAATATAATTGGGATTTGTTTGACGCGGTCCAAAATCTTCTCTGAGATTTTTAGAAACGTTATTAAAGACAAATATGGTCGAATGTATATTGTATTAAAAGTACATGTCATAAAAGTCTTTAAGCCCAATTGTAAAAATATCTATACATCGATGAAAAGGCGAATTTCGCTTTCTTAGACACCCGTTGAAACATTTCGAAAGTATATATTAAAACGATTGGAGAACTTTGCGTTATTATTAACAAGTTCACGCGTTCTTACGTCGAGTTTACGAGTAAATGGAAATAGAGATTCTTCCTTACTTTGGTGGCAATAGATGTACACGTATTGCTGTATCGTACATTGCGCTTTTCTTCAAGGCCACAAAAGTTCTATGTTCGGAGACTGCAGCTTCGCAAATATTCTGTACATTGACAAAACAACCAGCCAGCAGTATATCTGTAAAAAAAAAACAGGGAGATATGAAGACCAGAAAACTTAGATAACACGGAAACGCTAAAAACAAAAAAATACACTTACGTTGTAAGACATCCAAAGCCAATTACATAATGTCGCGAATACAGAGTCCAACTAAAATAAAAACATAAATAAGTGTTATGATTGCGAACTTTTATCGAACGATAACAGAATCATAGCCAAAATAAAGAAAAGGAACTCACATAAATATAATAGCCGCCTAAAAGCCATAGTCCGAAGACTAACTGGAACAAGCAAACGATGAACCATCCAACGAGCCATGGCAACAACCATCCACGTACGCCTTCCTTTATGCCGTAAACCATTAACAAAGCGCATATGACCAACAGAAGCAGATAGAAGATGAGGAAGCCTCCGACAACTTGCATAGCTAAAAATTGCGTGCGTCTCTCATTTTTTTGAATAGAATACTAAAAATATCATAAAAGTTAAAAGCTTATGAATCTATAAACTGGTAAAGTATAAGCCTATGAACTAATAAGACTAACATTAGAAACACTGACAATTAATTTCTGTTATTTAAATATACTGTATATATCTCTTTTAAGAAAGAAATGAAAGGAAAGAGTAAATTGATCAATTTAATTATTTACACATTACAACAAAAGTCATAACAATGTACCGTTATAAATTGAGTAATTTTTATAAAATATTATAAACCGGTTATTTGAACAGCTCTGGTAGGTCTAGTGTTAATAAAACAATTTTAAATTATATAAATAGGTGAATACTTCAAGATTGGGTGATCTAAAAATAGTGTTACAAAAAAAGAAAATTTTATCTTTTACGAGAAAAATAAAATTTGACTAGTGATTATAGTTTATAATATGATTTAAATAGAAATGACAGTCAGAACTTGACAAAAAGAAGTGAAGTCACTCACCCACCAGCTTAGTGAAAACGTGATAATAAAATTATATGACTTATGACCCTCTCTAGATAATGCGAAAGTTTGTAAGATTTTGTAAGCTTTATTTAAACTTTCCGTCGTTTTTGCTATTCGCATTCTTCAGGAATTAGCATAAAACTTTACATAAAATAAAAAGAAAGCTCGAATTTTGTTAAAGCAAAGTGATCTAAATCGTAGTCACATACATATGTCAATAGATTTTTAAAATGTCAATAGATTTTTACTTAATTATATAGATATTGTTTATTTAATTTTGCAAATGTCGGATCATTAATTTCTGATTGATGCGGAAGTTATACTTGTGACTGCTTAAACTCGTATTTGTATACGATCAATCTACTTGTATTCTTATTTAAAAGGACCTGAGTAAAAGTTGATTCTTTTAATTTCGACTATAATATCGCATTTTAATGTGTGATTAGCTAAAGTAATAACTAATAATTAAACATTTCTCACGTCATATGTATGAACAAATACATTTCATAAATATAGTTTCGAAAATCTTTGAAAATTGTAAGAACGAAATATACGTAAGTTAGCGTTCTAAAATTCATATCCGTTTCTGAAACACTATTTCAGTGTATAAAAAGATTAGCTACTATAGCTAAAATAGTCGTAATATATGGATAACTAACATTTTTTGCAACGAGAGTAACATTTTTTGCAGCGAGAACAAAAGGTTTTGCTACTATTGCTAAACTATAGCTCTCGCTGCAAAAAATATTAGTTATCCATATTTTACGACTAAATTTAACTTAATTTTTTTCCGTGTACAAACTCCATTTATACATGATTAATATCATACTTACATCCCCTTACATCAGCTTCAAATAACGGATTGTATATCTGTGTGGAATCGCCACCAGCCAGTTGATAGCATATTAGCGTAATTAACACTACACTAATTGCCTGAAAGAAAATAAATATTGATTACGTGATATTTGCACAATAAACCTCAGAATGTTAAAATTATATTCTATTAGATATACTTTAACTCTGCCTCTAATTGCATGGAACTTCTTAGCCAATTAAGAGATGCTCACCACTGTGTAAAACGCTATAGCGTTGCAACCGGTCTTAACGCTGTTCGACCAGATGCACGGCGACCAACAGGATTCCACAATCGCCATTGTTTACACTGAAATCAAAATTCGAATGTGAGAGAACGTAAAGCGCGCTTTAAGCGTGGTCTCGCCGACTATGACGTTATTGAACAATCGTCGCAAAACTTGGGCGTCGACGCGCATCAGAGTTACCAACGTAAATACGTATTGACAGAACTGCTCGTGGAAGCTTTATTAAGATTAAAATAAAATTATGTCGATGCGCAAAATCAGTTCTACGTCCGAATAATCGCGTTAACATTCACGTTTACGACACTTCCACAGATACTGATATCGAAGAAGCGTCAATGCACACTGATAGTTGATAGCGTTGCAGACTCATGTTACAAGAGGCGGAACAATCTCAGTTCTGACACGCATGTTGGATTTTGCTCATGTGAAATGGTAAAACGCGTACAAAACAATTAATACATATTTGCAATTTTTAAACAAGACACGGCACTTCTCGCCCGGCGCGATATTGTTCGCTGAAACTCCGGATACCAATCGCGCGTTCTTCATCGCCACGGCACACGATGCGACAATGCAGTCGATTCATGTCGAACACCAGCACCAAGTTGTTTTCAAAAATCGTTCTTCTCTCGCTCGTACTTACGAATTCTCGGGGGTGCGGGCGAGAAAATTGATTTCAATCGGACTCCTTTCGCAAACGTCGACTGCCACCGCGGTCACCAAGATTCGAATGCTCGAATCGCCTCGGAATAACAGCAGAACTGACAAACAGTGCCATACACGCGTCGATGGACGTACGGTTAATGGCGTCGTGTCAGCATTGGAAACCCCCTCCACTTTGCGAACAGGTCACGATGCCGGCTGTTCCCTTTTCGCAAAGCTTGTATAACGCGTCGATCCACCAACTCCGAACAGTTGGCTAAGGATGCCATGCACCATAACACACCATAGTTGCAAATATTACAATTAGTCATTTACTAAAGAAGATTTTAAAAATTTTAAAATATTTCTGAGTAATATTCTTAATAAAATTTGAAGTTCTTATTTATTATTGCATATTTTAACTCTTTTGGTTTACAAAAAATTTGTATATTATAATTAATCTTCTATCGTAGAAGAGATTTTATTCTGAACAAATTATCTGTTTTTTTGTTCTTTTCTTTTTCTTTTATAAAATCAATATTTATTTTATTATACAAAACCACAATATATCAAATCTGAATATTGTTAGTAAAGTACATTAAAAAATTTGAGTGAGTCTTATTTTCTATAAATAGTGAATGTATCTATTTGTTCTTTATCAATTTGTCAACTTAATAAGTTTATTAACGTAATAACAAATTGAATCGATCCACCTGTTAGTGACACAGTGCGGCTGATGAACAAATGTAACCAGAAATCGCTATACCGTCTGAGGCGCTTGGTTTAAAATATGTATCGTATAATCTCACGTTTCTATCTCTTAAGATATGATCACAATATATTTTATAGTGCTATTCAAAAACGTACATAAAGAGTTTCGAGAAAATTGGAAAATTTAAATAAACGTTTAGGAATACAACTAATATGTATCTGTATAAAAATTACTTTTCTTTTATCAACAAACTTGAGCATTATCCGGTGAAAAGAATGCAATGTCTGTTTTATGTAATATAATTGAATCCTTATAAAGATTAGTGCTGGAATTTATCAATTTATCTAACAAGCAGGTGCGACGAACTCAATGTAGCAACGCTATCTGTATTTGCACAGCGATTTACCATCTATTAATATCGCAGTGCAAGGTCAGTCTGGATAGAAATAGAAATGGTCACATTTATATCTCCTATTAAGCCGTGCGTTTGAAGAGTAGCGTGACATTACTTTATAATTCACCACGTACTTCAAAGATCGCAAAATCTCTTGAACAGGCAGTAATTCCCGTGATTTTTACATTGTATGATCTATTTCAGTAATTTCTTTTGCCATAAATAGATGGAAATAGCAATTCTGAGTCTTCAGATATTTATAAAAATTGAATAGAGAGGAAACAAACTGATCTTTTTTACTGCGATAGTTTACAAATATATCTCCCCGGAATGAATGGATTTTATTATTTATAATAATCTTGCGATAAACTCGCTGTGTTGTCACATTTATTATCGAGCCGTCTGCGTCATCGAACCCGCGGAAAATGTAGTGCAACGGTTTCGTGTTACCTGACCGCGGTTTCCGCAGCGGGTCACCATTTTGGTGCACCGCAAAGGAAAACAGAAACCTACCGTGCTGAGATCAATCGATGATAATTTGATTGTCGAGAAGAAAACTACAGCTCGACGCGGGAAATCCCGCACGTATCCTGTCGTTTTACGCGCGTTTCACGCTTTCACGATGTAACTCAAGACGATGTAACTCAATTGAAATAAAATAAACGAACAGTGACGTGAAGAAAAAAAAGCGAGGGTCACTAAAAATTCTAGACGGACACGTTCGAACGTTTCCTTTTGTAATCGATGTACGCGGAGATCGAGAATGGTTTGTTGATTGGCCGTCATTGTCGGCCGGCCATGAGGAATTTCACGGGGCTCTATGAAATGATAAAATCCATTCACTCCGGGGAGGACAGTGCCTTATACATGCGTCTATAAATCCTCACAGTCATTCGGCGCAACAACGAACGGCGTAATGGATCCAGACGTTCGTCGAGATAGCGGTGCTCTAAGACGCCGTAGATCATCGACAAGCAGGATTAACGTCATTGGGATTAGCAATACTATAAGGTGCAAGATATATCCAGTCGGAAACGACATATGACGGAACGGTTAATGCAGAATTGAGAAACTGATCGTATCGGATAGTAATAATGATGAAATTATTTTATTGAATACGATTAAACTGTTATTACTAATGCAACCATTTCTCCTTGATAATAATATAGAAAACAGTTTTTTTTTTTAGAAAATATGAATTATTTCGACTGTATGCTCGTAGGGTCCCAAACTCCATTCTACTCCAGACATCCAAAGTTCTAAGTCGATCATTGCCCTCTCAAACTTTCGAATGAAACCGCGCGCGCGCGCGCGCGTGTCATTCATCAATATTCGTCTCCATCGACAGACAGGTAATTTCAAATTTAATTCCCACCCCGCTATCGAGGTATCAGCGGCGCCCAAACACGGAGCAAGAGACGGATCCCGTAGTCTTCTCCTGATGCCGACTAGTGAAGAAGCTATAAATACATGTGCATGTGCGCGCGTTATATGCGGATAGATACAGATCCCTCCGTTCTCCATTCTTCCGTACCATTTTCTACGATCGCCCGCTACCATATCGGCTCCCTCGCGGCACAGCTCTAAGCTACCTTAGCATCCGCTGGACCGCTGTAAACTGTCTCTCGATTTAGGCGTCGGACTCGGAGCATCATGCCAGCTGCACGCTCGCGCGGCAATGTCAACGTTGCCATCTAGTCGAGAGGTACTTCAACAGTGTCAATGGTTTGGAATGAAGACAACTGTGGACTGGCAACGCTGCGGAATCTTCAACCAACACCCGGCACGTGGCTCATCTCATGCCCCGGTCAAATTGAGCAAATCGGAATAATCAGTAAACCCAGCAACCATTCCGTCGCGCCGCTTCTGCCGATGAACGTAAATGATTTCGAGCGTATGCACATATGTATCGTGTGCGCGATTGCTTATTCTTGTTTATCAAAGCTCGCAGCTTTTGGCTAACGTTTCTTCAGATCATTCTGCAGTAAACAATATAACCGCGCTTAAACGTTACAAGAATATAGACATTAAAGACAATTATTTATTAAATAATAATTTTAGGATAATATTTATAATAATATTTAGGTGCTTAATTTAAAATTGCGAATAAAATTGTGGTGCATATAAATGCAGTTACTACAGGTTGGATTTAGATGTTGGGTTTGTATCGTTGAGAGCGTTCAGACTTTAAAATTATTATCTTTGTGATAAAACTGTTATCGCGCGGCCCGTCGCGGTTGTTTAATTTTGCAATCAGCTGGTTTCTGGAACGGAAAATATTTCGGCGGCACATTATATTATCTGACGCAGGAATGCGCTATTTGTTTGATTACCGAACCGAATTTGATGTAATTCCTTCGGTGCTCGTAACTGCTCGAGTGAACTTGACGTACTCGGAGTACTAGAGTCACTCAAGTTGAACGAAGTATCAGCGTCAAAGGGAGAAAGAGAGAAACAGAGAGAGAGAGAGAGAGAGAGAGAGAGAGAGAGAGAGAGAGAGAGAGAGAGAGAGAACAGAGGTTGAGATATATGCCATGTTTGTGTTAACTTCAATAATTTAACAATAAATCATGTCGAACAGTCTCGATTTAATCATGAAAAAATCATTAAGCGTGTAAAAATATAGATATGTTAATACAAATGTTAATTTGTCTGTAAAATAAGAGGCGAAGAAAAAGGTTTCTCTTCTTTCAAACTATTTCTGAACGTGAACTCTCTCGTGAATTATCTGCGAATGGAAACATGACCCCTCGCACGTTCAGCCAACGACGGTATGACGCCAGATAGATACGTGGTCTGACAATGAGTCGAAGAATTGATAACAGAATAAGATTCGTATCTGGAGACTACAACCTTGTTTGCAAGGCTTAAATTTATTGCTTGAAGTTAGTTCCTTTAAGGTATTTTTACAATATATAATGAAAAATATCGCAAAGTTTAAGAAATGAGAATATTGAAAGACAATAGAAAATTATTCATTTATTACAATTCATTTTTTTATTAAATTATAATTATAATTATCTTCTACTTTAATTTTTTACATAATTCATTTTTTTATGTATCCATTTTTTCAGAATTATGTTTGGAGTAACGTGAAAATGTTTGAAATATGATGCTTTAGAAATTGATTTTTTATGTATTTATTTTTTGGAATTATGTTTGGAGAGAGTAATGTAAAAACGTTTGAAAAATGATACTCTAGAAATTAGAAAGCCTATAATTATCTTAGTGAATCAACTGTTATTGTTAAAAGGAAATGTGGATGTTAGTATCAAGACTGAAATATCGCATGTTTTGGGCACCAATCACGTGCCTTAAGATCGCGTGGAAATCACTTTACTTCGAAAGCTAATAGTAGCGGATCCACAGAGTTACGTGACTAATATCTTAATATATTCCGTGAAATATTTAGTCGGCGTGGAGCGGGAACAGCCACGCGATGCGTTGTTTGAATCTGAGATCTCTCCCGCCCAAGCGAAATAAGAACCTCAACTAAGGGGCCTATAGACGCACAGTCGTAATACATTTCTCAGTAATACCAAGACTTTAAAATAAATTCAAAAAGAAACTTCTACAAAATAAAGTATTAGAAATAAAGATCCAAAGGAGAGAAAATCATAGTTTTTTACGTAATTAAAATTTGATAAGCTTTTTTATAAAGAATATAATTTATATAAATATAACTTGTAGATATTTGCAATTTAATACAATTTATATCTGAAGCTATCTGTACAAAAAACACTCATGTAAAGCTTTTATAACATAAGAAAAGTATTATTGTTAATGCTGAATGGTCGGCAAGGAAAATCTCGGCCGACCGCAGCATCTCGCGCGGTCGGCGACCACCTTTCGCCGTGGGAGAGTTAGCGCGAAGGGGGCATAGGAGCCCCTCCGGTCAGATTAGGCCCCGTCGGGCCCCTCTCGCTCGCGCTCCGCGCCGTCGAAGCCGTTCCTTCGTGCCGGTTTGTGCTGTCGGATCCGCCTTGCCTCGTGCATACGCGCCATGGTCTCTCGCGTCAAGTCGGGCCAGCTTCATCGTGGAACCCAGCTGGTCCCGGACGGCCATTCGTCGGTCCCGGCCCTCGCGAAACGAAGCGGAGTCGAAGCGGTGCCTCGGCACGGCGCGATCTCGCGCGTCGTGTCATCGTCGTTGCCGTCGTCGTCGTCGTCATCGTGAACGACAAACCGAGCCGAGCCGCGAGAGCGGACTCCTTCGTATTCTCTCTGATGTAACCCCCTTCTCCCTGCATCCGTGAAACCGCATCGCGCGGCCACCTTATATCGCCGCGATTACGCATACACGCTCGAGAGCCGCGCCGAGGCCGCCGAGCGGTCCCAACGTTCGCGATCCCGTAGATCGCCCGCGATCGCCTGCGACGCGTCCACGCGCGCGCGCGTCGCGAGTCTGCCGCCGGGACCGATCCACGCTGATCGAGGCCGGAGCCAATTTCGAGAGTGCGTTTCTTTTGTGCGCGGCCCTCGTCTTCTCCTCGGGGAGAGAAGGACGTAGGAATCCGTGAAACCTGTGAGTCCTCGTGGATAAGCATCCAGCTCGACAGCGATCGAAAGGATTTTCGAAAGATTGCACGAATCGGAGTTTTATCGCGCTAATTAGGAGTTTAACCTTATTTTGAATTTTACGTGCATCGATTTTTTTCTTCTTTGTTGGAAGCCAGAAATTGTGTTAAATTTTAAAGTGGATAAAATTTGTAAATAAAATTTTGCAAATTGAGAGCAGGTAAAAAACGACGAGTGACACAAAAATGTTGGTCAATAGGAAATTTCTTAGTTTACCGACTTTGAGTGTTAAGTGATTACTCTTTCAGATGATTGCGAGTGAAAGACGTACGAGAGTAGAATCGGAGTCCATCGACAGGATTGAAGTGAAGTGGGAAAGTACATTGTGCGATTTGTATCGTGCGAAACCGTTTCTCGGTATCGCGGAGCGAAAAGAGATTACTCCGATATGTGAATCATAGTCATAATTCACGCGAAGCGTCGTTTCTTTCTTGACTTGGAGGCACACGCAAAGTCCTCGCAAATCAAACTTACAGTACAATTCAGATCTGGCCAGTCTCTGCAGACTTAACGTTCCATTAAGTCGCATCCATAAAGTAAAAAAATATCGCGATCGTAATTCATGGATTCTCTCTCGGTAGATGACAACGCGATCAGGTGATAAACCTGGAGGAAAGAAACGGTCCAAAGGCAGAATCGGGAGGAAGTGAAGTATCTAGATTTGTAGAACGGCTACGCTGTGCTAATGTGTGCCACGGATATATGTTGTGCCAGTGCGCGCGGTTGACTAAGATTGACTCGGCGATTTGACTGGATCTCTCCTTGGTGATCGAGATCGCTGATTTTCCCGAGCGACCGACGCGAACGTCGCGGTGAGTGCGCGTGCACTCGCGGTAAACGCGCGGGCGCATCGACGAAAATCTCGCGAGTCTCCATGTGCTCGGTTGCTGGCGATACATCACCATTGACGGATTTCTGATCATGGATCTGCACGTTGTCACCCAGCGATCGTTGACTTTCTCAGGTGGAATCGCGCGGAGGGCATCGGCGAAAGTATTTTCGATCGTCCGCAGAAGTAAGTCCGCTATATTAATCTACAACGGCGTAGAAGAACCTTGCGTTGTAGTGCCGGAATGTGTGAATGTCGGACACAAGGTACGGCTCGAAGATCACAGAACGCGATAATCCTAACTTTATAGATGTTAACGTGGATTAGACGCCGAGAATTCGGAAACAAGCCGAGAACTTTATACTGAGTGAAACGTGAGAGGTTTAAGGGATGATGCGATCTTTGTATTCGACAGTCTTGGGATACCAAGATTCTAGATTTCTATGAATCCTGAGACGCCAGCATCCTATAATTAAGCGAGTCTTTCCATTGTTAGATTAACATTTTATATTAAAAATCTTATTTTATATTTAGCGCTAAATGTACATGGCAATAATTTTAATCTCACATTAAATGCAATTTTTATTTTAAACATATTTTGGAATCTCTTACTTCCTTTCTTTTTTAGATTACATTTAGCATATAATTTTTAGACATGGGCCTCTCAAAAATGAAGATACTCTTTAAGTTCTCGCTTTAGATATTTATATTTTCCGACTGAAAATCCAAGGGTGAAACGGGAGATTATTATTAAAATTCATTACTACGAGCAATCTGTAAAAATTCGCTTCTTCGAAAGCGTCGAGTCCCTTGCCCTTGCAATGCAATGCACGATTTCTTGGCCCTGAAATCGAGCGCGGCGGGTCGCGACGCGCTCGACGTTCGCCGGCGCGTCCTTGATTTTCGCTCGATTAGTATCCGCGCGCGGCGGATCGCCCGTTATTGAAGAAGGAAAAAGTATCGGACGTCGTTCCGGTTGACCGTTTCGGTTCAACGGCCCGCGCTGAAACGGCCTGTACCGGAGGCGGCTGCACGCATTCGTCCGTGAGCGTGAGCGCGTGCGATGCACAATACCGATTCTTTCCACGTTGCGACGAGTGGAGGAGCGCGGCTTCCGGGATTGCCTGGGATCACCGCTGAACTTTCACCGATCGACAAAAAATCGCGATGTTTTCCGCTCGAACAACGCCACGGGACGAGCGAACGTTATATTCATAAATGTCGGCGCGACCCTCTCCATTGTTTTCGTATCCGCGATCTACGATATTTTTCCATTCTTTCCTTCCGAAGATGTCCAGTTCCATTCAGTATGGAACAAATTTTTATTTATTATTAACCAATTATATTTACTAAAAATTATTTGTCTGTATTCAACATCGATATTTTTTACGTATTTTCTTTTACTTCAAGAATTTAATCTTAACAAAAGTTATCGGATAAATTAACAATGTATTTTTTATATCTTAATTTTTTTTAATTTTAAAAGATTGACATATGGATTATCAAGTTGATTCAGAAAAACGACATATTCTGCGGAATTTCTAATATTTGCCACGCTTATCGAATATTTGTTCTTTTTTCTCAAATTAATTATCGAAGTCTACGATGCTATCGAGAGTGAAACACGAATCGTCTTAAGGAACGGGAGGACAAACAAGAAGAAATTCCACTGCGTGGTTTGCTGCTCCTTACAGTTGATTATACAAATGGCACAAGTTTTATTATTATTATTTTTTTTTACTAAGTTTATTGTATCCGTGGTTACGTAAGCGTCTAAGGAATTTCGCGCACAAACGCGGCAATCATCAGGTTTAGCACCTGATATCCACACTTGTATTAAAACAGCTGCGAATGTGCGGTACTCAGATTTCCTCCATTGCAATCTTCTTTCGTCTCTCAAATCCGATAATCGAAACAATCATAAATCTTGTACTTTATATTACGACAATTATAAAATGAATTTTTATCATTAATACTGGCAATTAAATAGGAAAATAAATTACTTTGAGTTTCAAGCTAACTTCAAAAACTTTAATAATTAATTATATATAAAATATAAGATTTAGTAATTAAACGCAGAATTAAATTATCTTTTTTATTAAAATGTTGAAACATTAATAATTTTTTATTTATAAGTAGTCGTACAAATCTAAGGATTTTTGCAATATATAAGCCTCAAGTTAATATTTTGCTTCACCATCATATTCAAATTTTATTTTAACAGACAATTTTTTAAAAATTATTGTTGTAAAGGTTAAGTACAAGTGTACTTAAACTTTAATGTTAGAAAATATTGTGAAAGCAAACAATATTCATGAAGCCCCTGATAAAATAAAAGACACATTTCTTAATCACACACATTGTTGTTAGAAGATGCGGTAAGAGCTTGCCGTACATAATTAAAGATACTATATACATAATTACTTATTAAAAGTTACAACTACGTTGCTATGAACGGCGAAATAAATCCGAAGACGAAACTCAGATTAGATCTCGCAGTAATCTCTACCACCCAAGAAATGCACAGCGAAACGATGTAACCGAAGAGTAAAGGTCCTCGGTTTCGCTCGGTGCGATTAACCCGCGTTTCTCTCCTCTCTCTCTCTCTCTCTCCCCCCCCCTCTGTCTCTCAGATCTTATTGCCGATGAGGCTGTTAATTCCTGTCGCGCGCGCCCCGAGAATTCCAATCGACGGCTGAGGGGCTGAGGAGAATCAATGGCATCCGGTGCGTTTCGTCCGCGGACACGAAGAGGGATGTTCCTGGTCGCGGCCACTGGCTCTCCAAAGGCACGACGTATAAATACCAACTCGTTGTGGGTCCTCTTCTCCTCCTAAGCCGCCGTCCTCGTCTCCTCTTCTGCTCCTTCCCTCTTTGGCCCGCGGAGTCTATTTAGATAATCTTCCGCTTGGCGGGAGCGGCACTCGGTGCGGCAAGGAAGCCTCTTCATCGCGGTGGCTTTCACCAAGGTGGCATCGTGTTCCTCGCCTGTGCATCACTGATCTTTAGCCCCTGCTCCTCCCTCACCTCCTGCTCCTCCCGTGGTCGCTTCAGTTCCCGGTGAAATTTTTTGGCATCCGCCACGCCCGTGCGCGAACGTCTGTCTCGTGATTCGTGTAACGGCCTTGAAGAGAACCGTGAGGAAAACCCCGAACACACAGAACGTTTTGAAGAGCATCGAAGAGAGCTTGAAAAGAAATCCTGAGAGAGTCTCAAGAAGAATCTCGAAGACGCTCTTAAGGGTTGTTGAGGAGAACTTTGAAAGCACGTAAAATATTTTAAGAATTTCTCAGAAAAGGTATATATATACATACTTCCGTATTATCCTGAGGTGAAGATACCGAGGACAAGAAAGTTAGGATTACAATAAGCCGAAAAGGAAGTTTGAGCGATATAATTCGTGAAAATAATCGTAAAACACAATCGCAGTATATGATTTTTAAATAAAATTAGCTGAAAATCTGAATGTTCAAAAGAGTCTTCAAGAAAAATTTTTAATAAATCCATAATCAAGCAACACGATACCGGAAGTTTAGGAAAGACAATGTGGTGAATAGTGAGACGCGTGTACATGAAAATTAGACTTTTGAGAAAATGAGAGACAGATAGGCGACGACGGGACTCACTGATGACAGTGAATTTATTCTCAGAGGGTATGTACCTGGTGTGCCGATCATATGAACTGATTCATTTGTTATTTGTTTAGTATATAAGACTGATAAGAATATTTAATATCATGGCGAGATAAACGTAACAGTGACTTCAGTCTTCAGACTTCACATGAACTATAGTTCAAATCTTATAAGCTTGCTTGAGGCTCAAGAACAGCACTTAAAGTTTATTACATTAATTTCAATTTTTTAAATAATTTACCAAGTGTATTTATTGCCAAAACAAAATTGTTTTTTATACACAAATACAAAAATAGTTTCTATTTATATTATATCTTAATAAAAACATTTTTCTTCACACTTTTTAGTTAATTAATTCCGAAATATCTTTAAATTTATATTTTATCTCGATAATTTGCATTATTTGATTTTAACAAAATTATTATTTACATTTTTAACAACATACTACACGTTGAAAATAATTACGGATCTCCCTCTTCGTTTCATCATCACGATCTCAATCAATGCCAGTAATTTTTATTTTTCTTTGGCATGATTCCGAGAGAAAAGAAGCAATTGTATACGTTCGAAGTGCCAACATTCCATCGCGAAATTTGTTAGATGAACATTTGACGAATTGGGACTCTCTTGCGAGACATCAGGACGTCTTGCTTGCATGATAATAAAGTCATTATCGAATGCGATAATGATGATTTGTCGTTATATTGGCTGATTAGTAATAGACAACTTGTTTATTCTATTTCTGTCATGGTAATCTATAGTTCCTCTTTTACGTATTTAACATACAGAGAGCAATATACTCTGTTAAATATCGTGTTTCACTTATGAATTTGTTATTTTACATTATAACGATATGCGGAAAAGAACATTATCGTTCAAAGTCCACTCATATAAGTATTTCATAATATGTTCTCTCAAAACAACTTCTCAGAAATTACTTAGATCCAATTACTCTTAAACAAGTGTTTCATTTGCGGTACTTCCGCCATACGAAATTGGCGAACGCATCGCGAGAAATGTCCCGGCACACGTCATGCCGCTCACGAATGAGATATAAATATCGCCGCTTCTCTTTCCCTCTCTCTCCCTCCCTAATTTTCTTAGGAATGAAACACAGTTACTCATCGTGGCAAAAATATGACATCGTATCTTGTACGTTAATAACGATTAATTAATGACGTAATCCGACCCGTCGAAAATGGCATGGAAGAAAATAAGTTTCGCGGACTTTTCAATGCAGCAAGCGGTGCATACTGCAGAAACTGGCAGAAAGAGGATTACAGGAGCAGGCAGGTATTCCCTAGCCGCCGGCCAGTTTTGTGCGGCGATTTATAACGAACGATTTGCAGTGACTTATGGGACGACTCTCGATCGATATGCAAATGAGGGGACCGCGCGGCTTACGCGACCGTTTAGACTTAGATCGCGAATTAATTTATTTGAAAGCGACGAACGGACACCAGGACGGGATGGTCGCGGTGCTTCGATTAAATCAGCTTAAATCGTGCTTGCTTAATTAAGCATAAAGTCAGAAATACACTATTGGCTAATTATCGAGCTACTGCGTTTGGATTTGGATAGATCACCCCTTAACTTCATAATTCCGGGATATTTGACATCTTAATTAAGCATAAAGTCAGAAATACACTATTGGCTAATTATCGAGCTACTGCGTTTGGATTTGGATAGATCACCCCTTAACTTCATAATTCCGGGATATTTGACATCTTATTTCGATAATTTTTGCTTAGTTAAATGAAAAGTAAGATGCAATGTTATCTAGACTACTTTACATTACATTTTATGTCTACATTTAGACTCTGTTATACTCTTCGCAAATGATATCCTTTATATTTATATATGTAAATTATAAATACTTTTTTTTATTTTTATATATATCTTGATATTGCTTGAGACTCGTTGAGACCATAAAAAATATTCAATGTTGCTGCGTCATTTTCTCTCGTATAACACGAAAGACGTTTCGCGCGAGCAGATGTTTGCGACAATTAAAAGTGATTGACGCGAATCTGTTCGGCGAGCGAATGGCAGATTAACCCGGAGCAAAATCGATGTACAAGCCCCAGCGGTCGGGATGTTTCTGTGTAAAAGGTTAATACGCATCTTTCTATATTTAGAAACGTTTCCCTGAGAGAAAAATTTCGAAACCCCTCCGGTGAGCTGGCTTCCTTTGCATTCTCCACGGGATAAAGGAAGTATTACGTTCGCGGATCGTTTGGAGTACAGACGGCTAGCAGTCACGAGACTATTAGCTTGCCTCCGGCACAAGAGTCTTCTGATGCTCTAATAGATATTTTAGTATGGAAATCTATTTAGATAATAAAGTTTACGCGTTGTTTCACAACACAGAAGCCTGTTGTGACAAACAAGCAATTTATATTACAGATATATAGATGTTGCAGGCGCATTCTATGTCGCATCTAAATTTTGCTGTAAGATTCTACTTTAGAGTTATAATATTTTATATAAGCATAACGAAAATTGTGTATTTTATGCATATGTATGTTATACAGCAAATGTTATTTATCAGATAAAATGTTTTAATTTACATAAAACATATTTAATATTTAAAAGCTTTCCAAACATTAAATCAAATGTATATAAGTTTCCATAGTTCTCTTTTTACAAAACGTCATTATAGTGACCAAATTTCAATAATTTAGTATATTTTAAAAGATAAGTGTAAGTTATAAATTTTTATCAATAATTTTCGATTATTCGAGATCGTAATTTCATCCCTGTTCTTAGTGGAAGGGCATTGTTTTTGATAGGAAAATATTCGAAATATGAAATCTACAGAAAGGAATCCACAAGGTTCAATATCTATATGGGCGTTCCATCAATTTCGAAGTTTTGCGCCTTAGTGGTCAGGTGTTAAATTTGGAACACGATACTACGTCGAGGAATTTCAAGAGTTCCCTTTGAGAAGTGCATTCAAAAATTTAAATTATCAAAAAAAGCAATCTCTTTTATTAAATATCATGTGTGAGGCGGTTTCTCTCTTTAGAAGTAATGTTCAGATTGTTATTACATTTATTACGTACAAAATTTTATATCGATACTTTTTTAAAATTAATATATATTAAATTAATATATATGCAGAATAAGTACCACTTTGAAGCGTAAAATATTAAGTCAGTTTCCTGAAAATGTCAACTTATAGTTACATCCCATACGTTCAGATCTTGAATTCTTAATTTAAATTTTTCATCGTTCATAACTCGAAATTATTGATGTTTATGACTAATATCTGACGTCCTCGTTTCTGGCGACGTAAAGTCGCGAGTCCGGCGCAAAACCGTCGAAATACAGCGGGAATGCACTTTTGACGCGGGTGCTTATCGTTTCGCAAATAAACCTCACGACGCGACGCGTTGTGCCGCGATGACAAAGCATCGCGAATGTTTATCGGTTATTTGCACTGGGACGAGTTGCCCCCTCATGTGCAAATAATGTCCTGCGAAATTGAATGCGGCTGCTTTTCTTTATTCGATGTTTTCCTTTTTCGGGATTGGCATTGACCCGCCACCAGTAATAACGGAGTTTTGCATTATTCGTATAAAAAATATGTTTCACGGAGAATATATGTTTCTCTCTCATAAAAATGAATTCAAAATAATAATAAAAATACAGAATAATAAAAAAGGAAAATAATCTGCGAGTTGTTTATAGAAATATACAGCGTATGTAAGTTATTGTAATGAATTTAAATGTTATATTTTACACACGGTAATTTACAACGGTTATATTAAACGAAACCTATATTGGTACAGGAAACATGTGAAACAAAGGAATCATTGCTAAAGAAAGTAATATGCATCGTTCGATTGCATTTAAATCCCGTTGACTTGCTTTTTTAACCGCGTGAATTGATTCAATTGAAATATGGATCAAATAGAACGGATTGAATGAGTTGAAACGCGATGTACGCGTTTATAACAGAGGTCCAGCCTACGAGAGATTCGCACTTTCGTTTCGGTTTTCTTACGTGCTCCGCGTGCCAGATGAGACAGGATCTTCCTTTTCTCTGCGATCTTGATCTTACACCAGGGCAAGAATTCCTTCGATCAAAACAGCAATGCGCGAAGATGCATTGCTCACGCGTGTTGCCCGCGACTTTGTTTTTTACCTAGTTCTTTGCTCGTTTTTCACTTCTACATTTAACCGTTTTACGTGCGTTTCGAATATACTTAAATATATAATTTAATCATTGCATAGAAAAAGATTTAACATTAACAATTTAATAATTTAATAAGATATAGCTCCTTGTAACAATATAATCATTAAGATAAGTATAACTTCTCATAATAGGTATTATTTATCTTACAATTAGTATCACATTATTATATTAATATATGCATATGAATATCATAAAAGGAATTTTTGGATTGAAGGAAAATCCGGATACGATTAGGAACTTTAAGATATGTATTGCAAAAATTAACTGCATATATGTACGATATAGTAGATAGTGTGTAGTTGTGTAGATTGAAGGTAAATGTGGTATGGTGCGATAAATCTGGAATATATGTAGGTACCTATATGGTCGCTTTGGAAATTGTAATACGAATAAACATCCTGTTCGACGATATTGATTCGGTCTTGGTGCAGTCTCAATTATTTGTAGAAGCATGTTTATCAATTGGGCGTCACGCAGAAATAGTCAAATTTCACTCGATCTTCCAACTCCCACTTGGTTTCAATTATAATGAATCTTTTAAATTATATTAGTCTTAATTATTTATAATTAAAAATGCATTTTTGAAATTACGTAAATAATTATTAAAATGTATTTATCTTTTAGAATATTGATTTTGTTTATGTATTTTCCTATCTCAAACCCCTATCAAAACTCTGAAACTTGTGTAGTTTTTATAAGATTGATAGGATTAAAAACTAGAAAGTTATGTGAAATAACAGTTTTCGATTGAATCTTTGTTAAAGGATCAATTTAAAAATTCTTATAGGATACAACTTTATTATTTTATTATGCTGCATTACTTTTAATGTCGTTTTATATTTTTTGCAAAGGAGCAAGAATTACTTGTATGAGCAAAAATAAAGATAAGCAGAGGCGCCAGGAATAATTTTTATTTGTTATAGCATGTCCACTGTTCACTGAAGGCAAACAACATTCTCGTTGATCCCACGACCGATTTTCACCGATGAAAATACGTTTCCTGTCACATTAGAAAAATCCAAACGACGGAATGGATAAGCGCCAAACGGCATAATGTCGCCAATAAACACATTTTTCACGTCGACGAGAGAGAAATGATTCTTTTTTTCCTGAATTCCTCCTTTTCGTCGCGACAAATTCACCGGCATTTTGGCGCGAGTTCAACGACTTGCCTACAGATCGGTCCCTTGTCATTGACTACAGATAACGTGACGTAATGAATATCTAACAAGACTGATATCCGTCGACCTTACCTTATAGTAACGACACATATGAGTAGTAAAAGGTATGCTTTTAACGGATGATAGTGACGCGTGACTGTTCTCGAAGAATAGAGTCACGTACATATATTTAAGAGTCATTCATACGTGCATCTCTGATATAATATATGCCATTTAAGCCTCTTATTGTTAGATCCAATCGTTTTCCTTTTTGTTAAGCATTTCTCTCAATTCTAATCATGTGAGATTTATTTTAAAAAACGATAAATATTTTGCCATATACATATAAATATGAAAGAAATTTAAAAGCTACGTACATACAATCAAATAATTTTAATTTTTAATATATGTGGATGTATTCATTAATTCTTTTATATTATTTTTGACACATCATATTCGGATATATTATGTGAATAGTCGAATAATTCCGGCGAATTTTGTAATCGCATCGGTACCAAGAAGTTAACTCTGTATCGAAAGTCTATTCGGAATAAAAGAAGCTGTTGAACTGGAAGGACGATTGTACCGAATACATCGGTTTCTCGGGTATTAGTGCAGTAATACCCGAGAGTGACTTCCGGCATGGCGAAGCGTCCCGTTTGCATTAACGCTGATAATAAATTCGGAGCGGACGTTTTATGCAAGGCCTTGCGCGTGAATTCCAACGAAATTTCATCCATTATACCTGTCAGCCGCGGTCACGCTTATATACTTAAATGGACATCCATTAAATCGCGATTTTTTTCAACTTCTTGGATATAAATCGCAATTAAATCTACATTCTTATATTTTTGTTAGGCTCACAATAAACTTTGTTATTTATTTAAGTAGTTGTTAGTTAATATCTTCTTAATATCAAGTGAGGGCAAGGATAATTTTATCATAAATCTCGAAAGTCAAAGTTGCAAATCTATAATAGTTATTTATTTTAAATTTTAGTTTTATAATATATTTAGTTTAAAAAGCAGTAGCAAATTATATAAAATGACTATATTAGTAACAAGAAATAAAATAATGTAAAAATAATAAAAAAATGGACCTTGGATAATTTTTTCTCGATTATAGTTTTTTTCTCGAAGAAGAACATTATTATAGCAGAAAATAATTTTTGTTAATATAAATATATTACTAAATATTGTAAAATATGAGGATATTTTACAAAAATATTTCATTATTAAAAAAAAGGAATTTTCTTGAAATTTTTTCGTTACTTGTCCGCTGTTTCATTGAACCGTTATTTTATAACGAAAGCGTGGGAGGCGCATGTAGGTGGCAGATCGAGATTTATGCAGCATAATTACAGTTTTGTATTAATTATTTGTTTATTTATTTGCCCGCGATAAGCGGCCAGCAGGCGATCTGTGAAACTCATTGATTCGGAAAGGACCGCGACAATCATGCGTTATAACAACAATTGATCTGATTCGGATGAGCAGGCACATCGCCCACTAATCTGAGTGGGAAACGTGCAATTGGCTCGTGTCAATACCACGAGGCTTTAGAAGTATACATAAAACAGATTTAAAATCAAGTGGGACAAGCTTATAATAAAATAATAGAAGAAAATATCTGAAATATAAACGACTTTTGTACACAAATCATTAAGTCAGCATAATCTGCTATCATCTGCATATATCATACATTAAATATACGTTTAAATGCTTTAATTTCAATTCTGAGTTTTGATTTACTATATTAGACTATTACCAATATAATAAAAACTTGTATGTTTTTTTCTTTTATGTAAAATTCTTTTGATTAAAATATATAATTGGAGAAAAAAATTATGTAAATAATTGTTTATCATGTTTTTGTGCCAAGTTGCCACCTATTTTAAAATTTTTAATAGAAAATTTGAAGTTTTAAATACAAGAAAAAGAAATTAAAATTTATTATAGCGCATAGTTTATGTGAAGACAGAAGTTTATGTGGGGAAAGTTTGTCGGATAAAATTTATATTCCATTATTCTGTTTTGATTTTATGTAGAAAGAGTTATGATACACTGGCGCGACGCCGACTTCCGGTCATTTTGCAGAAATATGCCGGTTTACTATATAGATATCTCCACAGTGCGCTTTTACGATTCAGTAACGATGTCAACGGCGATTCCTGTAACGCATAACATAATCATGCAATTAAAAGCTAAAATATTTTGCTGTTTAACTTCTACAGGATAATCATATATAAAAAATTAGAGAAGCGGAAAATTGATAAAATTCTAAGCCTCGTTAATATAAACGAGATTATTTCGCTTCACGATCTAGACGTCACGCAACAAGACTATAAATAAGCATATCTTATTTTATCTTCAAAAATATATCACAAAGATGCAATTTCTCAAGTTACAAAAATAGTATTACAGAATAGGCATATGTTACGTTATTTCAGAGTCACGTTACATTGCAGAGAATTTGAAAAATAATTATTCATTGTAAACATTTCTCGCATTTATTAAATCTATCTATTTAAAGTAAAGTCTCGAAATATCTTGTGTCGCGCGCCGGAATAGGATTGCTCCGAATTCTCGCAAAGTTTTTTTTAACGACCCACAGACTCGCGAGGGAGGAAGACCTCCCTCGGACGTCAGCAGACTTCTTCTCGGACCTGGCGAGAGCCAAGAAAGAATTTCGCGGCCGGCATTGGTCTTGCCACGGCACGCAGTGGCCTCCGTCGCTTCCGGTAACGGCGCGACCTGTCTGACTTTTAATGGTAGCGGCTCACGAATTCCGGCGAGTCTCATTCATCGGCGATGGCGTATGAATAAATAAATAAGATCGTGGCCGACAGTTATTGGGGGAATGCGCGAACGTTCGCAGTAATTTACGCCAGCGGCCCGCATTTTGCGTGCGTAAGTGCGTGATATGTGTCCGTCGCGCGAGCCGCTCGCTCGTAACTCAACCGAGATCGTTAATATCCCATAGGATGAATCTAGCTCGTTAGTCCTCGTGCAAGGCAGCCAAGGACAATTCACGCGAGCCGTAATCTCTCTCGCGCGAGGCAAGATTCGTCCTTCTTTTCACTTTATTTTTGCACGTGTCATCCTTCGCTCGATCGTCTTTTTAGTCCGGCTTGTAACACGATTTGAATTTCAGGGTGAAGGAAGGATGAAGAATGCCCCGCGCTGGCGGAGGAGACGGGGGTAGCGGACCCCAGAGGACAGGTGGGGGTGGCTTCGGAGGATGGCTGGGTGGCGCTGCAAGGGCCATGACGGGTGGAGGCGTCGGTGGCGGCTACGTTGTTCTGGGTGGCACCAGATACGGTTTGCGGATCTCTCAGGTATTGTGCAGTTCATCCATTATTATACGGCGATAAAATTCCAAATATCAGATTACGAATAATATGAAGAAAATAGAAGTTTTACAAAATTCTTTCTTGATATCATTCAAGACATTATTATCAGATATTTGTACTTCAAAGAATTACAAAAAGAAGTTTTTATTTTAATCGTTTCATGCAGTCAGCAGTTTATTCATTTTCTAAATGCATTGCCGAAGTAAAATTAAAAAATAATAATTTAGAATGTACTTTATATAAAATATTTTGGTTTTTTATTTAACAATAAGATTTGCAGTAAATTATTTTTTATATTGTTCTATAAGAGAGAAAATTTGCATTATTTTAAATTCTGCTTAAACCGGCTATTTCCTTTAAATCTCGTCTGGTAACGTGTCTTCAATCGTGTCGCGAAAATTAAGACGTTGAAGGATCTAAATTTAGAACCAATCATACAAATAGAATTCGCCAGTCACTGACTTGAGCCGATTTTAAAGTGACTCTTCAATTCTCACCTCTGCCACTCTTTTTGACTTTCCGCCTTTCTTTTCATGGTTTGTCCGCGGAATAATAAGCACCGTCGACGTCACAACGACACGTACGACCGACGTGTATTTTATGTGACACATTCCCGCGCCGTCCTCTGTGCCAAATTCTGCCCGAGACCCGTATAAATCGTCATTATTTATCGCCGTGTAGATCAATGACGCCATTATCGATTCCGAAAATATTATCTTGATGATATAAAAAAGACTGTTTGAGATTTAGGAGTAACGCGGCGAAGATTTACGAAATGCGATACGTCCTCAGAAAGAGTACCTACGTAGTACGTTTGCCTGTACATCATTTTCTTGTAAGTTTAAAAATACGAGATGCATTTGAGACAGCGCGGGGAACAGTGTCCCTAAGTAAAGGGACATGAGAGAAATGGAAGGAAACGAAAAAGACGCATCGCCGCAGACGGAGAAATAAAGCGAATATGAGGACGTGCTTGTGAAATACAAAGAAATAGCGAATAAGTAACAAAGATATACGAGGCGCCCTGAAGAAGAGTTAGGATAATTCTATTTTCGAAAGAATTTAGCGACGATTTATCTTCGTAATTTGATTTAAATCTTCTATTTTAATACTTTTAGCTCCAAATTAAATTTACATCTGAATAAGGACGTTTAAACAAACAAAAAAAATATATATATACGATGTTCAACTTTTTATGAACTACTTTAGGAAATGAAATAATAAACGTTGAAGCGTACGTAGTGCACATACGACTTTCGAAATAAAAAAATATTGATAGTTATTTCTTAAAGAGGAAATATCAGGTAAACTTAGGACGATCAAAGAGATTAAACGACGATGAGAATTGCTTTACGAAGAATCGAAGATTGTGTTTGTTTGTTCCAGGAGAGCCTGCCGCCTGCCAACTCCAGAGAGGAATCGCAGGAGCGCCGGCGGAAGCGGAATTCGCGCGAGGGCGATTCGCGGGAGCGACTGACCGAGAGATCGGTGGCGGAAAAACCGCCGATCGATCTAACGGCCAGCATCGCCGATTGTTGCTGCATCGGTCCACGATCGCGCCTACCGCTCCCACGAATCCCGCCGGCGATCTCCGCCTCTTCGACCGTGTCCTCGACGGCGACAGCAGCATCGTCGGCGTCGTCGTCGTCATGCCCTTCGATCGTCGCTGGCGGTTATCCCTCCGGGGGTATCGCCGCCGGCTGCTCGCCGCCTCTTCCTGCTTCTACCGCGAGCGTCGCGGAGACGACGCCGACGCTCGCTAATAATAGTCGCGGCGCGGCTCAAACATCGGTGGGGAACATCGGCAGCACCGGCCAGCAGCAACAGCAGCAGCCGCACCACTACCAGCAGCATTATCCACAAACAGCAGTGGCGGCGGTAACATCGTCGTACTCGCCACCGACGACGACGCCGTGCTCACCCTCGACGTCGCTCGGCTACTTGTCCGGCGTTCCGACGACGACGCAGACCGTCTCCGTGCCGCGGCAGCTCGCGCAGTGGACGAAGCATCAGACGCTCAAGCTGCAGGTACTTGCCTCAGTCGATCGTGCGCCAAGATCGATCGTTTGTTCCTCGCTTGTTTAGTTAGTTCAGTTAGTCATTCCGTTTCTTTGCCGTTCCATTATCCGCGAGTGGATCGTTGTTTCGCGATGGGTCGTTTCGATCGCGCTCGTCCGTAGCCTGCGCAAAGTTCGAGTTTCGCGCGTAGACTCGGTGAGGTGCAAAAGGTGGTCACAAGGGATACAAAGTGGAGTGGCTTAGGTCCGGAAGATTCTGTGTCAGCAGCCCCGAGGTAGGTCTCAAGGTCACCGCTAGGAATTTTATCTCTTCGATGACACCGTGAATTTTCTTGATAACAGGTTTGAAATTACCTTAATCTTCGTGGCAGACTCCATTACAAGCAGTTTTCGTCTTAAAAGAAATTTTTTTCCCTCGATTTCCTATGATCAAAGAAGTGAATAACTTTGATTGATCTAACTTTAAAAAAAAATACCCTACTTCTTTATTAACTACTTATATCTTTTTTAAAGAATTTAATAATGATATTCCTGTTCCAAAATTTTCTATCTAAAAAGATTTCCAAATTCTTAATTGTAGTATGATAAAAAGAATATTTAATACCATTTTATCAAATTTATAATCCAATTAAACTGCTCTTTTCCATGGACGAATTTTTTTTGTTTTCAACTTTACAAAACAGTCAACGCATCCACTTCGCCTTGAAACGCTCGCGGTTTTATCGCGCCAAGGAAATTTATCAGCTAGCAAAGAGGCGTGCCAAAATTCACGCTTGATCTTTCTGCACATTCGAACAACTCGGTTTCTTCTTCTTGCTTTTTAAAATCATGCATTCGTGCGGCCGCTTGATTTTTGGATCATCTCACACGTAGCGTCGCGGTACGTTGCCGCTCCGAGAGGGAAAAGATAAAGACGACGACGAAAATAGAATATCGCTTCTTCTTATTCGACTAGACATTTATGTACGCGACACATAAGAGTTTTTGATGACCTAGGCCTGCCACTTTACGCATTCGCCCGCGTGACATACTCTTGCATCGCTATTATCATGCGTCAGTCATTACACAAGTATGATATACGCTTGTGTTCATGAGAAATATTTGCAAAGCAAATTTTTTTTGTTGCGTTAATATTATATATATATATATATATATATATATATATGCAGTTTTTTTGGAAATTAGAAAGAAACTATAACTAAACTAAGAGCCTTACTTTTAAGCTGCAGACTGGTTAGGTAACTCTATCAATATGCAAATCGTTTATTAACCGATATTTTAATATCAATCGGAGAAAGATAACTTTTATTCTGTCAGACCTTGCCTTGATATTAATTTAGAATGTTTGGTTTAGGAGTTATTGAAAATAGATAGCAGGGAGAGAATGAGAAATAAATAATTTCTTTTTATCGACTTGGCTTTACGTGTATCTTTATCGGAACTATTGCAAGCCGTGAGATTTATTTGTTCTCCCCTGACCGACTGCAGGAACCAGCAGTGATAGCGGTGGACCGATTGCACAGGTTTCGGTGGAGCGGGGGCGGAGGAGGAAGTGGCAAGAAGTCCTCTTCCGGCCCCCGCAGCGAGAAGGCCGAGCGCCTTCGCGAGCTCACCGAGAAGCTCAAGGGACCAGCACCGGTTCCGCCACCCAGAAGACCGTCGCGAGTGCAGGCTTTCTCCCCTCCTCCGAGCGGATACCAGCCGTCGTCTCAAAATTATCCACAGGTGAGGAATTCCAACGTCATGGTGACGAGAGACGTCTTCTGCTACGCACGAACGAGTGATATTTAACACAACTGGACTTTTTTTATACTTTCGAACGTTCGCTATTGCCAAGAAAAAGAATATTTATTATTAGCGTTTGAACATTATTACGAAATCAGGCATATGCAGAAATTATTTAATAATCTGTATTACTTGTAATGTGGTTTTTTAGTATTGCAAACAAAGGAGGTATTCTTCCATTGTATTTGTAGAAAATGTCTGTGTTGCTAGAAATAATTGCATTATATTAAGACAGAATCTTTATCTTTCTTTAATTTGTGACACTCAATAGCATTAAGAAGAAAGATATAAATTAATATTAAATATTTCAAATATTTATTTTTTATTTTAAGAGAAAATAAGAATAGATATCGGGATATATTTCGTAGGACATAGTCAATACTTCTCATTAACGAATCTCAATGTCCATTTTGCCGCTTATATCCGAGAAGAGTTTTGTTGAATTTCATGATTCGCGAGACTCCTTTGTCATGATTTCGCTGAACTCGATGCATGCCAAGGCGCATAAAGATGATCGCTCTCTCATAATCTACACAAAGGGACTCACGCACAAACAATTGTCATTTAGCTCGTCATAATTTTTGTACATTAAATTTCTGTTATTCTGCTGCCTCCAATAAATTTCTTGCTATAACGTCAATAGTAATATTATTACCTCGTAACAGGAATTAATACGCATGACGTCAAGTTATGCAAATTTCAATAACATTTGACCTACGATAATACTTTAATAATCGCGCATGAATTATTTCCGGATTTAGTGTCTATATGACATAAATCTAATTAAAATCCGCCCACAAATAAAGTGGGTGTATTTCCAATTTGAATGAAATGACGCATTTTTGCCAGACTTAATTCGACGTAATATAAAGTCAAATTAATCTAATTTTTTGCGTGTTTTTTTCAGACGGGCTTGAATCCAAATTGTGGCCGCTGTGAGGGTCGCTCATCTCATCGCAGCTATACATATAGCGAGGGCAGCCAGCATGGTAATAGCAATCAGGAATTTCAACAACATCAGCAACAGCATCAGCAGCAAGAAAATCCGAAGACGATGGTCCGTAGTGAAAGTGTCAGTGAAGAGTGTCTCAGTGATCGCTCGGGAAACAACATATACCGGAAGTCCTGCCACGACTCGAGGAAGACCTCGAGATCAGGCAGACCCGAGAGAAACAGTGATGACGTCAGTGACCTCAGGAGCAAACCGAATGCCAATGCGGAGGCGGCGAAACACTTGAGACAGTACAGTGATTCCGTGGTGGACAGTGCTACGAGTGTGGACGATTTGTGCGATAACCTGCCGGTGAACGCTTCCGTTGGCGGTAACGAGGGGGAGGCCCGGGATGCCATCACCAGGCTGGAGCCGCGTGGGCTGCTCGCCTTTCACAGGTCCGGCGCGCCCTATAGGAGTGCCTCCTTCAGCCAGGTGGACTTTAATCAAGGTAAGCTTCCGTGTGCCGGCTGAGCTCATTAGGGGCGTCTTGCAAGCTAGGTTTAATTAAACCAATTACAGCAAGACTGATGCAGATTGTGTCTACCGTAAGATTTACTTTATCGTCGTCGTGCAGAAGGAAAATCGAGGACGTGCGATCAAGTAGAGTTTCTTTAGCTATATAGCTCGGTCGAATCTTTGAAAAGAAAAATGTTGCTTTTAAATAGCTTTTTAATTCGATAGCGATCACAATGCGGCCAATGCTATTTTCATCCATAGAGTCCTTCTCTTAATCCACGATCCACACGTGTCTTCACAAGATACTTTTGGAAACACGGAACTGAAGTAACGCCACAGTGACAGCCTTGTATTAGGTTTCAACCCTGAACTACATACCACAGTAGTTTCGGTTGCATAATGAAAGACTAGAAATAAGAAAAGCGCTAAGTGCGACTGTTCGAATTTCTAATGATAGTAATAAAACATCTGGCATCCTTGACCCGTATTATCTTTTTAGATCACCACAAGATTTCAATTGCTTCGCACATTCATATCTTTGATAAGAATTTTATGCGCTCCTAACAGCATTAAATCTTACTGAAATAAAAAAAGGAAAAGATAATATTTACGTAAATTTATTAATACAATAATTTGATTGTAACACTTTATAAAGACATATATATAAAAAAATGACTTTATTACTAAGAAAAGTGTTAAATTTATTCTATAATTAAATACATATTATTAAAAGATATAAATATATTAATATAAATATATCATTAAAAGATTTATTAAAATAACAATAACAATTTAAAGTTCAAGTAACAAAATATATGAACGATACATCTTTATGACGACATTGAAAAAGCGCGAAAACGCGTCGCGACTCATTGGCAAGCCGGAAACACTTCACGCTTCCGCGGCAACAAATCTTTCGAGACACCTTTTACGCACGAAAGGCGGGCTGCGAGGACGGATAACCAGGTGCTTTTGAAATATCGTCGCCAGAACTTTTCTGCGCTTGCCCAAATCTCTTTCCGCGAGCGGACGTAGAAGCCAAGTCTATTTATCTGACTGTTCTGTTTATGTTGTATATAGAGCTTGTGTGAATAAATTTTATCGGATAATTGTATACAGTATGCTTTGATATTTGCATTTTTGTGATTAACATTATTTAATTCGAAATTAATAATTTATTATCTCAAGTGTTACAATAGAAAAAAATGACTACCCAGTAAAATATATTCAAATTTATATAATACAATTTAATTATTCTTTAACAAAAATCGAGAAAAATATGTTTCATTTCTTACGGTTTGATCCTGCATAAAGTTGAATTTATATTTTTCGTAATTTCATCTTCTCTAAGACACGTAAATAATTATATTTATGCTTATATACATATATGTATATGATAATGTGAAAAAGTACTATAATTGGCACACGATACATTTTTTTGTATTCACAATGTTGAAAGTAAAATTTAGCGAAATTGTATTGATTTATTTTTCCGATTTAATCGTACGGAATAAAATTTTCTATCGTGTATCTTAATCGGTCAGCCGCGTTCTCCGGAACTCCGCCAGCGAAGTGCGCGCCGCTTCTCGCGTCTTCGTGATCTCTCATCTCGCACGGTCTGTTTGTTATTATTGGAATGGTCCACCTCCTCGGTCTAAGAGCGCTGCCAAACTTACGTGACACTCGAGGAGGTAATTAGGATTTCCTCTAGTGCTCTCTGCGTTTCTCGCCTTCTCTTACGACCGAGAGAGGCGGCCTCACTGTTGCTCGGTGCAAGAGTACTCGAGTTATTATTGAAAACGCGCGTAATACGCATCTCTGGAATACGTCATTCGAAAGGTATCTGCAGAGACCACTTGAATTTGTACCAAAAGCTTTCTTTTAATACACGCAATTAACAGTAATAATGATTAGTAACAGTAACGCGCTTTAGACTAAAATCTAAATTTGCCTTACATTTTCTATATTATTTATCTTTTCAACTTCTTTTATCCTGAAATAAATTTTTGTAATAATTCATCTGTATTATTATTACTAGGTAAAAATATTCAATATTATATTAAATTTAATAATAACGCATTATATTTTTATTTCTAAAGCTTTACAAGATTAATACAAAAATCCAATATTTTATATTAGATATAAAATAACGTAATTCTACAACTGGCTATTCTATTATTACAATGGAAATAATTTATACTTTTATTCTCCAGGGATTTTCCATTTGGCATATGGAACATTAACAACGTTAATATATTGCTTCTGATAAATATAACTCATGCAATATTTTTTCATGGAATACTGTAAAACGCTATAAAATGAGACAGAAATATAAGGATAAACTTACTAACCACTCGTGATTTTCTGTAAGATGCAGATTTTACTTTCAGCGCAAACTCGCACTTTCCTCTTCCAGCGAATCGACAGAAAAGTCAGCCGATCGTAACGTCCAATCGCTCTGAGACCAAAGACGTTCGAGCGAGCACGTTACCTCGTCGTCGGGGTGATGTCACACCGGGTAGCTCGACACCACAAAACAGCCCCAATCGACAGAGTCCGAGGACGTCGACGCCCAGCGTCGACAGCGCCGTCGGTTCTGCCGAGGGTCTGGGTGTTTCTCAGCAAGGGAACCACGAGGAGATACGACCCAGAAGCGATGGCTCAGACAGTCTGGCAACTTCCAGCGCACTCACCAGCCCGGAACCACTAGTTCCGGAGACGAACCAGATTGAGCCCAGGGTCGATTTGGTGCAAACGGACTCGCCCGCCGTTGAACTCGTTGGCCACGAATCAGTGTACCCGGTCGTCGAAGGAAGCATCGTGGAACAAACTATTCAAAAAGGTTAGATTCTGAGGATAAAAATATTTACTAGTTTTTTATATTTAATATTTATTAGCATTAACATAGGCTTAATATCACAAGCGAAATTACGAACGTCTTTAGCTTGAGAAAATAAAAAGAAATATCTCTCGTAATCGTTTTAGAAGTGTATGTCAATTATATTCTACTTTATTTTATAATTTAGAAGAAAAAGTAGTAGTCCCTCTAAGTCGGTAATTCGTATGTATATTCGTGCTTCAATAATTAAGATTTTATTTTGTCATTATGTTTTGCTTTATTTTACTTAATTTTATTTCACTTGAAGTTTTATTTACTATGTTACAAATTAATAATTTCTAACTCTTATATTATTTTAATAAAAAGAATCACATGTGCCTCTTTCGGCACATTTTAGCGTAATCTCGAAGAAACGAAGCAAAGTTTCCACTCGCGATAGTGGGTCGATTGTATGCGTGAGAGATATCTCAGTAGGATATAAAACGGAAATACACTCGCGTGGGAGTCCGCGAGTGCGCGAGCAAGATCTGCTTGCTCGAATTTCGCCGCGGCGCGCGGCGTTGCTCATCATCGCGAGGAAACAACGACAGGAAACGAACGGCGAACAAGGCGAAGAAACGGTAGCCGCGACGGTAGGATACCGTCGTCATCAGTTGAGAAATGCGCGTCAGTTCATCATTTATTGTGAATAGAGCGCGGTTCCAGGCGCGTGTGAGAGCGGCCGTGCGTGAAGTCATCAATGAAGATGGCTATAACTCAATGACGCTCAAACGTCTATTTCCATTCTGGCACCCACCGTTCTGAAAATAGTGCCACGCAAAATAACATGGAACTTGCGTGTTGCGTGCACCTTTGTACCCGTGCTCCTGTCGATGCACCCAAAATAGTCCTCGTTCTCTCCCGTGACCCCCCCCCCCCCCCCGCATTACTCTTTGTCCATCGTCTCTGACATCGCGAGATACATGGACGCCTACTTGATCTGTTCCCATGTTGATAAACTCTGTCTTCTCTGAGATCGAATTTGCAACGATAAATTTTCACGCTAAACTGTAAACTTCTTTGGAATTTCCAATTTTGGCACAAATTAAAGTGACTTTAGAATTAAATTTAGTTTTGTTAAATTTAACCAACCATAGCGCTCCTTTATCTCAAAGCCTGAAAAAATCAAGAAACGCACATATTATTTTATAAGTGATGAAATATTCGATCCAGACAGAAATAAATCACAAAGAAATTTATATTTCTTATAATTCGTTTTATATTAAAAAATTTAACTTTCACCAGCTAAATAAAAATTTACAGTTTTACACAGTAACAGAGGGGAATGAGAACTTAAGGAGGATTATAGAATTTAAAACTAATAAGTATTCAGGTTCTTAGCAAAAGTATAATCAAGCTAGAAGATGTGCTGGGAGAACGCCTATGAGTCTGCTTCTATTCTTATATCTAGTCTTAAAATATATAGTCTTTAAGTATACAAATGTTTCGGAACAAACTCACTCTATAGTTCCGCACAAAATATATATCATAGTAGCCTATAGGCTACTAAGATTCAAGCTCGGACCGTAAATGGCGTTTTATTCTAATTACATAGGTCAAACTCGGATCATAAATGGCGTTTTACTCTAATTTGAAAATATATTTTCTTCGGAACTATAGATTGAGTTTGTTCCGAAAATGTTACATTTACGACCCGAGCTTGGGTCATAGCAGTCTAGTACTATTTTTACGTGTATATTATACACATATTTTTCAACTTAGTAAACTGCACGCCGATTCTTCGTCGGACTTAAAACACAGTTATTTTAATGTTCCAGCAATAACTGTGTTTTAAGGCTGACAAAGAATCAGCGCGCAATTTACTAACAATAAGTTGGGAAATATCTGTATAATATACACACAGAAATAGTATTAGGCTACTAAGATCCAAGCTTGGATTATAAATGTCGTTTTATTATAATTTGATTGTATCATAACGGTCTTATTTCTCATAAAATATTAATAAACTATATTTTGCTCGTTGTGAAAGTTTGAAGTTCAAAGCTGCAGTTTCGTTAATTTCATATAGATTCTTCTCTGATCGTATTATTGATTGCCAGAAATAAATCAATATTGATTTGTTTTGACATACGATAGGCAGACAAGAATGACAGAACCGTAAAAATGGCTTTTAGAAACCAGGATAGAGCCGCACGAGGTGATCATCACACCACCCCCGGAGGAGCCGCGACTGAGTCAAGCGAGCGAGGGCAGCGAGGCGCCGAGCGAGACGCTCTCGGAGGCATCCTCGCCATCCGGCAAGACGAGACGATACCGGGGCGACACTAGCAAGAGGAGGAAGGGCGTGTACATAACTCAATGGCCAGAGCCCTTGGACGCGGACAGGAACAAGCTGTCGGCTCAGAGCAGCGAGGAGAGAGACGAGCCACCTGCGACGCCTAGCGACCTGTCCGACTGCGAGGGCCACACGCCTCGAAGGTAACCGGAGAACCTACATCCAGACCCGTCGAAATAGAACGGAAGTGCGCCTGACATGGAGACGCGACGATTTAATGTATTCCTTTTCCATTTTCAATTTTGCGTTAATAATAACCTTAATGAGACAATCAAAGTTTTATGTGTAAAGCAAAAATTTTTACATTTTAATTGCTTGTTCGGTTTCTCCTCGCAAGATTTTATCAATTTCATATTTTATCGTCAAGCTTCAATATTCTTAAGCTTTAAAAAACGTTAGAGAAGCATTTTCAAAAAGCACGCACACAAATATAACAATTAAAAAACTTTCTTATTTTTTAAAGATGTAAATTACATTTTTTTACAGCTACAACGTCAACAATTTTAATTTTATCGAAAGCTAAAATTTTTGTTTTAATCCCTAATTTACCACTGATAGATATCTATAAACATTAATAACATAAAGATTCTCTTCTTTTCAAACGTCAAGGTATAGCAAGAGGCCTCTTCGCGGGCCCTACGGCCAGATGCTGGAGGCTGAGATGGCGAAACCGCGCACCACCGATATCGCGCTCGAGGAAGGTCTTCGTCCTCGCAGAAAGATCTCCGCGAATCTCTCGTACAACGCGAGCAGCAACAACAGCGGCTCCGAGCCGCCCACGCCTTGCCACCATCGGACGACCTCCAGCCCGACTAAACTTGACGGACTTCCGGGGCCGAGTCCTGAGCTGCTCGCGGAGCTGCTGAGAGGGTCCTCGGAGAGGGTGGCTCGCGCACCGGCGCATCGAAACGTAAGTCAGAGATTATCTCGCTTCGATATAAATTGCCGGTTACAATGCCCCGGCTACATTTCGCCCATTTTTCGCGATACGATGGAGATAAGAGCGAGGGAGGGCCGTAAAGTATCCGCACGATTCGTGCAGCGCATTTGTTATCGAGACATTTGATGCATGCACAATGCACGCTCCTTTTGATTAATGAATGAGCGATTCTGTCGGAAAATCTTTTCTTGCACATCGCACGATGTCATTATATTACGAAAATGTTTTAATTATACGCGACAAAGAAAAAAAGAGAAAAAAAAACTGATGTTGGCATTCTAAATCTGTACCAAGGTTTATAAAATAATAACGGTCATTTATTTTAAATTATTTTGTAAAGTATGCTAAAGCCGTAAAATTTGTTAAATTATTTTTTTAAAAGCTAGTTTGCAATAAAAAAATACATCGTGTGTCATTCACTCATTTAATATTCTTGTAACATCTCTCCTCTCTGTGGGAGAAATAATTTATTTATATCCAACGCTGAACCATGAGTATGACTGACTGGTTCTCGCCGACAAATTCTTCATGTTAAACGAATAAATCTCGGAATGAGACGGTCACATTTCGTCGCTAAATGCGTGGCATGAATGCGAGCCAAAGAATTCTGACTCCGCTTCTTCCTCGAATTTCGCTTCTTTCCTAAATATCGTACAAAGACGCTGATCGCACGGCTTATCTCCCTGTATCTCTGGCTCGCGCATCAGCGTTGTAACATCTGGCCGAGAGGCCACGAGAGGTAAAGCGCCGGTAAACCGAAATCCCGCAATCCGAGCGAAACGAATGGCCGCGCGCTCGCGCGCCCGTTCGACTCCAGCGCCGAAAACATAATCTAATAATAATATACGGCCATATTTCTCGGATGAGTCCGTGCCTTGGCCAGTGCACTCGACGTTGGTATAGAGTCCCTATACGATTCTGGCGGGGGCGTGTACGCGGATATTCCTGGCGGGTTAGGCGTACCTGGGGACCGACCGGTCCTCAACATCGATGCGATGATTCGCGTGCCACGATCATCTTGGCGCAAACTCCGCGACCTTGCGCGGTATATACGCTTATTTAAATTGATATGCATACCTCTCTTTTTATGTAAAAAAATATATATATTCCAAAAATACTTTTGGCGATACAGAGACACGATTTGGGAATTGAACTAGAAATATTGCGGCAATAACATCGCGGAGAACACAAGGCCACGTTGGAATATATCCCGATCCGCTACTGAATTCTAACTTTACGAGGTAATTCTAGTTACTACGTAATTCTATTTACGAATTATGTCAGATTAAATCTGGTTTCATAAAGAATTAGTTTAATTTAAGCGACATCGAGGGATAACAGTTTCCAAAATTATATTATTTCCAGACATTTTCGATGATTTTATAAGTTCGCACCATTCCCTCGTATATATTCCGCGGTAGAACTTACGCAATTCTGATGAGCTTATGCAATGCGCGCGTCCTCTATCCACGTTTGCCGTTTGGAAAGAACAACAAAGAACCGCGGGAACGATAGGCCCGTTTTATCCACAAGTCCTTGGCAGCCGCAAATATATCACTTAAAGATGTCGCCATAACTTAGTCACGTTCTCCACGCCGATTAGGAGTCAGACGGATCCTCACGCCGCGCCGCAGTCAATTTGTTCGTGATCGTAGAATATTGAGCGTGAAATGTTAAAACGTTTGCAGCTATTAGCAATAAAGCTCAATTGATCTCAGCGTTTCAATGTTATTTGCTAGACGTAGCGCGTGAGAACTTCTATATTTACATAAGGAAACTGAAATAGAATCGTGTGTGGCAATCCGAAACGGACATGGCAAATAATTCAATTTAAATTCATTTCCATCTGAAACGCGTATACGAGTTATATAAAAAAAAAAATTACAGATCTACGTTGAAAAGGTTATTTTCATTAAGATTATTTCTGTTCACGTGTCGTATTAAAAATAGACTTGTATGTCGATTCAACAACGAGGAATGCATTTCTTTTTAGCGGAGGAGATATTCCGTGAATTTCTTCACCGGGATTTGAGGCACGGATTAATTTTAATACGAATGGCATTCGCGAACGAGGATTAACGAGGATTTTCGAAGAATTTATATCGTATTGCGACGATGCGCACACAGCGGAAATTAGTCACGGAAAGAAAGCAAGGTTGTGTCTGCTGAGAGAAAGCAGAATTGTTTATGACGCGAAGCGGAATGCATTTACCGCGCGATATCTCTGTGTACGCCAGTTTTAGCCAGTTATAGTCATCACCCCACGACGTGCGGAGTTTCGCGCACATATTCTGGTCAGGACCATATTTTTACATCCGCGACGCGATGGAAATACGCGCTGACCCGGCAGGTATCAATCCGTACATTTATGCGCAGTCGTGTTTTCATCGGTGAGAGAGAGAGAGAGAGAGCAGTGAACTATTTCTTCCGCGGATACGAGAGACCCTCCGTCGACGTCATGTTTACCGTTGACGTCACTACGCCCAGGCATCGTGAATTTTGCGTTCCATTCATGAAATCCCCCGACGAGCGGAGAATGACGTAATACTAAACACCTACCGCCGTGTAAAGCTCACGAAAGCTCGTCGTTGAATACCTCGTAAGACCCCTTTCAATTTTCACGATTATGCGAAATCCGCGGTCTCTTTCTTATTTCCGTATACATACTTTTGCATTCTTATCAGATCAATAATTATTATGACGAAGCAGTATATTGAAATTTAAAGTAAAATATTCGTTTAACTTATAAATTTTATAATAAATTTGTAAATTATTTTCTATATTGTAAAAATATATAGCTTTATGAATAATTTCATTGAAGAAATGATCTTATCGAGACGATTATGGTACAATTATCGAGAGATATAATTCTGTTGTGTGAAAAATTTCTAAATAATTTTATGTATAAATTTATACACACGCATATATACATTACATATATACGTATGTTGCGTACAGCTTTTATTTTATATATATATATTTTTTTTATTTTGTTCTTGTTCCCCCGAGTAAGGATAAATATTTTATACATAGTATGTTGTATTTTAATGTTTATTTTATTTAAACGTCATATCGATCAACATTCGATGTACTCGTATACGCTCGTATGCGCTTTAATCATTAATTTAATATTGAAACTGCGAAGCGCAGTAGCGTGCCGTCTCCAAGTAGGTATTCCGGTGATGTATGTATTCTTGAAGTAGCAAGTTTTCCCAGACGTGATGGAGTAGAGGCTGCACGGTACCGGGAGTACAAATTCGTTACTTTATCGACAGCATTATCGGTGGAAGTTTAGAGAAACTGCGGCCCCGAACGGCAGAAATTCGACGCGCGAGAAAGCGCGTCGCGTCGCGTCGGCGCGCGGCGAGAGATACACGCCGGAGAATAATGAAAGGCCCGTCGGCCGGCCATAAACTTTCGAACAATAGCGTAATCGTGGTTCCATTGACTGTTAAGAGGTGCGGACGCGACTAGGCACGTAGGTGGTATCGGTAGGTACCGACTTTTATTACTCACCGCTTGTATCAGTACATCAGTCTCTCGGGGGAGACCGTAAAGGAATCTCGTGCACGCGCGATATTAAACGCATTTACGTTCGATATATCGTTGCAGCAATTTCCAAGACTCGGACAAACTCGTCGGTAGGAAAACTTTTAATATCGAAACGATACGAGAATGTTTTCTACATTTGATATCTTTATATCGGCACTTAGATTTGACACATATCTGTTCACTGTAAGATCTACTTTATCTCTCAATAATTTTGTAAATATTGGTATAAAGATGTACGCAAACTGTATTATTTCTGGACAGTGTATTATTTTGTTCTTTTTGTGCAATATTATTTTATTATTAAATATTTTATGATAAATCTTCTCAGGATTACGACTGAGAAGAGTGTGCTTTCAGTTTAACCTTTAGAGGCCGGGGGTGGTCGAAATATCGACCACCCAAAAAACACAAGCTATTTGATGTTTTCAAGCAAAATTTGCGTGTTGAATAAGGGAAAAATAGTAAAAAAAAAAAAAAACTCTTCAAGTCCTTTTCCCGGCCTCTAAAGGTTAAAGGTGATGGATATTAGAGAATTTTATTTAGATTGATTGTTCGACACGCACAAAACAGATTCACCATAAATCAGCAACGCGTTGCTTTCGCAATACCTCGCGACATTTCGATCGGATCGAAGAATGATCGTGAAACTGCGGCGTGATGCATCTACACGCGGGGCCGCGTGGCAGGCCAGGATGTTGCCGGATAATCTATGAATAAACCGACGAGTGTGTGCAGCGCGCGCGCGGGCACGAAGTAGTTGCACCATTCGCTGTGGGGCACGTTACTGGGAAATATTTAAATATTTAACTTACACGACGGTATAAACCACTTGGCCGGCTGATGCCTGTAGTTTCGCAAGCGCGGGCACTCGCTGTTGCGCGATATTTAATTCGATCGAATCGACCTTAAGATCGTGCGCAAAGGCACTCTCCGCCTGTTGTGAGTAAACAGAAATGCATTTTCGAGTCTCGCGCGCGCGTTCATGCCTCTGCCTCAACCCATAAACGTGCGTAACTTTATTATCGCGCTACGAGCACAAACCTACTTGTTTGCATGCACGTTTGCGCAATATTTTATATTGGTAACACTTTCGCGCATATTGTTCTGGAAAAATGCCGAAAACGAATGTTTTAATATCCATTTGCTAAATCAAATACATAAGCTTTTCTCTTTTTTAAGTATTTTTATCTCTGTTAGAATATATTATTTATATTTCAGATATAACATAAGATTTTTTTTCTTTTTTTCTCTTTCTTCTTCTTTTTCTTCTTACTGCAGAACTTTGTCCTGTACTTCGGCATTAAGGGAACAGGTATCTTTAAGCAATATTCCCGTGAAACACGGATTAGTGTAAAAACGTATAAAAACTCATAGAACCATACATACCATACGGTATAAAAAACGCATTAGATATACGTGTATAATCGGTGGACATGTCCGCAACCTATCCCATTTAACCTTTAGGGGCCGGGGGTGGTCGAAATATCGACCACCCAAAAAACACAAACTATTTGATGTTTTCAGGCAAAATTTGTGTGTTGAATAAGGGAAAAATAGTAAAAAAAAAAAAAAAAAACTCTTCAAGTCCTTTTCCCGGCCTCTAAAGGTTAATATACGTATTTATGAACGTTTTACAAACGTATTTGTAAACGTATTTATATGCGTATATTCATATACGCATATAAATACGTTCATAAATACATATATTAAATGGGATAGGTTGCGGACATGTCCACCGATTATACACGTATATCTAATGCGTTTTTTACACGTAGTGTGTAATACGTATGTTCTATGAGTTTTGATACGTTTTTTATACACTTAACAATCAGTAATAATTGTGTTTCATGTTTGAAAGATTTTTTAAATATCTGTAAAATATAGGTACATCTCGATATTTGAAAAATATACATATCTTGCGAATGTCATGATTTTGCTTCGCCAGAGACCTGCTTATATTAGCACTCAACTGAAATTTACTTACGAGTTAGTCTTACCATTATGCGCTGCCTAGCGGCGTCGTTCCAAACTAGCACGGAAAGATGCGCTACCATCCGTGAAACACTCATTGATATAAATATGGTATGATATACGTATCAATGGTTTAGAATTGGTATAGGTATAAGTAATAGACGATTATTATACCATATAGCAGTATACGTTAAGAAATTGTAATAAATATACATTTTTTAAACGTTTCTAATAAACCTAATTAATACTTACTGGTATAAATATGGTGTAATATACGTATCAATAATTTAGGATTGGCAAATAATTATATAATAAACGATTCTTATATTATACTAGCGTTTCGGCCGGCGCTTCGCGCGGGCCTCAAAGCTAGCGCGTGGACCTCAAAGCTAGGAAACTATAGATCTATATGAGGAAGCAATGTGCAAGTTTCTACTTGCACACTTAAAAGCTATGAGGAAGCAATGATCGATTGCATAAAAAACTGTATCTTTTCTGTATGCTAACTCTTGACACACAAAATATAATCGCTCGTGACAGTCACGAATTGAAATGACTGGTTTATCAATTGACATATAATATGTGAAAGTAGCAACTTATCCTACATATCTTATCTATATATATTTCATTTAAAACTGATCAACCTATGAACGATATCATTTGTGAAATTTATATTTATTTTTATGAAAAGGATTTATTTATTATTAATTTTATTACATTTATCGGTAACAAAAAACTATACACTTTATAGCATTCCCCGGAAAATTCTACCCCTACTTCATATACAATTCTTTGAGATTCGGTCAATTATTTCCCGAAAAATTGGAAAAATTAAAAAAACCGGTTTCCAAAAAGATCGGTAACGAAAAACTATACACTTTATGGCATTCCCCGGGAAATTCTACCCCTACTTCGTATATAATTCTTTAAGATTCGGTCAATTATTTCCCGAAAAATTGGAAAAATTAAAAAAACCGGTTTCCAGAAAATCGGTAACGAAAAACTATACACTTTATGGCACTCCCCGGGAAATTCTACCCCTACTTCATGTACCTTTGGTAAAAATTCGGTCCACTAACGAATGAGTAGTTCTCGGTCATACATACATACAGACGACGGTACTTATATATATAGATAGCAGTATACGTTAAGAAATTGTAATAAATATACATTTTTTAAACGTTTCTAATAAACCTAATTAATACTTACTGGTATAAAGTAAAGTAAAGTAAAGTAAAGTAAAGTACATTCTACATTCGGTAATATTTTTCGCAATAAATTTAATAATTTAATTTAATTTAAATTATTTTAAATTTGAGATGCTTATATATAAGTATCAAAGATTATTAACGTATTTATTTGTTTATTATATTGGCAATTTACGAATGTACTTTACTTTACTTTATACCAGTAAGTATTAATTAGGTTTATTAGAAACGTTTAAAAAATGTATATTTATTACAATTTCTTAACGTATACTGCTATATAATATAAGAATCGTTTATTATATAATTATTTGCCAATCCTAAATTATTGATACGTATATCACACCATATTTATACCAGTAAGTATTAATTAGGTTTATTAGAAACGTTTAAAAAATGTATATTTATTACAATTTCTTAACGTATACTGCTATACGGTATAATAATCGTCTATTACTTATACCTATACCAATTCTAAACCATTGATACGTATATTATACAATATTTATATCAATGAGTGTTTCACGGGTTTTCTTTTTACGGTGTTATACAATACATACAATACATACAATAATACTTTTTGAAATAATTATTATAATTAAATTTTTGATAGAAAGTGAAATCAAATTTCTGGCGATTCGCAAATGAACGGTACATTTCTGGACTTGAACTGCGAAAAATATTTGATCAATATTTCCTTCTATGTAAAAGTACTCAATTATTTACGTGAATAATTACATAATAAAAAAAAATCTCCATACGAATTCACGGGCCAATAATTCACGTACAGGATTTGCACACGGTGGGAACAATGTGTAATGCGTTGCATTTTGCAGCGGCGCGATAAACTCGCTAAATGCGCCTCCGAAAAGCAGCGTTTCGATGCCCGCCGCAAGCCTGGACGCAGACTAAACAAGCATCGTCGAAATAAATATAGGCTGCAGGACGTTACAAAAATGTGATAGAATAATCCAGAGAGGGTGCGTGCCAAACCGCAATCACGAGCGCATTCCGTGCGTCGTTAAGAAAAATCGTCGGCGTTTCGTCCATCTTGATGACACTCACGTCGACCTTTGATCTATACCACATTATCGCTGCGATTTTTTTATTTTATCTTCTCGTAACTCATATACTATTATATCATTGTAAATCCTTTGTAATGTTTCCCGAGAAATCGTAGGAAGCTAAAATAAGCTAATTAAGTACTGGATGTTACATTCTGTTTTAGTACTTTTATCATGATTTAATTATCAAATTATTTCTAATTCAACAATATCTATATATATAAAGGAAGATGTCCTGACTGACTGACTGACTCACTCACTCACTCACTCATCAACGCCCAGCCCAAACCCCTGAATCGAATTTTCACCAAAAGTATATGAAATAGGGGTAGAATTTTCCGGGGAGCGCCATGATGTGTATAGTTTTTGTTACTGATCTTTTTGGAAACTGGTTTTTTTAATTTTTCTAATTTTTCGAGAAATAATTGACCGAATCTCAAACCCCTGAACCGAATTTTTACCAAAAGTATATGAAATAGGGGTAGAATTTTCCGGAGAGTGCCACTATGTGTATAGTTTTTTGTTATCGATTTTCTGGAAACCGGTTTTTCTAATTTTTCTAAGTTTTCGGGAAATAATTGACCGAATCTCAAAGAATTATAGATTAAACAGGGGTAGAATTTTCTGGGGAGTGCTATAAAGTGTATAATTTTTCGTTACCGATCTTTTTGGAAGCCGGTACCGAAATTTTTTCAATTTTTCGGGAATTAATTGACCGAATCTTAAAGAATTGTATATGAAGTAGGGGTAGAATTTTCCGGGGAGCGCCATGATGTGTATAGTTTTTGTTACTGATCTTTTGGAAACCGGTTTTTATAATTTTTACAATTTTTTGGGAAATAATTCATTGAATTTCAAAGAATTATACATGAAGTAGGGGTAGAGGGGGAGAGAGAGAGAGAGAGAGAGAGAGAGAGAGAGAGAGAGAGAGAGAGAGAGAGAGAGAGAGAGAGAGAGAGAGAGAGAGAGAGAGAGAGAGAGAGAGAGAGAGAGAGAGAGAGAGAGAGAGAGAGAGAGAGAGACTATTTGCGTGTCTTATTACATATGTCCTCCGGGGCGAAGCCCGGGTAACCAGCTAGTGTACCTATATATGTTAATATGGGAATTCAATATCCAATTTTGCGAACACGGTTTACATAATTCTGCCGCAAGAGCGAAAGGTAAAAAATGAAAAATTTTTTAAACAAATTGTACCAAAATCGTAATGACCTTTTAACAACATAAAATACTGATTGTGAGATTTGTTTTAATGAGGTTTATGTGACATTTGATAAAAAGCGGAGGTTTTCACGAATGTTTATTCAGAGCTCTGATCTTTACTATTTCACTTAATAACTTAACAGAATTATTTCATGACCGCTGGGATCAAAAAAGATTCCGAAGAATAATCTGCATTGAGAAGGTCTTCTTTCTTCCTGGTTCATATGATTCCCATCGGAATGCATCATCGACGTATTCTCAGCAGCAACGGTTGTGCCGCTTCCGGAGAACGAGCGCGGATGGCGGAAATTAATCCTTGTTGTGGAATAAGAAGGAAGCGCCGCGCGCCGCTTTAACAGACGTCTGTTTATTGTGACGATGTATTCGAATTCGCTTCGCGGGCTTATCGATTCCTCCCGCCCGTCCGCCACCGGTAAACACAAAAGCCGCGCGTCTCCGTGAAACGGCGTATAGAGCCAGCCGGTCATTGTTCTCACACGCTCGGCTTGCATAAATCGTACGTTCAACTTCTTTAACGGAATCCTCACGTGGACGAGTTTATTCGGGCGTGAGTCCAGGCATCGTCGCGCGGGTACGTGCTCGCGGTCGCGAGCGTGCGAGCGAGCGTGCCTCGGAGCGAGTTTACGGGCCAGAATGCCGCTCGGCTATGAATTAGATCTGTTATTTGAAAGAACAAAATGTACGGTTACGCGCGAACGACTCGAGAGCCCGTAGTCCCGGTCGAACATCGTCGTAAAATCGTAACGCGTTTGCCGGTAAACGTGCGACTTAAATTTAAATGCGACCGACGATCGTTCGCGACGTTAAGTGATTCGTTAAGTTGAGCTTTAAATTCAAGCGCGGTGCAAAATGCGCATATATTCTCGATAATTTTGCGATATTTAGTGTTCGCCGTTTCTTTAATTAAATTTACAGAGTAACCGCAATTCTATTTACAATTTACAATTTACCTGAAAGATGAATAAACCAAGCAAATCATGGATTTTATTTATATCTCGTCTCAATTATACATCATAGACTTCAAAAGGAAGTTTCACGCTGTCAGGCGAAATTCTCTCACATTTTTCACGGCGCAGAAACGCGTTTTGCGGATCGTAAAACGGAATCTCTTAATCCTGATTCCGATACCGATAAAAGAATTCTAATTGAATAATTAATAGATAATAAGTAACCGTAAAACGCGACGCGGTAATAGAGCAAATCAGGCTGTATTGCATCGTGGCCGCTTCGACGTATTTATACGTAATTGAGATTAAATATTAAATATATTCAAGTGGGATTTAAATAGGGGCGACTCATCAGTGTCTTGCCTGTCTAATCACTCCGTTGCACGCAATAATTTAATAGGAAACGAAAATTAATTTCGGAACGGTTTATCATCGATCTCCGCCCAAATCTATCCGGCGCGGCATTAAGGACCTGTTGCACAGTAACGAGGTTCGAAAGGGTTAACCCGACGCCCCGACGCAAGGTCGGGCCTCGTCTCCTCGTAGGACAAGGTTGTGGGAGGGGAAGGACGTTGGTGGCGGTGATGTAGTGTCAGGATACGGAGCGGAGCGCGTGTAATCCACGTGAAAAGTACGCGCCGGCGTCCTGACGCCCGGCTTCCGTCCTCTCCACCGCCGTTATTCTCTTGAGCATCGATCAGCTTCCTGGTAGCTGTGCGACGGGTCGCCAGTTTCAGGCGTAACGCCGCGTCTAACTGTTGCTCGTCGGCGGGAAAGCCGCGGCGGAACAGCACACGCGGGAAAAATCTCACCGCCTCGCCGCGATCACTCTCGCTATCGTGCTCGGCAAATCGAACGTGCGCGTAAGAAAGTATTGCAATATTCATTCTCGCAGAATGGTTTCTAGACTTTTTTTTCTTTTCTCGATAACAAATCTCGATAAATCGATAATAATAATCTATACGATGTGATACCGCGACAGGTAGCTAGCAGCTAGATAGCACGGAACCGATCATCGCGAGTGTCTTGTCAAAACACTTTGTTCCCACCGGAGAGCAATCTCTCGATGTTGATCCCAAATTTTCCAAGTTCGTGAGTAAAAATTCGGATTGGATGTATTGATCGATTAGGGAGGGAATTAAAATTTATTTATATTTAAAGAAACTCCAGTTTAACAGGAATGTTTTGGTGCGACATTTATTTCGCGCGGCATTTATTTTGCGCAACGTCATGGGATTACAGCGGCGAATAGCATTTCCATCGAATTGAATGCGATTGACATTCAATTCGATGGAAATGCTATTCGCCGCTGTAATCCCATCACGTTGTGCAAAATAAATGCCGCGCGAAATAAATGTCGCACCAAAACATTCCTGTTAAACTGGAGTTTCTTTAAATATAAATAAATTTTAATTCCCTCCCTAATCGATCAATACATCCAATCCGAATTTTTACTCACAAACTTGGAAAATTTGGGATAAATTAATAGATATACCGTGACGATATAACGGAGTTTATTTTCGACGATAAAACAACAGGTCTGTCAGGTGCAGCTTGCTATAACGTTACGCAATGGAGCAGTAGGGCATTGGAGCACAAATTCAAGTTAAATAATACTCTTCTCGCATTAAGTAATCAATCCTTTCGTAAATAAGAGCGCTCTGGAAATATCGGCGGATCGCAAAGCTACCGGCATTTTATATATGCGAGGAAGAATTCGGCGCGGGAAGAGGAAATAAAGCAAATCTCGCGCGTTTGTTAGAATCCGACAATGCGTCTATTGTTACTCGAGAACAGAAGCGACGATTACCTCGTTCGAATAGATCCTCGATCGGTGTAATCGCCTTGGGTTATATCATCTCTCGATTTGCTTGTGCGGCGTTATATCATCCCGTGCCATCCGTTTGTTTCGTTAGGTTGAAATAACCGTAGCGAGTTGTGTATACATGAGATGCGACTGTTAAACAAGATCTATCGCTCCGCTTCGATTTACGCTCCTTTTTCATTTCCTCTCCCTCCCTCCCTCCCCCCCCCCCCCCTCTCTCTCTCTCTCTCTCTCTCTCTCTCTCTCTCTCTCTCTCTCTCTCTCTCTCTCTCTCTCTCGACGAGAATTGAAGTAGCGCGGGCGACCGGGCAATTACAGGCGCGACGCGACGCCTCCGTCGTGTGTAACAGGTTGTAATTTCATTCGAGCCTCGTCGATGTGCAAACTCACGTTGAAAGTGTTTACTTGCGATCGCGTTGCACTTTAGGGTGACGCGAAGGGGTATGGACAAGTACTTGTAAGTACACGAACGTTTTCAACTCTCTTCAACGTTTAAACACGGCCGCGCGCGCGCGCGGCAGGTTCTTAACGACACGTTTAATATGCTTCGCTATATTGCGCGATCGATTGTCCTATTATACAATTTTTTTATCTTTCTTCAAATTTCTTTAACTTGAAACATATATTCTCTTTTCGCGATATTAGATACAATTATTATATTTACTGCAATAAAGTCTAATTATAATTTAAAAAACAGAATAAGGCATGCATTTTCACTTCATTAAAATTTAATTCGTTACACTTTCTAAATTTTTATTATAACTTATAACATAATTACACTCGCGTCTTAACTTGATTCTAAATTTTTATATTCTTTTCTACCAAAAAAATGGTTAACACTTCTTTTTATTATTATTTAATATTAAATTTAATGCTTATAAAAAAATAATATGTAATTCTAGAAAATATTGTTATTAAAATATGTTATTATCGTGAAAAGATTCAGTGCAACATAATGATTTTTCTCTGCAGTTGTTGAGCATGGCTGAGAGAAACTCTTAATTATTCCGTGCGCGTTTCTACGAGCTAATCGAATAATGTCGATCACTTTGTGCCACTGGAAAGCTACGCTTGAAAATCCAGCTCTGGTCCTTTGTCGGGCAAGACTTAATTTAATCTTTCGCGTATTTTAAGACATTTTCCTCTTATTTTTTGTGTTTGCATCAAGATTTCTCGTGCTGCTCCAGTGTGATGTACATTTCTTTGAAAGTAAATTAGAATTCGTCGCGCAAGTCAAATCGAAGAATCGCTAAAACGACACGTCTGAATGTCAGGATCAGGAATGTCATGATTTCTCTTCTTCAACACGTTCCAGTATCAGGAAATGTGCGTTTCCTCTTCTCGATATCACGTCTACGCCGCGCGAATATCTCTTCCTGACCTTGTCGAATCAACTCGAGACTTCGCAAATGAATCACAACGAATTCCGCCCCATCGCATGGATCTATCTCTTAAATCTATTTAAAGTTACGTGTTGTTTATCAAAGTTACGTGTTGTTGATCAATCTTTCTCGTAATAACGAGACAAACAGATGGCCCATAATTTATCCCTTTAATAATGATTATCAATGGTATATTAAGCACATATTTTATTCTAACTAGAAAGCATAACTTCGCGAAACTGTAATCTTTCAAATATTATAGCGTGTAATTGTCACGAAAAAATTGATTAACAAAATTTTATCTGGCGTATTTGTCTTGCGTAAGCATAATAGTATAAAACTAAGTGCTTGCGTAATAGACTATCAGTTTACATAATAGAATTACAGTCACGTAAGAAAGTCAATTGCGACTGTCAACGCGTTATTAGATAACTATATTTTTCGCCCGCGCTTTGCGCGGGCCTAAAATCTATTTCCCTCTCCCCAAACTCACTCATTAATTAGGAGCACCAATAGAACCCCATGAAACCTTCAATTTTCAACCCCATAGTAGCCATCCCCTTAAAATTAGTAATCTTTTGGTACCAGTTTTATCAAGATCATCAACAAAAAATTAGAAAAATTTTGGCACTGGTTTCAAGAAAATTGATCCATTAATAAAAAATTATCCATTATAATAAAAAATAAAACTTATCCTTCAAAAATTAAAAGACTTTTGGCACTGTTTTCAAGAAAATCGGTCAATTAATACTTATTATTTCTCGAAATTTGAATAATTTCCAAACCGGTTTCCAAAAAATCGGTAACAAAAAATTATCCATAAAAATTATCCATAAAAAAAAATTCAGCTTAATATCTCAAAGTTTGCGGAAATTGGAGCAATCACGTACATTTTTTTTTACAGAAATCGGAAACCCCTTTACTATTAGCAATTTTTCTAATTCTATTACATTCTTTAGTTCTTTCTACCCCTATTTCATATATGATTCTTTAAGATTCGGTCAATTATTGAAAAATTGAAAAAATTTCGGAACCGGTTTCCAAAAAATCGGTAACGAAAAATTATACACTTTGTGGCAGTCCCCGGATTGCCTAAATTATACCATCCCCGAATCACTAAACGGGTGGACGCTTTTATTCGCGGCGATGAAAAGTTGCTTCTTCTTTTTCCTTCTCCCCGCACTCCCCGGAAAATTCTACCTCTACTTCATATACAATTATTTGAGATTCGGTTAATTATTTCCCGAAAAATTGGAAAAATAAAAAAAACCGGTTTCCAGAAAATCGGTAACGAAAAACTATACACTTTATGGCACTCCCCGGGAAATTCTACCCCTATTTCATATACTTTTGGTAAAAATTCGGTCCACTAACGAATGAGTAGTTCGCGGTCAGACATACATACATACAGACGACGGTACTTATATATATATATAGAATATATAGAATATAGATTTGTTTTCTTTATGGATGGAATATATGAACGCGCAAAACATTTTTTTATTTTAAATTTTAACAAATACCATAAATTATATGCAGAAGAAGAAGCATATATCCCGCAGAGAGCTCGTATGTAGTTTTTCTGTTTGAAAAATCTTGAGTTACACACTTTCTCCGTGATACCAAGGTGAAGGCTACTTAGATACACGGTGGATAGACGCCGAAACGTTTGTGATATAACTCCGCGACTAATTAGCGAAGGGAACTCGCGTAATTAAGCGATCGCACAACGGATCATTATACTCGTACAACGGGATCAAGGGATCACTATCGATTCCGTAACCGGGCGCGACTCCATGGAACGAAGAAAGACTGATGGAGCGTGAAAAAAAGGGAGAGGGACAGAAAGAGCGCCGCGGATGAGCTTGCAAGCTCACGGGACGAAGCGGGGGGTCTTTAGTCACGGTTGCTAAATATAACAGGCGACTGGTCGGTTCGTTCGTATACACGACGCGTTCGAGACGCGTTCGACGCGCGATCGTCCAGAGGCGCGAAAGCTCCGCATGCAAATTCCCACGAGCTTTTAAAGAGGCGCTGTCCACGAGCGTGTCGTGAGTAGGAGCGCAGACACGCCGAGAGACACGGCTCTTTTTTTTCTCTCTGACACGCGCGCCGGTTTCAGATACGACGCACGAGCGTCGATCGACAGTCAGCTCTCTTTTCCATCATTTACTTCGAGCCGGAACTTGCGCAACTTACGCTTTACCGATCGTTCGCGGTGATCAATGCTGAAATTCAAAGTGTATATTGTTTTCTCCTTTAATATTAGTTTTTCCTGGAAATAGACACTGTTAGAAATCTCGCGAAAATCATGTACTTCAGAATTGTTGTATTAAAAAGGAAAGAATGATACTCGAGAAAGAATTTTTCAAAGAGTATCGTGGTGATCGATATACAGATTGAGAACATGAATAAGTCTGTTTTTATTTGAATATTTGCATTGGTTTCTTGGAAACTTTTGTGTGGATGGAAGTTATTAATTACCTCGGAAGTTTTATGCTGAAAATGAAGAAGTAGAAATATAAAGATTGAAGGAACACAAATATATATATGCGGCTTATATAAACTTGCAATGTTAGTTACTCGCGATGATCGATATTTGTTTGGAGTAAAGACATATTTTTTTATAACAATAGTTTTCTGGGAGATTACATTAACAATTTAAATTAAAGATGTATGCTAATGAAATACGGAGTAAAAGTTATATTTTGTATAAAATTTACGAGAATCATAAAATTCAAAAGCAAAATACAAATTGTTCCTGTATCGATACTAATTGCTGCTTTATCGATGTAGTTTACCGAGTCGTGAAGTATTTGGGCGCGATCGACTTGAAGCTCATGGGAAGAGTCCAAGAATAAAACGTTTGAGAGCAGCTTTTACGTACGGAAGCTTAAGAGCTCCACTTTGGTTTCACCTCGTTTCCGCCAAGCGGAATAGATTAAAGTGAGAGACCGGAAACGCGCGAGACGCGAGTGCATACTCTACAGTCGGACGCGCGCGCTTCTCACAGTGCATCGGTTTCGGGAGATTGCGAAACTACGCACTTTCCGCGCGATCGCTCGGATTACTATGCGATTGGAGGGCATCAATGCTGACGAAATCTCAGTACAGGTGGCCTACGTGGATGACAATGGACGCTGATCGCAAGCTCGTCAGTACGTCATCGGTGGACAGCGAGAATAACGAGCACGTCACCTCCGAGCGCGTGGGTAGTTCTTGTTTTTGATGTTTATAGACTAGGCACGGTTAATTCTGAATGAAAAAGCTTTCTGAGCACTTTAAGTAAGCGTTGGGTAAACTTTTGCAAAAGTACTAAAATAATCATAAGTGTCGCAAAAGTCAGATAGGTCAGATCTCTTCTTATTTATTATTTAGTTCTTTTCTTTTTATTCAGAATTACGCAACGTGTTTTAGTGGGAAAAAAAATATATATATATGATAAAAATATTTATAATATATATCTTTATTTGCAAATCAAGAAAGTGAGATAAAAAACACAGGGAAAAATTAAATATAAAAAATGAGGAGATCTAATAATTTTGAAGATAAAAAATCCTTTAGAAAAAGTGAAGGATTTTACTTCAACAGAATCTTGATGCCGGCGTGCATCACAATGTCGATACACGTCTCAACATCTTGCAGCTCGTCGTCCATGTTGCATAACGACCATATAATCAAACGCTTCGTATTATACATACGCACGTGAAGCATCGCACGTGTACATCTTTCATAAGCACACGTGCGATCTTCATCACGAGACGATGCAATAATCGAGCTGTGACAGCTGTGCTCGGTCGCCTAAGCTCCCTCCCTTTCTCCATCTCGGTCAAACGTTTCCTTTCCTCATAATGCCGCTCAATGAATACTCATCTTTTCTGATTGTCTTTTCTGCATTGCAGGATACGAGGACTCACGTGGTTGTGGAGCTTTACGATACGGAACGCTCCTATGTAGAGGCGCTACAAATACTAGTCAATGTAAGTACATTTATTGAATCAATAGATCCGAAAAGAGATCGATTCTTTAAAAATTCTAAAATTCCTTCTGTCATGCAGCACATTTTTGTCGATTAGCCGGACGTTTCTTCTTAGAATTTGATTTAGTTTTCTCTGGAATATAGTACAATATATATATTTTTTAATATTCTTTAAATCTCTAAGATTAATGAGCGTATAATCACGAAGAGCTTTCTCAGCTTCTAAAACTTTTACTGTACAATAAGAAAGAAAAGACTAAATATATATAGACAAATGAAATTTTTTTTCGAAAGAAATATTCCGGACTAGGGTGATCAGGAGGATCACGTCGATCGATCTCTCGAGTCTCGAGTCTCGAGTCGCGACGTCCAAGGAAACGGCGTTGCATCGACGTACGTCGGAACTGCGATTCGTCCTTGCATCTTGTAAACAAACACCCCCGCTCGTTTATTCGCTCCGATTGAACAACACTTTCGCTCCAGCGAGCTGTTGCTCGTTCGATCCAAGTACGCCGTCTCCGATTTCTTGTTTTCATTAAATTTCCACTCCTGACTTCATAATCGCTTTTCGTTAAACACCGGAAATAGGTTTGAATACCAGGCCGTGCCGAATAGTTACGGGAATCAGTCGATTTGTGCGCTTGCATAATGTTACAAGAGAATACGCATTCGCGATTAAACACGTATATCGTTGTCCTCATTTTCAAGGCTGAAAAATCGCTGTTAAAAATTAGCGCTACTATAATAATGAATTTTATATTATAATAGTGATTATGATAATAAAAGTCCTTGTTTAAATCAACGTGTTTCAGGCTTTTTGTAGTGAAACGAATTTATAATTTATTAAGGAAAGGGAAAATTTATGTATAGAGACATATGTGTTTATTTTTGATCAACATCATTAATTAATGTAAGGATGTAATATAATTTCAATCTGATGTGACATTTTTACGAGAAAATTTTATGATGTACCGCTGTTTTACAGAATCCTGTAAAAGGATGTAACTATAATTTAATTCGATGCAGTCGCAAAACTAATAACTTGCATGTAGCTATAAATGTCAATGTGTCAATAAGTGGAGAACATCGTACATTTTTTACGTTGGAAAATGAAAATTCGCAAGAGGCAATCGTCAGAAGTGGACGACGTATTAAATGCAACAGGCGGCGGGCCCACCCCACGCAAGGTCGCGTTATACTTGTAATCTGATTTTCAAGCGCTCGCTCGCGTCCTGAATATTTTGTTTAATGGCACAATGCATCTAATATCCGCTGAAGGGTGCTTCCGCGAAATTGATTGCACAATGATTTGTACAAGGTAACTTTGTAAATACGTATGTCAAATGTCAAGGTATCGCCTCGCTATCGCGAAATGATAATAGTGTTCGTTTACTCATCCAAATCCGATTTCCGACACGGATATTCCGCGTACAAACAGCTCCAGTTTGCGTTCAGCCGTTGTTTGCAACATCTTTTACTCTCCTCTCCTTAATTTTAAATTCGCTGAATTAAAAATTACTTTAGCATTAAAAATACTTCATCATTAAAGCTTCACAGATTTCACGATTTTTCTAAATTAATTGCAATTTGCATTCAGATGAAAGAGAAAGTAGGAATACTTGCGATTTTTAATATAAAAATTTTTTATGTGTAAACATTTGTATATTTCTTTATTTATATTACTATGTAGTGTACAAAAAGCTTAAGTTGTAACAGCTTTTTATTAAAAGCAATTTCTAATTATTGCTTCTTTTTATTGAATTGGTTGAAATGTATGGAACTTTTTCAAGCACATGCATGAGTCACTCGTGACCGGAAATGCGCTGGATCTTCGAACACGTGTGAGACGCAAGTCACATTAACGTGCAACGTGCCCTGTACAATTGTGCGCAGACAGCCCGGCGCTTTAATAAAAGCTAACCGGACGAACATTGGCTGCGGAACTGATGATGAGACCGATCTTTGTTTTAACTAATTACGCGATTTATACGCCACACTAATTGCATTGCCATTTCGCAGCGCGGTATAATTATTGAATCAAATAATTACGTCAATACGTGCAACGATACTGTTGGAAAATTAATGCCACTTTATCGGGCGATTTATTTGAGGATGCTTCTCGAGCTGCCTATTATCAGTAATCGCTGTAAAATGATAATGTTACCAATTCATAACCTTTCAAATTCTTACTTCTCAACATAAACAATTAACGACATAAAGAACATTTTTCGCAATATTTTTAAGATATAAATAAGTAAGTAAATATGTATATATGCTGCGTGTTTATCATATTTTAAAGATTTTTAAACTTTTTAAAATTCTTTGTTATTTTCTTTATTTTTTCCGTTATTTTTGTATCAATCCAATTTATATTAATTAATGTAATAGCTTCTTCATTAAAAAATGAAATTTTCTTAATTTTACCGCATCTTTATAATTAAAGAGTAGGTAATATATGCAACAATTATAATGTCGAATAAATCACTTTCTCTCTAATAAGGGATCAAATTTAATGAAATTATATTACAGGAACATTCTTAAACATGATGAGATGTATATTAATAATGTTAGATTGCTATCATCCCACTTGGTCATCTGGTCACATTCGAATACATAATATTAAACTCAGGACGCGTTTTATTGTTTACACTTCCAAAATAGGGCGTGCTGGTTTTTCTTCGAAGTTTCGGCCGAGAGGCGATTTTTAACCAGCGCGTTACGCCCGCGGAATTTAAGCGTCACCGTAACGGCGCGTACGGCCGGCTTGATTGTCATATTTTATAAACAACGCGGCTGTGCCGCACAACGGGAACCGTTGTCGGCATGTTTGCTGATTATTTAACGGCGTCCTTGGGACCGACGATGAAGGGGGTTCCTCATTTTTCACGTTGCCAATGTGACCTAGAAAAATAATAGGAAGAAAACTATCCAGGAGCGTACAAATAAACCGCGAGGTATATTTTTTGCTCCAGTCGATTACGGTATCAACGCGGCGTTGGCGTTAATTGAATTGAATTCATTTCTCGACTCGTGGCATTGAAATGTTTAAAGCTCGCGCTGTTTTCTCCGACTCGAAGGACGCGGAATTGAATCTGAAGGTCCGGCGAGAGAATACGCGTGCAAGCACTTTGTGATATAATGTAGATCTTCTTAAGCTCAAGTAATAGGTAAAGCTAGATGAAAATTATTATGGGGAATTCTATTCCGCTTGCGCGAATGATTGCAGACAATTTAATACACAAATTTCTTTGCTCATTTAAAAACAACAATGCTACTGATTGCGAAAGACATAACAACGGATTCTTTCTCTCTCTCTCTCTCTCTATAGATTTTTAGCTGTCGTTATAAAGAATTTAATAGCTAAAAGATTGTTACCACATAAAAGTATTATGAACACAATGTCTCTGATATGCGTTTCAGAAATACCTACAGCCCCTGAAGAGCCCCGAAAATGCCGGTCTGGTGGATGCTGCAACAGTCGATGAGATATTTTATCAGGTAGGTGTGACATAGGTGTATAAGCGGAACTATTTTCGTATTTTCGTCGTCAAAAGCGTGTACGTCGCACTTATTCCACGCGCATAAATCCATGCCTCATCGGCGGGCTGTAATTCAACATCCGGGAAGTTTCACGGAACCGAGGAACTCCTCTCTCTTCGCGGGGTTATATTTTATAAATGCCGCGTCGAGTTGTATATAGGCGGAGGAGGGCTTTACGATCTTCCGACCGACCGAAGATTTAAGATCAAGATCTAACCGCGAAGTTGATCGATCCCGCTCAAATGGGCGAACACCATCGACTGCGAAATGTTCCGTTCAATTCTTTACAATTTGTCCAGAACCGTGATCAATTAGCATATTGCTATATATTAATTATTAATGAATTATTTCGAAAAGTGTAGCCGAGATCATTAATAGTTCATTATAAATGACATTTAATTGGAATAATATTTAATTCATTGAATATTAATGACATTTATATAATACTAGTATATGTGTAGGCGTTAAATAATTGTTAAATGTGTAGGCATTAAAACAATAATTAGGATTTAAAGAATGCATTTATTATATTATGTGATAGTTTTATTGAAAATAAAAAAAATTTTAACAGAATTTTATGAAGTTTAATAGCAGCATAAAATAGAGCTGACAATGAGATTATAGCTGTTTTTTATTTGTTTTTTATGTTTTAATATAAATCATATATATATCTCTCTCTTTTTTAGCGAAAAATATATAATAATCAGACATAAAAAAAATGTTAAAAATATATTAACTCAGACACAACAGTTACATAACCAAGTCTTCCACCTGTTAGACTTGGTACCTCGCGTTTTATTCGAATTCTTAGATTTCCGATGTAATCCCCCATGTAAAGTATTATATTTGATTGTGCGTCGATCAATCAAAGATAAAGTTGTCGAAAGGAAATACTCGTGCATTTCAGATCCCTGCGCTTCTCAGTCATCACGAGGTATTCTTGGAGGAGTTGCGTAGGCGACTGGACACCTGGGAACTCAGGCAGACGATCGGCGACGTCTTCCTCGATGTGGTGAGTTTACATTGTTACTAGGTGCGCAAATATCTCCGGCCGCGGACACGTAATAAATTACACGTGCAACAGTATCCGTTTTCCTTTGCCATTAAGATTCCCGCGCCAACAAAATCGACAGACGCCATACAGTTAATTCGTGGCTCGTTCTTCTATGCAGTCTACGTTAATAAATCGACCAACGTCGCGACCATATATACCACCCCTTACATAAACACGGAATACTTTTATCTTTGAAAACACATTTATTTGCGTTTCGCATTTTTCCCCGCGCATCATGTAATGTAACGAATAAATTTACAGCGGTCGTTTCGCGATGCCGTGATATTTCAGGATTTTCTCTAAAATGTAAGGATACAACGTGAGACTAAATTCATTCCCGCGCTTCGGCTTTGTCAGCCGCGAATTAATTCTGGCGTATTGGAATTTGGTGCGCGACTGATATTACAAACAGAATAAATTTTGACAGCGTCGCGACTTCACGTAACGCTAAATTTATCCTATTATTATTCAATAGAGAGGGTAAAGTTTAACAAGTTCTCATTATCCGCGAATTTGCGTGCCCCGCATTTGAAAATGCCGTACCAGGAACGGATTTAAGCTTTTATATTGATTATTTAAAAATAAACTAGAAATATGCCACACTTACATTTTTATAGACTAAATCTTTTAGCAAAATACTTACTTTGCAAAATAATCTGACTCAAGCATTTTAGATTTAGATGAAATAGTAAAATGCATTTAATTAAAAATTGAATATTGAGAATATCAGTTCATTTAGATGACCTTTATTGTCAGGTATATCTTTATTCAAGTATTTTCATAATCCATCCTTAACTAACAAAGACTTAAATAATGAGTTCAATATTTTTTTTAATAATGTTTTTATTAAAGAATTGCGTTTTGTGTACAACATACGTTTTCACTGATACGTGAAGATATAAAGAGCTCGTGTCGCTTTATAGTTCACGAAGCCGGTGGTGCTGGAGACATACACCCTGTTTCTGGACAATTGGAAGTCTGCGAGGAAGGCGATAAAAACAACGTGCCAAGCGAAGCCGGCCTTCGCACGATTTCTCGAGGTACGCTGCACATTCTATCCCCGTTGCGACTCTATATATATATATATATATATATATATATATATATATCTTTCTCTCTTTACAACACGTTATTATTAAATACGAAACTTTTTCATTCCACGTCACTTCTTAAAGCGTCACGATCAAACCTGACCTTTCGCAATTTTATCGATATAATTAACTTATTACTTGATTGCCGGCATTACCATCGCCTACTTACCGCTTAGATTCTCATGAGACTGGGCGCATTTTCGACGCACTTAGCAACTTGCATTTACTCGAGAAATACGAAGTATATCAGCCGCTTTAAACACTGAAACGCGCTTAAACGTATTATTATCATTGTGTATCATCATTACTGATTGTGAGTTATTATCTCTTAGATTCGCGATAGCTTATAACATTATGTAACATACGTTACATATATTTTTTCAAAAAGTTTCTTTAAAGCAGTTTACGATTTTATTTAAAAACTAACTTTTTTGTATGTCTTATTAAGCAAAATTTCGATATCGTTATGACTATATAATAGTAATTATTACCGTTTAACTAACTAATTCTTGTACGGAAATTAATTTTACCAAAATCCGCGGTAAATTTATCCGAGGTAAGTTATAAAAGGTTCCTATAGAGGATAGTTCACACTTTGTTATGATTAGACAATGGAGCGCGAGCACAAGGGCAAGCTGGGTCTGGACCAGCTACTGATCAAACCCGTGCAGAAGATCCCGCGGTACGAACTGTTGATCCAGAGGCTGCTAAAACACACGGATCCGACGCATCCCGATCACGAGTTGCTGCAGGCCGCGCAGAAGGAAGTACACGAGCTGGTAGTGAAGATCAACTGTACGGAAAGGGAGTCGCTCGAATGGGAACAGCAGCAGACCACGCTGAGAGAGGTCCAGGCCCTCGTCGAAGGTCTCGCCGGCATCGTAACGAACGACAGGTAATATAATAACTGCGAGCCGATATCCGTTTACAATTTTTACGTCAGCCGCGGAGCACGGATAATAATTCGATTCGGCTTTGTTTTCCTGAAGACAGCTGGTCTCAGATTTACGATCGATACGTTGCGGTCGCGATTTACGAGCATTTTCCAATACGTAATATCCTTAGATTTATGATCGATGCACGTGCGGCATAATTTATCACGACGGAAGGATAATTCTCAATCATTTCCCCACCTTGACGCCGACGAAGGATGTCGAAACTCAATTTCGCTGAAGAGCGAAAAAAAACAAAAGAATGAATAATTAAATAAGAACTACAAATTGTAAAATAAATCGCTAAATTTACGTACCACAGCGTTTCCAAAGTCGTGCTTCGTCATTCATATTTTCTTTGTGTCTAGATGCTCAGGTATAAACGTCTAAACAATTTTTTATAAGGTCAAGCTATGATAATGATCAGACAATTTTTTTATAAGGTCAAGTCATAATAATAACATAAATTATGATTGTTTGATGTTCATTCTGTCACAATATCATTATCTATGATATCAAAATTATAATATTTGCATAAATAAAAAAATTATTTACAGAATAATTACGAATGCGCAAAAAAATTATTGTATGCTTTATCGTGACATAAATTGTATTTTAGAATAACCGCTCGAATTGACTACTAGGAACGTAAATTATTAAGAAAATACATATTCCTAGACTGTTTCGTGGTGAATAACGTTTTCCAATAAATTATCGACCATTGCATGACAGAAATGTGTCGTCCCACTTCACATGCCTTTCAATCTGTGTCAATCGTCCCGCACGCGTTACATAGTTTTTCCACTGGACTTATTTAGCCATCGGAATCGGAATATTGATTATCAATAATGATGCGTGCTGTAGCGGAAACTGGCCACGACACGACAAAAAGATTCATCGAATTCATCGTGTGACACGTTGTCCGCTTTTTCTCCCATAGAGCTTTCGTCCGACACGATCTGGTCACCATAGCGTCGAATCAGGGCACACGGAAGGAACGAGCTTTATTTTTGTTTTCCGATCTCCTCGTCATCACCAGCATCAAGCGCAGAAGCGGCACGATAAGAAAACCATCAACGTAAGCAAGATTATTAGAGAGAAATATACTTGTATATAAAAAATAAAATTCTCTTTAGCGAGGTGTGATAAAAAGTGTTCTTTTGAATTTATCTATTTAAATCAAACTCATTTAATTTATTTGACGTTTTAGTAGAAAAAATTTAATACATAAAAATGTAGAAACATTCTGCATTACCAAATATCTATTTAAAACTTTCTTAAAATAATTGTAATGCATTCAATTACTCTTATTTAAAACACTAAGCATAATGCAAATAAGAGAAATCAATATAAAAGCAGTACTTTCTAGTTATTGTTTAAATAATAAAGTAATTGCTCAGTATATTGCGTTGCATTACGAATTTTAATCTAAATTATTTATATATATTATATATAAAATTTATGTTTCTATATATAAAGATAAATAGTTTTTAATAGAAATATTGTTGGTGACAATAAAAATACAAAAGAAATGAAAATTCACAGAAGCACGTGTCCGAACAGCCTGGTCGGTCTGCTCGACGCAAACAAGTACAAAATGCTGATGCGGATCTCACTGGATGATCTCGAAGTGATGAAAGGTATCGTAGAGACATCGATAATATATTACTTATCGTTCGAGCCTGAAAGATTACCCTAAAATCGTTTTCAGCCAAAGACGAGAATTTAAGACGAATGGTACGCGAAGTGGACTATCTCCGAGAAGATTGCACGAAGTTGACTCAGCTGCAGGAACTCGCCGCGACTTTGCATGGTGCCAAGCAGCAGTTGGAAGACCTTATCAAAGATATGCTGAGTCAGTCCCAACGGCAATTGGCGGAAAGAAACGCGGCGCATTCGCAGTTGGCTTGCTTGGAACTTACACTTAATACTCAGTAAGCGTGCCTCTCCGAAATTAAGCAGGATAAATAAATATATAGTGAAAAGCTTAGGGGATCGATGATGATAAAATATATTGATGTAGTTCTTGCGACTACTCGAGCTCTTACTTGCTGCAAATTCTTATTATAAAATGAATCGAAAATATATAAGGTGTTTATATCTTTATTTTACAATTTATATATACGGTCAAAGAAATTAGGAAATTGATAAGGCGATAAGTAAGCTTAGCTTGATGTGAGGTATTAATGGAAACGAGCTTTATCTAATTTTGCAAAATTAATATCGTGAAATCCTTTGATTGTTGTCGAAGGATCGTTTCCGATTACGTTTCCGTCACACGTGCTAAATATTGGATCCCTAAATCAACATGATTCGATCGCGGTCGCAACGTGACTCACATTACACCTATGTATTTTGTTTGCAGAGCCGGGATCGAGAATATATCCGTCATGTTCGCGAAGCCTGACAAGCGTGCGAGCTGGGAGGAGAGTTTTAATGAAGCCAAACAGAAGCTCGGTGAGTAATATTACCTAGTCTTTCATGTCAAGCATTCCACGTTGAAAAAGCCATATCTGATAAAAGTTGATTTTTTGATATTAATACATCTAAAAATAATCCTTTTATTATATCGTTCGATAGAGTAATATAATTGATATATCGAAGATTTTACAAATAGATGAATAATTTAATCAATCACAATTACCTTTTTCAACTTTCAAAAGCAATATCTATGATATAAATAAAATATTTAACGAAGAGTTGAATAAATGAATGAATGAAGAGGTGTGTAAAACTTAAATTATGATTCAGAAATATAAACGTTTTGTTTAACAAAATCTTAATTAGACCAACTTATACATCAAATCGAATTCCAAATCTTTTGTAACTTGTAAATGAAGGTTGAAGCATAGACACATTCATATAAGATATATTCACATATAAATCTTCCATCTTCAAATCTGTTACGTACCCTTTATTTTTCATTTAAAAGTAAACTCGCAAGAAAATTTCAAGTACTTTTTCATTATGTGTGCAGCACTATCGGCTGACAGGAGACCGTGTCCTGAATTCGTGGGGCCTCTGCCCATCAGGAAAACGCGAGCGGGTCTCCAGTTTACTTGCGCGGCGCCGACATTGGCGAACGGGCAGGGATCGAAGGATGTCTGGGTCTGCAACAGTGACGGTTACGTCGGTCAGGTGTGCGTACTGAGTCTAAGCCCAGAACCACCTCAAGTAACGTCGTGCAATGGAGTCTGCAACGCCAGGATACTCTGCGTCGCTGGAATACCCGCGTGTACGCCTGGGTAAGATTGACGAGAGCAGATGCGTAAAGAAGTTTGACATTACCACGAGATATAATTGAATAGCTAACAACCAGGTGGAGGGAAGTACGAACACACGGTTTTAAATTTATTACAAATTATTTGTCTTTTCAGCTCGAACTCGTGCACGTCGAACAACAGTCCGTTCGCTAACAGCAAGAGTGGTATAAGTATATCGGTGCAAGACGTGGATGCCAGCGGCGGTAACATACAGTTAGACAGGTAATATTTCTTCTGCAGCTTCTAGCGACTGACGCGTAAATAATGATATCCGAAACTTGGCAATATTAAGTGGTTCATAATTGAGTATGATTTATTGATAATGGCGAATATTAATAATGGCCACATTACTCCTGAGCGGGTTAAACATAAATATCTGGAACGCTGATTTATTCAGTAATGTATCTTATATTTAAATTTATAATTCAACATATTTATTGAAATTAAATATTAATTATTAATTATTAAACTGAAGTACAGTTAACGGTCATGAAATTTCTTTAAAATCAGAGTAATTGGAATTTGCATAGAAGGCTGCCACGCAGGAACGTTTTAATTAGTTTAATGTTATTTCTGTTTAATATTTATCTTTGCTCGCACATTTTGCAGTAGCTCGAGCTCTGACGATTCGGACTCGGACGACATTCCATGTGCAGACACGGGCAGCGTAACGTTGAGCGGCGACGTATCGAGTATCGACAATACTATCACGGAGGAGGATACGAATCAGCCTACGATGTGGCTGGGAACCGAGGATGGCTGCATCCATGTGTATAACTGCAACGACAACATTCGTATCAAGAAGAACAAAGTGAAGATACAGCACGGCAGCAGCGTGCATTGCATCATGTAAGTCGTTTTGTGATCTATTTTATTACTACAAAGGAATAGGAATGTTTTCTTTTCCACGCTTTATTCTAAACTCTCACGATATTGCTTCGTGATTTCAGATATTTAGATAACAAGGTGTTCGTCTCTCTTGCCAACGGAGATATCACCGTTTACGTTCGGGACCATAGTACGTGCCGACTTTTGACATTCTTTTTCGTAATTAGTAACAAAATAGTCTGTGAGCACGATAAAATTATTTTTGCTTTGTTTTACTTTGTTCTTCTTTGTTCTTCTTTTCTTTTTTATTTTTTTCTTATAGTCAGTGGATGGAACACTCCGGATCCAACGACGGTGTCCGTCGGGACGGTAGCGTCACCGGTGACCAAAATGCTGTCCGTCTCCGGGAAACTTTGGTGCGGATGTCACAACAGCGTTAAAGTTTTGAATACCCACACACTGGACATCGAGCACACATTCGCCGTGAGCAGCGACACGAGCCGCGCCGTTTCCTGTATGGCAAACTCTGGCGGTTTAGGCGTTTGGATTTCCTTACACAATAGCGCTGTGCTGAGGCTTTTCCATTCCGGTACATACGAGTGCTTAACCGATATCAACATCGCGCCAGCTGTTACCAAAATGCTTGCCAGTAAGTTTCAAATCTTGAATAACTAGAAACTCGGGTTAAATTAGTAGAAAAATTTAAAGAAACAATTAAAAAAAATAACTTAAAATGATAAAATTTTATATAGATCTCAAATTTAGGATTTCGTAAACTTCCTACTAATTTAAGACTGCCTCTTCTAATTGAGATTAGGGCCGGTATTCATAGTTATTTAAGACCGTCTTAAGTTCAATCTTAAGATGTCATGAACCAATCACAGAGCCGTATTAGCGTCTTAAGACATTACTTCCCAGGTAGCAAGACTCGTCATTTTGACGTCAATTGACGTCAAAAGTCTGTCATTTTGACGTCTTTTGACGTCATTTGACGTCAAAATGACGAGTGCTTGCTACCTGGGTTAAGACGATCTTGAAGACTATGAATACCGGCCTAGGACTTAATTTTTATATAAATCGTAAGTATTAAGTTAATTTAAAATATAAAATATAAAATATTAAGATATTAAAATAGAAATAGATGTGTGACACACCTTTCAAACTTGTTGAATTGCGTCTGAACTTGATTACCCGAATGATAGAAACGATAAAGACGAGTTCCCATCGAGGGACAAGCTTCGGCACTTATTTTAACGGAAGCTTTAAACTTGTTGCAGGTTGCGATGACATAATTCGGCAGCACAAGGCTGCGTGTCTCAGGGTCACCGCACTATTGGCTTGCAACGAATTGCTTTGGATCGGCACGAGCGCTGGCGTGCTGCTCACCGTGCCAATTCCCCATATAAAGCCATCTACTCAGAGGATGTCGCAGCCGCCGATCGTAACTGGTGCGTATTGACGTCATATTCTATCGCCTGTGTCGTTATTATTGCCTCGCGATATAATTAGAAAGCTGGCCGACACCCCAAATCTCGCGCGATCTTCGTCCACGTGGAAGGATACAGAAGCGATCGATCAATGTCATGTTTCTTTTTTTTATCGCGTTAAAATACGTACGTACAACATACGTACATAACGTGTGTGTGTTGTGTGTGTTGTGTGTGTTAATTATTATAAAAATTTATTGTATTGTATATTTTATATACCACATATACACACCCTGTATATTATTTTGTCAGACGAATGTTAATATCTTTATACGTATGTTTGCATTTTGGCATACGCCAAGTGGAAATAAATTGACCTTATAAAGGTTTTCCTAGATACAAACTGTATGAGAAATTATATTTGCGTAACTAATTTTATTAAAATTATGGCCAAGGATTTTAGAAACTAGGCAAATCTTGCTATGAAATTTACACGCTACTTCTCTACGTTCACTAAAGCTTTACATTAAATAATCTTTATCAAATTAAATATCTAATAAAATTATGATGTTCTGTACAGGAATTCCTCACGGACACACAGGACACGTGCGTTTTCTCACCTGTGTGGAAACACCGAATCCCTCGAAACCGGATCCTCGTCCAAAGGTGAATCGTTATTCATTAAAATCGAACAAAACGCAACAGAACAACATCAATCGCGGTAAACTCCTGGTGATATCCGGCGGAGACGGTTATGAGGACTTCCGTGGACCTCAAGCATCCGCTGAGTTGCAAGCTGGTCGCGAAGACTCCACAAACCATCTACTGTTGTGGAAAGTGTGATACGATATGGCACGACCCCAGGTAAAAGATACAACAAGTCCCCGATAAAAAATATTTAAAAAATCTTATTGTAAAATTTAATTTAAAATAGGTGAACTCTTATAGATCAAATATACACAATATATCAATTATACACATTATTTTATATCGCTGTTGCGTGTACCAAGAAGAGCAGATCAAATGATAAAACTTTCGTCATAAAGAAACACGAAACAAAATTATTCTTTCTCTTTTCTGCAGAAAATTTATCACTTATTTGAAAAAAATATGTTTAAAGTACAGTTTTTTTCTCATAAGACAATTTTATAATTTTTTGTCTTGGTTTTATTATAATTTGCTACTGTGCATTAAATTTTCTTAATATTTTATTAATATCGTACGCTAAATAAAGTTTTTCATTATGCTGAACAAGGTTCAGGATGATGCAGTAATCATTTTACTTCTAGTAAGTATGCATTATTTTATAAAAATTTTGATTATGACATTTATCTATATCCCGTAGAATTTAAACGTGTATGATTTATTATTTATGTTTGTTGCACATGTATTTCCTGTAGCAATGATTTTATTTTATTATATCAATTTTATACGATAAAATATATTTTTTATTTCCTTATATATTTTTATATTAAAAAATTTGTTTTTTAGTGCAATAAGATTCTTCTATTTATTGAAATCTATATATGTCATTGTTGAAGACACGTTTTTACTTAATGCGACAAAATATTGAAACAAAAAATAATTTTATTTCGTCGCAAAAAGTAAACTGAATGCCCAATATAATCATATTAGAATTTTTTATTTATTTAAATTAATTGAATTTGCCTATTATTAATATCTAATCTATTATTATAACATCTAAATGATTATAGATTCATGATTAAAAGTTGATAATTTATCAATCAAATTATACATATAGCACGAAAAGAAGATATTAATAGGTATAAAAGAAGATATCTCGACATTTTTTTATTATAACACAGTAAACTTACAATTAGTAATTTTAAACACTATTATGTATACAATTACACACTAGTACGAATATTAATAGATTTGATTAGTCAAACTTTCTCTAGACAGATCTTAGTTGAGCATGTCTAATCTATGTGGATCTATGTATGTAGACACTGTAAATGAATACTTGAAGGGGGGAATGTAATGAAGATCATCTATATTGCAGGCAAGGGTCGCGGTAAATGAAAGCCGGCATGACACGCCGTGGGAATCGTTGTACGCGCAGCACGCAGGCAGACGTTGCCGTCGTCTGATCGTGGCCGATCAGAACGTATCGGCGCGTCGGGTTTTCAGGGAACGCGGGCGGGTTCTCTGGTTGGTATTAGCTGAGTGGATCAAGAGTAAGATGCGAGAAGTGCACTGCTCTCAAGACGTAAGAAAATATCGATTGCAGCTCGCGCGGGAGTCCGACCGATCGAAGACGGTCATGGACCTGTCTTAGTCATCGTTGCGCGATTTATAAGTGGATTTGTAATTTCCCGATCATGATGAGTTACGTCGGTCTGATGCAAGATCGTTTACCAATGACGAGTGCTCGATGACCGTGAGATTTTGCTTTCTCGATTACATATCCGAAATTATTTGGAGATTAACATATAATAAAACAATTATTATATTTAAATCTGAACGTTTGTATTATTTTCTCTCTACATTGTAAATTGTTCAATTATTAGCAATATGCGTTTGCATTAAATAATCACGATTGCAAAAAAATATGTATATTTATCTCGAGTTGCCTTATATTTGCGATATTTACATGTATTTGAAACTGTTAACTTCCTGTGAATTGAGCACATGCCTTTGGTAAATCATTAATACCGGACGAATCGCGGGATCGCGAATTTCCTGTTGGAAATGGTAGGATCTGATCCTTGATGTAATTCTCGATGTCGATGTATGTTTTGATATCGATTCGCTATACACGAAGATATAGTCTTGAAAGTGGCCCACACGTTAAGTTAACAGATTCCAAAATAACACAAAGGTCCAAAGAACGTCTATAAGAACGTCTACGAAATTTATAAAAATGAAACCTGCTTTTCTTTAAGTAGGGTCTTTACGATACTTTTTAGATGTTTGTCTCGTTTGGATTTGATCCGTGCGTGTATTTTTTTAGCTGCACTTTCTAACATCTTATACGTTTAAAATGGGGAAAAAGATATAGTTGAACTTTTAAGAAAAAGAGTGTTAGGAGAAAATTGTCGAAAAATGTAGAAAGTGTAACTAACAATAAATGTAACAGATCTTCTATTTCAGACCGGATTATGATCAGGTAAAATTATCGACGCTGAGAAATCGACGGGACTTGACAGGACGTCAAATCGAGCTTAATATATGTGTACATGTATCAACTCTGGCCTACATCAATTTTAGCAGATATAGAGAGTATATATATTTCTTACAAATACTGAAGTGCCAAAAAAAAAAAGAAAAAGGGAAAAAAAAGAGAATAAATTTCGCTTCCCCGTTCATCAATTGACTGCGAAAGTACTGATGTACTTCATTATTTCCAGTACATGGTATAATGTAACTCGATGTGTTCGTGTTAATTGTTTAAGAGTTTATCGAGTTTGTGTACATCAAAAAATAGACGGATTTATTTATTTGAAGGAGACGAGAAATAAAGAAATTTGAAGCTTTTACGTATTAGAGGTGACTGTTTATATTTTATCTGTGCGCGCGCGCGCGCGTGTATGTGTGCGTGCGTATGTGTGTGGACTTCATTATCTTCTAGTTAAAACTACAAGTCAGTAAAAACAAATTTACAATTGCAAGCTAATAGAAGTGCCAATAATTATTCTGTCACGAAGTTGCCATCAAGTTGTACACCTTTCTTTTTTTTTAGGCGCTGTTTTTAGAAAAATCATTATTCCAATATCAGAAATCTGCTATAAATTTACAACTTAACTGTGATGGATGTTAAAGCACAATTGTACTTTCAAAAATTAGCTTTTTCCACAATATATTTGATTTAATTAAACTATATTAAATAAAGAATCTTTGATAACAAATAGTCTTTGATCAACAATTCCTCTGGATATAATTACTTGTCTATTTATTTTCTTGAATTGTTTAAGAATTATTATATAATTTATAATGAGAAAAGTATTATAAAGTTAATAATTTAAGAAGAATTCTAAAAGGATTGTACATTACTATTTTATAATGATTTGGTCGTTTATATTCTCCGCATCTACAAGACTTTGCAATCAATGTCGTACTGAATAATGCAGTAATTTAAAAGCACATTTAATTCAAGATGGATTCGATAATGAGCCTGAGGTGCATTTAATAATATTATGAATTATTAATTATACAAGCGTTCGAAGAATGCACTGCTATTTTGATAGAAATGTGCAACATTGATTGTCACAAGTCCGTACCGCAAGTGATTTAAATAATTAACCATGTAATAAACATACAACACACCTGACAATAATTAATTGATAATGAATCGAGATAACTGTATACGAAACCAAACGAAGTGTATGTAGTCTATCTACTATCTAGCTACTATCTATAGATAGTATGTAGTCATTAGTGTTTTGACATCCTTTGTTGTCATGAAAATGCGATTAGTGCAATGGCCAAACAATTATTCCGATTCCGTGCGAACGCAGTGACTTACATGGCATTGTGGATTTGATCAGTATTTAATTTGTTGCGATATAAAAATGAATTGATTCGAGTGAGAAGAATACTATCCATAATTAAATAGATAAAATGGTTATTGCATATATTGTAAAACGGAAGTAAATTTATTGTCACATTATACAATTTTGGCTTTCATGCCTTATTACTATTTCGTTATATTTAAAACAAACAAATCTTTTTAGATAAAGAAATGTGGTATTTGCAATTTTACGGTCTTTCCATACTGTTATTTGCCAATTCTATTTAATGTACCTACATATGTCAGTTGTAATGTTCAAACTAGAATTTTGAATGCACTTGTTTGTTGCATAAAAACGATATTTTTGTCAGAAAGATATTATCAAATTATATAAATTTTTGTCAAATTAATACAAACCAAAATATATGTATATGTACATTTGTGAATGATATATAATCGAATGTAACTTCGATGTCCAAAAAATCAAGCTCCAAGCTCCAAAATATGCAGAGTGTAACAAACATCACAGAAAGTGAGAAGAAATGTTATAGTAATTGCGTTTTTAACTATAATTAAAATTAACTATTTTCAAGTCAAAAGTAAATAATATTAAAAGACGTCATTCTTTTATATAATACAAATTAATAATATTAAATATAACAAAAAATTTTTTTTATTAGCAGCAACAGTTAAATATCTGACTGCAAATCATATTTTTAATGTTTTAGCGAAGAAATGTTGACATATATTATGTCTCTTTATGCGAATATTTATATACTTTATCTTTTATATATTACAAGTAAATAAATAACATATGGATCAATGCAAGTGCAATCACAATAACATTCTGTTACATTCTGTATAGGCAAAATGTATACATATTTTAGTTAAACTTGCATTTGAGATATGTATATTTCTTCCGAACGACTCGACTTTTCGACGGTGAGTAACTTATTTTTAACATTGTCAGTAACTAACAGCGAGTTACCTGCCGACATAATTATACTTGTATTACTTGTATAACTTCATTCGATCCTTGATTTATCTCGCGCTGCGCTTCGCCATTTCGATCATTATAATATATCGGGTAGCGCGACGTGACGATATTTTAGATATTCTGCACAGAGAGTGCGAAGCATATGTTTGCATTCTATTCTTTTTGTACACGAGAATAGTCGTGGGTGTATGTCTGTCCTGGATGGAGAACGGAAGGTGAGTCGTGATCTAGATAATTTCGGATTAACGTTTATTTGAAAGTTGTTAAACGCGCAAGTGTTACGCGGTATACATAAAATACATTAACATATGTATGTATGATATTATGTACAAATAACGATATTCGTTTAAAATAAAGTCGTTTACAAATATACTGACAGCATTCCTACGCTCTAGGTTGCAATTGCACATACAATACGGAATATAGTGTAAGAGGTATGTAGAATAGACTTCTCTCTTATGGTACATTGCGTCCAAGATTCGACAATATTTTAAATACATGTGATTGACATAAATCTTTAAAATTATCTTTTTATTTTATATTCTAAATTAAATTTAGATGTAAGAACGTGTATGAACTTTATATCGTAAACTTTTCTACATTTTCTTTTCGAAATCCTCCATAATATTGAGATTTATATTTGTATTCTATATATTTTGAATGTTTAGTATTAAAAAAATATTTCTTAATCAGCCATGGTTACACTTTGGTTTTCGGCGCTTAATTGCATTACGTCATTCATTCTCGCGCTCTCGTTACTGACTAGAAGCTTACGTATATAAACAAACATATTCAAGTATATATCATATTTCTTATTTACAAATAAAAATTCTCTTTTTTAAAATCAAATTTTGATCAAATTTTTCGTGTACAAAATATTAACATCACTTTCACTTGCCTCATGCAAATGAACGGAGTCAATCAAAAATTGGTCGAATGTCTCTCCAGTTTCGAAGCGATTCAAATGCTTACATGCGGATTACATCGTGATTTTTCAATCGCTTTAGGAAGATCATTCGCATAGGTCGATCTCAGAGAGATGCTGTAACCAGATGCGAATCGTGCTCTTCGCTGACAGGGGTCGATGGAGCCTCAGTGATCGGCGTGGGTGGATCCCCGGTGCTACATTGGTGATCCGTCGTGCCTGTTGCACAAAATAGTTTTTATGACAATGCTATAAATTTTATTTTTACTTTGTCTTTTATCTCCCAACAGCTACAATCTTATTTTTCCAACTTTATTTAATTCGTTGTATTTTATTTTATTTTTTACTACAACGATCTTATAAAGTTGATAATTAATATTTACTTTATATATAAGTAATTTTAATCTATATAAATCTTTTTTGTTAATACAATTGTTGCGGCATGGATAAAAATACGTAAGGCATTATTTATTTTTTAATCATTCGTATATTGTCTCACCTGTAAAAGAATTGGAGCGGCTTCGATACGGCCAGCAGATCCTACAGAGGGGCTTCAGCAATCGAAATCTTGGCCGTGGCACTCGCAAAAGTACGTAAATATATGGATCCAGGGTAAAGTGAATGCATAAAAGAATATCGGCTACGATGTGGAAGATTCGAATGCATTTCCGTACAGTGACCGCCGTTTTAGGTAACTGCATCGCGAATTGAGCCAATGGAATAGAAATCTAAAGAAGGAAATAAAAACAATTTAGCAATTTAGAGTTTAATATTAAATTAAACTAATAAAAAATTGATTGAATTATTGCAGATAAAATATTACAAAGAAAAATCTTCAAGAATAGAGAGATGCATTTGTGTGTGCAACTATTATTAAATCTTTTTTTTACAAAAATTTTTATAAATAAAATAGATTTTATATATATATATATATATATATATATATATATATATATAACAATAACGTTTCTAATTTATTTAAAAAAATATTTGTTAAATCTATTTATTTTGCGAATTAATTTTCTCTGCGCGTAAATTTTTTCGTCACTTGGCAAAACCGTCAACAGGATGAAATCACTTCAGAGACGAACAGAATATTGGCTCGCGGATGTCTCGATGGCTTGTACGTGAAACTATTCTCAAATATCCATCATTTACCCTCGACCTTCAGTTATAGCGGAAGCGCGCGATATTTTTGTACTGGTTAGATGTAATAAATAATAATAATCGATTATTGTTTCCTGCAAGAAGATGCTCACTCTAAGTCAATCAATTTATTTAAAAATACAATGTAACTATTTACGTTCTATCAGAATATTTATTTGATATTAATATACTCTTCACATTATCTACTTATTACTAGTAATCGTATTGTTATTATATTTCCTGCTACTTCTCTTTCTTCTTATTATCATTATTACTTATAATTAGAAAATTGTAGCAACAGTTTATATATTTATGTTTCGTAATTTTTTCATTTTTTATCTTTAAATAAAATCTTCTTTAAAAACAAATCTTCTCGACAAAAACATTTTTTATGTCATCGAATGACATATGAAAGCGTCGAGAATCATTTTGTTATAAAAATCTTTTATCTCTTCTTTCATCTCAATGCTATCAAGATTAAAATGGACGAGCATGAACGTCGTAAATATAACAGAAAACATTCGACTAAAACAACACTTTGCAGGCAAATCACATGCAGGCAAATGTGGACACTATCGAACCCCTGGATCGGAACTGCCGAAAGTAGAATCTCGTGACAAAAATTTCTCAAGGCTACATAATATAGTTGTGACGACGAGTAATGTACTAGTATGTGAAAAGAAACTTGTATTTCAACCAAGGACTTCCCTCTTAACTACAAGAGAGGAAAAATGATAACCATCCTTCATGGGAATTACGTAACGCTCTATCTTCATTCTACGATTCGATACTGTTTACTGTCTATAGATAGACATCAACCTACATCTATTACCTGAAACCTTCAACCAATCCTTACTGCATGCATAAAACACGTAAAAGATCGATTGAATTGATCTGTTTCCTTTTTTTGCCTTGACCGCTATTTTATTACTTTTATCTGTTAGAGTCTGATGATATAGATTATAGATAATCGTTTATGAAATGGAAGGACACATCAATGAATGTGTATGATATATATTCATGCTTTTTCTAAATATAAAAGAATGATAAGAAACAGGAAAATACTTTAAAAGAATAAAAAAAAGTTCATATTATTTTATTACATTAGCTTTTTTACTTGATAAGATAAAATCTATTTTCTGTAATTTATTATCTTATTACTGTATTTCTTATCATTATTTTACTTTTTACATTGCTTATTTATATTAATTATTTATTAATTGCTTTTTTACCCAGTTTATCATAAATTTAAACTATAATACATAATTATAATTAAGTCGATAAACTTACCATTTGTGGCATCCAGCAGATAACGAATGATATCGATAATACAGCCATAAGCCTTGCGAATGCTCTTTCTTCAGTCGTAGCAACCATTTCCGGTTGATTTACTGGTCTGGCTACGGTCAGCAAAGGTTTCGCTCTTGATGAAGCTCTGGAGATTCTCCTAAGGGCAATTGTACGACGACTCAGTTTACTCAAGGCCCTAGAAACCGCCAAGTTGCACCAGACAATCGACAAACACAAAAGAGTACCTATAATTTAAAAAAAAATGTAATATTTATTAGTCTGAAAATAATTCTTTTACAATTGGATCTTTTTTGCTAACCGGAAACATAATTATATTTATAGTAATTATTATATAAATGTTGATGTGTTTATAGTATAATTAACAAAAGAAACTAATCTACAAAATAAATAATGTTATATTTTGTTAATTATCAATAATTCTCTTTTTTTATTATCTTCTCATGTATGCTTACCAAAAACGAACCATACATAAGCATAAGCGATATCACTCGGCTCGGTAGCCTCTCGGTAACGCATGCATTGTTCGCCTTTATAATATAATCCGAAGCCCATAACTGGAAGACTAGTCATTGCCAATGCGACCAACCAAAGCGCCAACATACAACGCACAATTACCGGATACGTCACCTGCTGGAAGATACATGCGTGTCATCCATTAAGATATCGAGATACGACGATGCGGGTATCGACTCCTTGCTGAACTTTTGATTACGATAGCTATACAAATTGAAGAAGCCGGGAAAAACCGGCTTCGGCGTAATTTATTTTGCCACAACAAAAAAAAAGGATACAAAAACTAGTAATCTTCATTTATAAATTTGTTTATAAACTTTTAATAATTTTTGTTTCTATTTGTAAATCTGGAGAAATAATTTCATCTCTTCTTTATAAAGAAATATTTTTTAAGAAAATTAAATGTAATCTTTCATGAATAAGAAATGCTGTTATTAAATGTGCGTTAAGCCTTAAGCTCAAATCGCTAATATTGAGTCTTAGACATTCATCTATAGATTAAGAATTTTCTATGTATTTAAATAATACAGGTATAAATTATAGACTATAACATATATAGAATTATAATATTTTTCTGGAAAAATCAAATTTGATGTTTCAGATTTATATCTTAGATATCTTCTTCTTTAACAACCATGAAGATTTTTTAAATTAAAATCATTAGATTAAATTCCTAAGGGAAACTTTTAAATTTATTATCTCCCGATACTCGCATAAATCTTCTATGTTACATGATCTGGATTTATGCGCTCGCCAATTCTTTGCTCTTCAGAGGCCTTTTGGAAAGGATAGAATTTTATCAAAGAACCAAGAAAAAACCGAGATATCAAAGAAGACCGATAATCTAATTATCACCAAATGATAATTCGTCCAATTTTATTCATGTATTGTAACATGCGGTTCTCATGACACATGACAACCAGGATAAGATGAAAATATACTGATGTCTAAAGTTTTGTTAAATATTTATAAGTAGGTCAACATGCGAAAAATAACATACGTTCGTGACGCCTTGTTTTGAACTACGAACCACGTCGTTCAAAACATTTCGAGAACATCGTTCCGCGTAAAATCTTACGAAATTCTCAAGGGCAATTGCCTCTTAAAATCAATGAAAACGGTATTTGTATCAAATTAAATCGTCCAAGATTGACCAGAAATCATGCTGGCGCCTGATAAATCTATCGATTCTTCATATGCGGCTTTATATCAGTTTTGCATGATCCGTGCGTAGAGCGATATCTCGGAACTATATCGCAATCGAAAACATGACCTATTTATTAGTCTTTTAAGATATTTAAGAATAATCTTTTTATATATTTATAAATTCAAAAATTTATTAATCTACAATCTACTATTTTCGTGTTTTTATGAACAAACATAGATATAAATAACGCGCGTTGCAAATTATTACTTTAATTTAATAGCATTTCCCTGAGAATATTTCGAATTATAGGTGGGGTTTTCTTGGAAATAATAATATTTGATGAAGTGCGACATAACTGTAGCGGTAATCATCTCCAATTACTTGCAATCTTGGATACTGCGTCTGAATAAGATGATCACGCTGTGTAAATTGACGTCAGCTTCTATCGTTCCGCGATCAATACTTGCTCAATTAATGATCGTGAAATTATTCGAATTTATTAATTTGCCGAAACGGCATTTCCTTGTAGTCTTAGTACTCCTATATCAACACGCAGTTGTATTTCAAGCAAAAATAGATTTCTAACTCGTCGATCAATCGTTCTCCCTCCTTTTATTCCATCTTTATGGTAAAATACGGTCGTTCTATAAGCGTCTGTCTTAGCTTTGGAATGGCACACGTGTATAAATTTTCTCACACGCGTTAGTTTGTTCGCATTAAACGAAACCATGTCGTAAATTATAACGTGCGATTTACTTTGGTAACACGCTTAGTGCGTTAACTTATGGTCACAATAAATATAAAAGAGAATCCATTTCTCTAATAGATTACACACGATCGCACAATTTTTTTATTTTCTTTATTTAATTTGCGTAAAGAATTTAACTAATTCATTTCTTTTCTGTATAAAAAATTATCTGCAATTTGTAAGTACATCACCATTACTATATTATCTTAAACTTAGGCTTACCTTTTGGTAAACAAAGGGTCTCGTCAAAGCTAACCACCTCTCCGCCGCCATGACGATGGCGACGCAGCCGCTGAAGAGACCAAAAAGTCGCCAGACTACTCGCAGAGAACAGAATATTCTTGTGGATGTCACACCGTCCGCATAAATTGTAACATACATCTGTACCAACATCCCCAATAACGCCACGAGATCGTTGGTTGCCAGACAACGCAGCATCAACAAGTGCTTGCGATTTCTTCTCTGAAATAAAACAAATTTATCATTCTATTATTTTTTACTATGAGGAGGATAACACACTTTTTGCTAAAACAACATTAAGTTGACAAAAACATATTTTTGCTATTATGTAATAGAGAAATATATTTTTTATATGAAATTATTTATATTAAATAATTTATATAATTTATTAATAAAATATTGAACTATTTGTATTTAACAAAAAAATAAACAATTATTTTCGACTAAACTAGCAATTTATTATAACGTTCACATATACGATGTTTCGACTGTTGTTTTTGATTCTTCTCACTCTAAAAATAAAACGAAATTATAAATACAAAGGAACACAGATATCAAGCCATAAACAAAAAGGAAAGGATCGGTACCTATGTCATAAACTTAAAAATAGCTGCTCGAAGCATCTTATTAGTTACGAATTTTTTCCCGGAAATTTATATCTAAAAGATAAATTAAAAATTAGTCAGAATGATAACACCAAAAAGTTTTTAGATATGAATTTCCGGGAAAAAACTTGTAACTAATAAGATGCTCCAAGCTATTTTTAACTTTATGACATAGGTACCGATCCTTTCCTTTTTGTTTATGGCTTGATATCTGTGTCCTTTTATGATTTCGCTATTTATTTTTAGAGTGTACTTGATAAGGACCAAAAACAATGATCGAAACTTTATATGTGAACGTTATAATAAATTGTCAGTTTGGTCAAAATAAATTGTTTTTCTTGTTAGTCACTACTGGCGAAGAAAATAATTACTTCGGTTTATTTGTATTTATTTGTTTATTAAAAAATATTTAATATAATTTTATATTTATTGAAAATTATTCTACAAAGAAAAATCGTAAAACGTCCTAATAGTATTATAAAAAAGGTTTAACTTTTTGTCGGTGGAATCAAGTTTGGATCGATCATTGGACTTAATATACCATCAGATCAAACATTAGAAAAAAGCATTTTTATTTTTTTCGCGTAATTAATATTTGGATTTAATTAAATAGCATTATTCTTAAACATATTCTCAATATATATTAATATCTTAATTTAACTAATCCAGCTAAAAAGAAAATATATTAAATTTGTGTATATTTTTAAAAAATACTTTAATAATAGAAATACAATAAGTAAGTCCTTATTAGATATACTTTTGATTATAAACCACAAAAAAATTTATTTTGAGAAAAATGGCATTATAATTTATGTAATATATAATTTCTTTAATATTTGTTTTATTAGTATAACAGTTATTACAATATATTACAAAAACTTATTAATAAATGCATTATAATAAGCATATCTACTATAAAAATTATATTAATTAATATAAACTGATAAATGATCTTATTTCCCTGTGAATTACCTTGTCCCGATGGAAAAGTATTACCAGGGCAGACACGTTACCAATGACACCGGTTATGTAGACGAGGGTCAATATAAGCTGAGATACAAAAGTTACATGTCTCTTTCGCGCAACACTTGTCCCTATGTTAGTCATCATCATCGTCTTATTAAACGCAAAAGTTGATAAAGTATCGTTCTGCCAGTTATCCGCCAACATGATTGCGATATGTGGTTTTAGGAAGATACGTGGTTTTCGGGACTTTCCGCCTATTTTTCGTTTCCTCAATTTCGTCGAAGAACTTATCTTAATGTGACGTAAAGCGTTACTATAATGAAGTATAGTATTCAGTATACAGTCACAATGGCCTGACTTTACCAATGCAGACAACCGACATTCACATCAACTATAATCCGATGTAAATCATCCGTTATCTCTTTTTAAAATATATCGATTTCAATTCTCACTTTTCTCATGCGTGATTATTTTTGTTTAGTTTAAAATATTAGCATCAATCGTATTGTAATCACTAATATATATATATTTTTTTATAATATATATATTTTTTCAAGTTTAACTTTATATAGATTGGCACTATGGATCCAAAGAAGATGGATAGAAATTTCTTCTGTCATCTACAGAATGCGCATTACATTACGTTTATGCAGTCTCAGTTCGTTGCATTTTTGTCCTCGCGTTCCAAAAGGTATACAACTCTTTGTTGCTACTTGTATAACAATTCTTGTATAATGATTCTTGCATGTTCAATATTTTTTTGCAGTATTTGCAGCAACGTTTTCAAGAAGAATAATTAAAATAGGATCAACAAGATATTCTACATGTCTGCAAAAGTATAATAATTTATAATAGTTACTACATACTAATTGCAGAAGATGAAAACCAGAATTTAAACGCAATTAATGACAAAGATAATTAATTGTGAGGAAAAGATTAAAATTGAGAAGGTTCTGAATTGTGGATATCGCAATTAAAACTTCTTAACAATGAAGGATTTATAATATAAAAGGTAGAAAGATTTTAAAGCTTATTAATCATAAAGCTATTAAAGCAATCTAAAGATTAAGATTACAAAAATTTTAAATGTTTGAGAATATTATTTCCAATAGTTTAGTTTTATAACGGAATTTTATAGTGTAATATTTACGCACAGCGTGAAAATTCCGAACAGTTGTATTCACAGCCAATTTTAACAGTCACTTTTACGATACAGTTATTGTAAAAATCTCAAAATATTTTGAGATTCTATAATTCCTCGAATTTTTTCTAATATAGATTTTAACGCGGAGGAAATTGCAAGTTTAGAAAATCGCAGCCATCTCTCAGTAAATTCAATCCTCGAAGCTCTTCCAATCGTTCGCCGTCTCATCTGAGATTCTTCAAGACGATAATCTTGCACGGTTTCGCTTGAATCGTTGTCTATTAATCCGGACTTTTAATCCGATTTTCGTATCGATAAGCAACGCCGATCACCCGTCGCGCTCTTCTCGTCGCAGGAAATCCTGGAGAGCCAACGATCGACGACGCGAACTTGCGAATCTTTCGATTGAAAATAGATAGGAACGAGAATTTCAGAGGATATCAAGAGATTCCTTCGATGAGTGGAGTCACCGCTTGACTGATCGTACCCACGCGGTAGGATCCAGTTTTGTTTACTCCCGAAGACCGACTTAATCGTATTGGCGCCTGCGCGGAGTCTTCAAGATTAATCGTCGAGAAGTCATCCATCATATATTTATTAATAAAATTCATCAGAAGCGTCACCGACGCAAACGTTAGATCAGAGTACACAATTTAATTAAATTATTATACAATTATTTTCACGAAAGTGTTTGCGTGCTATTTTAGTTTTGATAAATTTTAGAATGCACGATATTATTTTATCGAAAATGGTTGTGAGTCAAAATTTTAATTTTATATCTTCTATTAATAGCAACTAGTAAGAAGATCATATACCAAAATCATTTATATGAGTAAACAGTTTGCCTTTCGGTGCATGTCTCGCAAACGGATTCAAGCAAATTCCAATTCGTTGGCATGCGGATAATTATGAATAATGTATGTTACACGTACTTTTTTGTATACAAGACGACGCACCAGTCAATAAATAATTTCAAGCACGGAAACGATAATGCGCTAAACAAACGATGCAGAACACAATGAAATGCATTCCTAGCAAGGAATGGCAATAAACTTTGCGCGGATCTGTCAATATCTCGGTGCAATCCAACTGTGATGATAACGATAGAAAGAAATATATCTAGTTTCGATTATCAGTCAAGAATTAATTTGATAATTTCAATAAATGTTGATAGAAGAATTTTTTTAGCAAAATACATGCTAAATAATCTGACAAATAAATGAGCATTGCAGATCAACTGCATATAATTATGGGGTCCCGCTATATAAAAAGATCACAAAAAAATTAAAATACTAAAAGATGAAGAAATCTAGTATGTTTTAGTAAAATTTATGCATCTACACACACATCTACGATGTCATAATAAATTTTTAATTTTTTCAAGTAATTTCGATTTAGTCACTTCTCCTCTTCTTGTTATTTTCTTTCGATATTTTAAACATATTACTGTCTGATTTGATAACTTATTTTAATTGGTTCTAATTATATCAATTTATTTGATTTTGTAAGATTTGTCATTTTTTTAAATATCTTATTACTTATATCATTACAATACTTATATAAATGTTGCTAAATTTTGGGATTACCAGAAATATATCGGTATCCTATAATCATTAAACACTGTTAAAACAAAGGTCATTATGTTATCTTTATGCTATTCATGGAGTGGTTATTATTAAACTAAGTACGCATATTACACGAGATTTCACAGCTCATGAAAATATCATGCGGTGGAAACCAGTATAAACGGTATCATTTACATTGTGAAGTGTTGATCAGTTTATTGATGTTATCGCAAAGATTTTAGTGTCTGCTTCAGTCCTCCAGTGTAATATTTCAATAAAGAAGACTAATAATGTATCTTAATGTACTTTTATTTGCAGCAATGAATACTTATAATTAATTAAATTTTTTTCTTGTCTATATTACAATATCTCAAAACAATCCAGAAAAAGACTTGTACAAAAAATAAAACAAATTACGAATTAAAATAAAGCGAAATGATAAATTCTTAATGTAAGGCTTTTATTAAAAATTGTTTAATATGAAGTAAGTAAAAATTTAAATTTTATAAAAAGTAATAAAAAATTATAAAATAAATTTTTTTCATATACAATTACTGACAATTTGTCGTGACAAACGTTAACAGCGCGAACGAATCATCTGTATTCTCGCGAGCCAGAATGTGCTGCTTAAACTCAAGGTTCATCTTTACATGGTGAGCCATAAACATACAATGGTCGATACTAAAGCTAACGAGGAAATTAATTTAAATAATGCAGTTGCAATTGGTGCCATTCTTGCTTAACAATCATTTAAAGTGTGATGCACACAACAACTTTATGATCTGGCAAAATTATTTTTATTTCCTATCACTGATATAACAATCAACATTAAACTATTGAATTATTTATACAATAAGTAGATGGTAACTATATAGACTTATTCATAATTTTTAATTGTTATAAAAAAGATTTTTTTTTAATACTCTATTTTTAACCTACATGTCTCGCAGATTATATTAAATTAAAATAAATTATGAAAGAGAATCACATTAAATTGTTATTTATTAGACAACGTCATTGATCATTATTACAATAAATTTAACAATATGCACAAATATTCCAATTCAAATATAAGGAATAAACAAAAAAATTAAATAGAAGAAACAAACAAAAAATTTTTAATAATAATAGTTAAATTAAATTTGCCCAATTCTAATGCATGCTGCTTGCGTAAAAAACTCTCTTTGCTGTAGACAAACTGATGGTTTCCCAGATGTCGGAGTTTTCCATATAAGTCATCATTTATCCGACAACAATGCATTTTGCAGTTTCTATTGTTTCTAATACACAAAGGCATTAGAAACTGAAACTAAATCGAAATGGGCCTGCAGTCGTGTAGTTCATGTGTTGGACATGTTACTTTAGAAATGAGAGAGAAACAAAGAGAAAGAAAGAGAGCGCACGATAGTTGTGCTCCTCCCTCGATATGATATGAAAATATAATTCTTTATGTGTTTCTTACATGTAAGATGCATGCAAAATTATTCTAAAGAATTTAGGCATTTTATCAAATAAAATTTGACGTAACAAATTTTATGTAATGATGTGATAAATAAATGTAGGGGAGACCGGGGCTAAGCCGACACTATTTCGATAGTCATATCGAGGGATTTGTACTTTCTAAAGAATAAAAAAATCTACTTTTTATATTTCCTAAAAATATAATGTCTGGAGAATGTTTTAAGATTGAAAACTTCGCAAAATTAACAGAGTTATAAAGCATACAGAATTTCTTTTTCATTTTTTTCATCTTTCTTCTTTTTCTTTTCATTGTTGGAGAGAAAAAGAGAAAAGATGAGAACCATGCAAGAAATTCAGTTGAAAAGAACAGGCCTATTCATAAAGTTATTTATTATTTTTCTCCCCATGGCGCTGAATGGTTCCATAGATACACGCCAAGGATAATGGGTCGACTTTTCCTTGTCATGCATTGTTGCTGAAAGAGAAAAAGCCATTGTTTCGGAGCTAATTTCAGAGCTCGTAGTGGACACAGAGTTATCGTCTGGGGACTGCGGTGTTGACGCGCACAAGACATCGCTCGGGCTCTTGTCCTCCGAGAGGGGTGTGTGCGCACGATCCTCGTCTGCATACGGCTTGGGTGAACGCGGCGGCGCGCGGCGTGTTCACTTGTTCAGCACCATCTAAAATCTAAACTGTCGTCCAATGTATGTACGGCATTTAAATCGACATTTTTCTCGAATGCTGCCTTATAATTACCTGGTGTAAGCGATATAGCCAGGGGATTATTCTTGGTGACAATCGTCTTCCTCCTAATTGGATGAGCCATCCAGCATCACCCATTCGTCGTCGAGAGGCGATTTGTCTGCTGCAACAGCCGCCGCTGCGGATTCCTGTTCGTTCAGCTTGATATGAACCCACTCGCTCTCGAAATCAATGTCCGATTCGAACTGTGCATGCTGAGGAGGTTTAGTCAAAACTTCATTGATGCTATTATCCATAGCATCAATGAGTTCCTTCTCGATCTGTGTTTGGCGTATAATTTCGTCGTAATCGGTATTTCCCACGTTGCTGGCCAGGGTCTCCGTATTTGCATAGGATGTCTCGTACTCGAGTTCGTCCACGTCCGAATCCTCGTCGTCGCTCGCCATTATCTCTACTTGCGACTTGTCATCGTTCACAACGGTATGCGTGCCAGCAGTCTCGACACGCGCTTCATCGTCGTCACCGTGGTCATGCAGCATTTCTTCGTCCGCGTCGCAAACGTCTCTGTCACTCGGTCGGACACGATTGTTTACGTCACCATCGTCTACTATCGAGTCCACTGGGCAGACGTTGACATTGTCGCTGTTAGAATAATCGTTGTCATTCCTGTCGTCATCGCTGCTGTGCTCCTCTGCTTCCACCGGCGACTTTTTTTCGCTCTCGGGGGAGAGATCGAGCGACGACGATGAGGCGAGAAAGTTGTTATCGTGCACATCCTCGTCGTCGTCATCGTCGTCGTCGTCGTCGTCGTCGTCGTCGTCGTCGTCGTCGTCGTCGTCGTCGTCGTCGTCGTCGTCACTGTGGACACTGTGCACTGAAAAAAAGGCTTGGTTATAATAATCCAGGCTTGGTTAACGTGACCAAGCTACCTGGTGAAATAGCTTCAACTAAACGTATATAGATGAATGTGACGAAATAATTTGATTAATGTTAACAAATAATTGTAGTAAAACCTGATATAATTTGGTTATTATTGGCAAAGATTGGTAATTATTACCAAGTAATGGTAAATGTAAACAAACAGTTTGGTAAGTATAAACTGATAGTTTATTAGTAATTAACAAATGGATGCGTGCAACGCTCTCGGTTCCCTGAAGCGCCACCACTAACAAATGCCTGCGCTTTCGCGCAGTAAAGAATATTTTATTATTTAGTAATACTTACGAAATTTAGTAATACTTGCTAAATTACCAAATTGGTTACTAAATAATTGAGTAACTGTCACCAAATCATTCAGATAACGCTTTTTCATACAATTTAGTTCTAATTATCAAACTGTTTGTTATTTATCACTAAGCTATTTGATAATAAGTACTATATAATTTAGATGGCTCAACTAAACGCAAAATTGGCTCTTTCAAAATGTTTATAATTATTGCAAAATGTTTTGTTATTAATATTATATTCGGTAATAATAATCAAATATTTTAAAAAGAACTACTAAAGAATTACTAAATGTATCTCACAAGATTACCAAGAATTTTTCTTTCAGTGTGGTCGCGTAGCGATCGCAGAACACTGTCGACACTGTCGACACTGTAGTCGCGCAGCAATCGCAGAATTTTGTCGTTGACCGGGTCTCGAACATCTTTGTTATTCGACTGGACATCACGATTGTCTACGTCGTCATCGTCTACTACCGAATCCACCGGGCAGACGTTCGCATTGTCGCTGTTAGAATAATCGTTGTCATTCCTGTCGTCATCGCTGCTGTGCTCCTCTGCTTCCACCGGCGACTTTTCGCTCTCGGGGGAGAGATCGAGCGACGATGATAAGGCGAGAAAGTTGTTATCGTGCACATTCTCGTCGTCGTCGTCGTCGTCACTGTGGTCGCGCAGCCATCGCAGAACACTGTCGACACTGTGGTCGCGCAGCAATCGCCGAATTATGTCGTTGCACGGGTCTCGAACATCTTTGTTATTCGATTGGACATCACGATTGTCTACGTCGTCATCGTCTACTACCGACTCCACCGGGCAGACGTTCGCATTGTCGCTGTTAGAATAATCGTTGTCATTCCTGTCGTCATCGCTGCTGTGCTCCTCTGCTTCCACCGGCGACTTTTCGCTCTCGGGGGAGAGATCGAGCGACGATGATGAGGCGAGAAAGTTGTTATCGTGCACATTCTCGTCGTCGTCGTCGTCGTCACTGTGGTCGCGCAGCCATCGCAGAACACTGTCGACACTGTGGTCGCGCAGCAATCGCCGAATTATGTCGTTGCACGGGTCTCGAACATCTTTGTTATTCGATTGGACATCACGATTGTCTACGTCGTCATCGTCTACTACCGACTCCACCGGGCAGACGTTCGCATTGTCGCTGTTAGAATAATCGTTGTCATTCCTGTTGTCATCGCTGCTGTGCTCCTCTGCTTCCACCGGCGACTTTTCGCTCTCGGGGGAGAGATGGAGCGACAACGATGAGGCGAGAAAGTTGTTATCGTGCACATCCTCGTCATCGTCGTCGTCACTGTGGACACTGTGGTCGCGCAGCATTTCGTCGTACGCATTTCGAACATCTTTGTCATTCGGTTGGATATCACGATTGTCTACGTTGTCATCGTCTACTACCGAATCCACCAGGCAGACATTCGCATTGTCGCTGTTAGAATAAACAAATGTATAATAAGGCTCTGAATAAAAACAAATTAAGAAATAATGGGCTATGAGAGCCGACGCAAGATCAGGGCGAATCATATCTCCCGCTAATAAATAAAATAAAACATCGTTCTAATGTTTAAGCAAATCCGTTGATTTCTCTTGGTGCGGCCGTATGTTCGGCGATGTGTTTGTTTGTTTCTTAACTATTATACGTTCGCGTGTTCTTGAGATCACGGCGTGCGTTTTGAACTCACATTCGTGGTTCAGATGCCAACGAACACACATTGCTCTCCAGACGGGGAATAGCTATATGAATTCCATCAGAGACGTTTGAACGCGGTTCGCGTAGCACGCAGTAAGTTATTCACAATTTCCATCTCTTATAATGGTCCTAATAGTTACTGCATTCTGTAGTTCTGTCGGGCCACAGTTTGCTGCCTTTCGTCTCCTTCTTTGATGGTTCCCGCTGTCGAGTGCTGCGCGGATGCTTGTCGGACATACGCGCCGTAATATATACCTCCATAGAGATCTGAACGCGCACCTGACATTCTTAAAATGCGAACTCTAATATCTGCGCTTGCGTTTCGCGTTTATAGCCCATTGCATTACCATTGTATGCGTGCATATTAACTTTTTATACATCATATTTATGAGTCACTGAAAAGGGCCTGATTTAGGGCCGAAACGTTTGAATTTTAATGTATTGACTAAGAGTCTTTAAATATAATTTCTGCATATCTGATCTTGCGTCGGCTCTCATAGCCCATTATTTCTTAATTTGCTGTTAGAATAGTTGTTGTCATACCTGTCGTCATCGCTGCTGTGCTTCTCTGCTTCCACCGGTGACTTTTCGCTCTCGAGGGAGAGATCGAGCGACGATGCGGCGAGAGAGTAATTATTGTCGTGCACATCCTCGTCGATGTCGACGTCGGTCTCCAAACCTAAATTATCCGTGTAATCGTCGTCCGCGTCGCAAACGTCTCTGTCACTCGGGCGGACACGATCGTCTACGTCGTCATCGTCTACTACCGAGTCCACCAGACAGACGTTCGCATTGTCGCTGTTAGAATAATCGTTGTCGCTGCTGTCATCATCGCTGCTGTGCTTTTCTGCTTCTACCGGCGACTTTTCGCTCTCGAGGGAGAGATCGAGCGACGACGAGCAGGATGAGGCGAGAAAGTAATTGTCATGCACATCCTCGTCGGTGTCGACGTCGGTCTCCGAATCTAAATTGTCCGCGTCATTGTATTCGTCGTCGTCGTCACTGTGGTTGCGCAGCATTTCGTCATTTTCGTCGTCCGCGTCGCAAATGTCTTCGTCATTCGGTCGGACACGATTGTCTACGTCGTCATCGTCTACTACCGAGTCCACCAGGCAGACGTTCGCATTGTCGCTGTTAGAATAATCGTTGTCATTCCTGTCGTCATCGCTGCTGTGCTTCTCTGCTTCCACCGGCGACTTTTCCACCCGCGAGTTCGACTGCGTTTGGCAAACGATATCCGCGGTCGTGGTCTGATTATGAATATTGGAAGTCGTGCTAGTGGACTGCAATGCTTGCGGGAAACTGGCCGTCGTTACGCTGTTTAGACTGCTCGTGCTGCTGTACCTCGTGCCACCCCGTGGCAGTCCAGTAACATCAACCTCCGTACTTTCGTTTTTTACGGTCACCTCATCCGTCTCAGGATTCTGTTCCAGCAAATAAAGCTCATTAATGTCTATAAGATCCCAATTTGGATCGAGTTCTTTCTTCAATGCCACGAATCTCTGTACAGATTGACACCCCTCTTCGGTGAGCCTCTCCAGCTCATGTTCGTAATCTCGTTCTTTCTTTCGCAATGCCTGTATGTACTTGTTCGCTGCATGGAGAATGGAGAGGCTCGAAGACTTCTTTTCGTCTTGCGCCGGTAGCTGCTTCTTTAGAAGTTCAAAACACTCCTTCAGATTTTTCTCCAACTTGAGGGAGAGATCGAGCGGCGACGAATCGGTGAGAGGGTAATTGTTGTCGTGCACATCCTCATCGGTCTCCGAATCTAAATTGCGCGTGTAATTGTATTCGTCGTACCACTGTTTGACGTTCATTCTTTCGAATACAGTATTTGTGACATCGAAAACCATATCGGAATTCATATCGGAATGGGGGCAACGTATCTCATTGTCGGTCAGCTGCCTGATGTAGGTGATGGGTGATGGCTTTACATCGAGTAGATCGTGATTCCACGGCATCAGATAAGTCGGATTACTAGAATCCATAATGTTCAGTATTGGACGATTCAGTGCTTGATGCATCAGGATTTTACGCGGACTTGAGGGCGAGGCCATTTCAATCGGCGGCGAACACTACGTCAAGAACACTACGATTACGGTGATATTGTTGAGAGAACCCGCGCGCTTAGCACTCTGCAGCACTCTGATGCACGTGCTTAAGATCGTAGGGATTCTGCAACACTGGTTCTGCAACTGCCGGAGCGCCGTGGTTCTTTGAAGTGGGACTCAATTGACGTCGTCAGTTGGCTGATTTAAAATAAAAATATCTGGTTGGCTGGTCCACTGGAAAAACTCCATGCATCGGGGGCTGTGAGTGGCTGTGGTCAACGTGATCAAACGGGAAACTTTCCCACGTAATCCCACAATTAGTCACAGGCGATTAGAAAATCCTCGGTGCGACCATTCAGAGGTACGCATTGGACCTCAGGCTCGCCGTTGATGTACGGTTTATACGGAACATCGCCAATAGCTCGGGATATACTGAGGAATTTGTTTACTCACAATGGATGATGATTCCTTCCATATTGAGAATCCGTTCGCTCTCGTCTTCTCTCGTGGGTCGATGAGGATTCACCATAGACGTATATAATAGACTGCTTTCTATTGGAAAGCGGGGGATGTTTCAGGTAAAATCTGAAAGACAGAAGATATGCTTAGGCGCTTGTTTTCTAATTGTGTCGTTGGTGCCAGCATTGTTACAAATATTGCATTGTTACAAATATTTCTATTATTTTTTTCTAGCTGCATTCGGCATTTTACATTTACTTTGGCTAAAAACTAAAAGAGCTTCAGAAACCGTCAGTTTTAACTTCCAAATTTTTACAATAGTAATACATTTGTCGGTGTGCTAATGCGGTTATACCTCACATCGTGTTTTTCTTTCTTCCCCTTTTTCCTCTCAAAAGAAAAGCGAAAATATTTTACCTGACCCGAAATTCTTTCAGAAAAAGTCGACCCAACGCTAGGCAGACTTACTTTTAGAATTATATTCTATGCTGTATAACTTTGTTAAAGACCTATTAGTTTGTCTACAGAGGACAGTTTCTTCACGCAAACAGCATACATCAGAATCTTAGGCATATTTTTAATTTAACTATTACTATTAATAATTTTTTTTGCTCTTTATGTTTTAATTGTAATATTTGTTTATATTGTTAAATTTATTGTAATAATGTTCGATGCTGTGGTCTAATAAATAATCATAAACAAATTATCTATTTAGGCATTAAAAATTTTTTTATAATTATATACTTTACTAGCTGGTTATCCGGGCTTCGCCCGGGAGTCGTTTTTCTTCAAACGACTTCATTTGTGTTTCAATATCCTTAATCGAAAAAAATTCCTTTGTCAGGCAATGGCTTATCAGCCAATTGCAAAGAATCTTTTATATTCATTTTTATTCAAATTTTATTATATTTATTTATTATTAATTAAATTATAATATTTAAAATTACACAATATATTTTTTATTCAATATACCGATTCCCAAAAAGATCGGTAACGAAAAACTATACACTCTATAGCACTCCCCATCAAATTCTACCCCTATTTTATATACTTTTGGTAAAAATTCGGTCGAATAGTTTAAGAGTGTATAAAGAACAGACATATATATATACAGACATACATACAGACATTCTATTTTATATATATAGATTATACATATATATATGCATATAAAGCAATCTACAATCTATATATAGAAAGATTTTATATGCATCACTCTATATGTCCTCTATCATTTCCTCGTGTTTAGCTTTGTTAAGTATTTGATACACCCTGTATGGAAATAATCTGTGAATCGACTTAAATGCAGCGCGAGACACAATCAAAATTTGTACATAAAAGTGCCTTAACTAATCGTAGGCGGTAAGTTATATTAATATTTATATCTTTTTTATACTCGAAATTTTTGACCGATTTAAGGTACTAACGTATAAGAGTTACTGTTACATTTTTCTATACATGATGTCGTGCTACTTGTTTGCGATATTACGATCTATCCAAGAACGAAAGTAGTCATTCGTCAGTATATTATATATGACGTTGCAGCAATCAAATAAGCATTAGATATTTTTTAATGGATTTTTTAAGAGAATAATATTTAACAGCGTGATAGAAAAATGTGTATGTACACGTGCCTTAAATATGTGAAATAAAGCAATGCGAACAGGTTTTTAATTGTCACTATTATAATTAATTATCATTCATCAAAAGATACAATTCCTCCTCCCTCAAATACATAGAAATATTATTTAATATTTACAATATAAGCGTGATTATCTTACCATCTAACAGAAACGATGAAATTGTTGCGAATGTATATTAATTTATGCGATTATATTTATCATAATACACGCCTCGTAATATATAATACGGTTTTATTGTATACATTTCTACAAGAGCGATGTCGATTATAAAAAATATTATATATTTTTGTTGTAAAAATTCTATATTACTTACAAATGCGTTACAATACTCGATCGTTCTTTCGTCTCGAGTCGAATCAAAGTATTATGAAAATGTCGAAAGTGTCATTTTAGGATTAGAACTTTCTGTAAATTATATACGGACGTAGACGATATTTCCATCGTCACTAGTGCTATCAACGTTCTTGTAAATATCAGTGTCTTGATTAAGCTTAAAATAAATATTCTACGATCTTGTACTTGATATATCTTTTTACGAAATATTTAAAATACATTTTACTCATTATACACACGTTGTTTAATTTAACATTCTATATACTATAATAATTACTTAAAAAATTAATCAAGTTTGTTGAAAGATTTATAAAGATTTTTAATATCAAAAGAAGAACGGAAAGTGCATTGCAAATTAAATACAATTTATAACATCTCGTTCATTGAATATAATTAATAATATCACTTTCACACTCTTGTTCTTTACGCGCATATGATGGTCCTCACCACCTCTTTCCGAATAATTTGATATTTGCATGAGGAAAATGTTTTATATTCAAGTACATTGCAATTCAAATAGTCTTAATTTATTATACGTTTTATTTATTGTTTTTAATTATAATACTGTAATAAATATTCTGCTTTATTATACAAAAAAGCGATTTGTATTAATTTAAAATTAAAAGTGAAATCAACAATGACACGTCAATAATTACGATATACCAATAATTTCGTTACTTTGTCATATGCCACAACAATCTTTTTATACTTTTCAGGTTTCTAATGCTTCTTTTATAATGTTGGCAGGTCGATTTCCGGTCGTTCATTAAAAAGGTTGCACTTACGGCTATTGCATTTCTAATGCTTCTTTTATAATGCCGATAAGTCGATTTCCGGTCGTTTATTAAAAAGCGTTGCACTTACGATTATGTCACGTCTGGGGCAATGTTTCCACATTGACGAACTAACTTACGCTCGAAATCGAACGCGTGATGCTACACTGCTCTATAACAAAAATGTTTCGGAAACGATATCAGCCAATCTTTACTAATTTGGAGTCACTAAATCCGAATATGTTAGTAAAAATTTTTAATTAGTTCTAATTTCTATAATATAGAGGGTTGAAAGTTGAAACCCCCAAAACCGCTAGTTTAGCTATATTTGGTCAACTGTAACTTTTCAACGAAACATGATAAATAATTCGGAAATGTCTCAAAAGGAAGCTCATATCTTCTTTATCAAGAAAAAATTCAAATTTTTGCAAATATAATATTTGCATTCCTGGGGTGATTTTTAACTTTATTTGCAGGGGTTTGTGTACACTTGTCAGCCTATCTATATCCGCTGCAATTTCCTAACGGGTTGAGTGCAATTTTGATATTAGATTCGTATTCAGAGACCTCAAAAACTTATTCTATATACATCTCATTCAGACACTTGATAGGTTACTATTTCTGACCATAACGAGGTTCATTTTTAGGGGTATAGTTTGAAAAAGTTCAGAGTTGTAGCAAGGATAAAATTAATTTTTTCAATATTGCCAAAATATCTCATTAATCAATGACTAACATGATCCGTTAGGAAATTGCGCTGGATGTAGACAGGCAGACAAGTATACATAAACTCCTGCAAATAAAATTAAAAACCATCCCAAGAAACCAAATATTATATTTGCAAAAATTTGAATTTTTTCTTAATAAAGTAGAAGATATAAGTACTTTCTCTCTTGAGACGTTTCCAAATTATTTGTCATGTTTCGATAAAAAATTATAATCGACCAAAAAGCGGTTTTTGGGTGTTCCAATCTCCTATATCATCGAAACTAGAGCTAATTAAAATTTTTTACTAACTGTTTGAGACCGTGATTGACTTCGAGCATTACATGTATGATTTTCGCGTTAATCATCTACGATCGTTATGACATGGGTTTTTCGTCAAATGAGTCGTTCTGGAAAGTTCGTCTAATGGCGTTTTCGATTTGCGACTCAAACCGACTCGGGTTGCATCATTACAGGACTCTAGCATCATTGACGTGGAATACATACATATCTGTGTATGTATTCCACGTCCATTGATGCGACCCGAGTCGGGTCGAGTAGCAAATCGAAAACGCCATAACTTTCTCTTGACCAAATAAACGTCAATGTCATGAGACAATCGCGGTTCTATAGGACAAAAATAACCACCTCATGTCATAAACAGGTTTCGCCAATTAACGACCATTGATCTCAACCGCACGGAAAAAAAAGATTAGCTACTATAGGGACAACTAACATTTTTTGCTGCAATAGCAAAAAGTTTGCTTAAAATAATATAAATTTAAGGAATTAGGCAAAAAGATAAATTCACCTGTTTAATAAAAACATTTATTGCTAAATTAATTAGCTCTTGCAGCAAAAAATGTTACTTGTCCCTATAGTAGCTAATCTTTTTTTTCCGTGCGGTTGAGATCGATGGTCGTTAATTGGCGAAACCTGTTAATGACATTTTTTTCCGTGCGACGACGGACGAATCGCTCAGGATTCTCACTCGTATTTCAATCGCTATAGACAGTACGCTGATTCCGCTTTCAACCGCTTATTCGATCGCTCTATCAGTCGAATTCTCGCGTAGAAACTTTTGTGCGCGCGCCCGCTTTACGGTATCTATCCGAGAACCTGAAATTCAGACTGTACATTCATTGTAAATAATTTTTGTAAGTATATTTTGTGCTTTATTTTTTGGAACGTTGCTTGTGATAAACTCGTCTTAGTAATTGTCCTTGCCATCTTGCGCTCCTCTAATAAAGATTAGCTGATTTCATTTTTGAAGCAGAAAATGAGTTTAATTTTGTAGAATAGTGTTATTTGCGTAATGAATATAGGTAGACATGGAAATGAGCAAGCAATAAGATTGCGAGGTCATTGTATAATTAAAAAGTGACAAATACGTAAATTTGTCTAGACTACCAGCTTATAAAATATATATCGGTCACGACTGCGAGCGAGTTAGAGACGCATTTACCGTTGACAAGTGATTAATAACATGGCTTCTTTAGTCGTCAATAACGAATAAAATATTTCTATTAAAGCACTGTTACAGTACTTTGATTCTTCTTGAATCAAAGTACTTTTTTCTCTTGTATTTTTTTCAATATCGGCACAGTCGCTACGTCGCTATCACGAGACAGTACTTCTCCTTAACACAATGGACACGGATCCAATTACGACATCTTATACGTCAATCGTAATTTTTTCTCTGCTGACGCTTGTTGCAGTGTTAATTGCAGCGTACTATTACATCGAAACCTCTCGAGCAGTTCGTTTCATAAAGAAACTACCAGGTACACGTATATATTAATAATAAAAAATAAATTTTAACTTTTTACTCGGCAAATATGTTTTTAGCGAATAATCTTTATCAATATTGATTATGATTCACTTGTTAAATTATCCTACAACAAATCTTTTCTTCATTTAGGTCCACCATCCATACCTATTATAGGACATGGATTATTACCTCTTACATCGCCTCCTGAATTAATGGTAGAGAAAGCTATTGAACTTTATGAAAAGTATGGAAGTACAGGAGGCGTGTATTTCGGTACAAAAACAGTATCCTTTATAACAGATCCACAAGATATTCAAATAATCTTGAGCAGTTCTACGCATATCGACAAAGCCGAGGAATACAAGTGAGATGTCGAATTAATAATTGATAAAATCACTAAAATGTATATTGCGCTTTGTTATAGTAATATGTAAAACAAGAGGTGCAAATTTTATTCTAGATATTTTGTCATTTATTATATGTATAAGATATTGCTTACTAATATTGCCTAAAATAATCCTCTTTATTCTCCATTGTAGATTCTTCAAACCGTGGCTTGGAGACGGTTTGCTGATCACAAAAGGCGACAAATGGCGCAGACATAGAAAGATGATTGCGTCCACGTTTTATATCAACATATTGAAGACGTTTGTGCCGTTATTTTATGAAAACAGCATAGATCTCGTGAACCGGCTTCGCGATAAAGTTGGAAAGGAATTCGATTGCCACGATTATCTGTCAGCCGTAACGGTTGATATTTTAACGGAAACAGCGATGGGAGTTAAAAAAGAAAAAAGGCAGAAAACCGGATATGAATATCCCATGGCCGTGATGAAGTACACATTGTTTCTTCCTTGAAATTACACGTAGCGTTATTTTTTTATTATTTGCTTATCACATAGAAAACGCACTCACCATAATTTGAATATTGTAGACTGACCGATATCATACACCGCAGACATTATAATATATCGTTACGATACGACATGCTTTTCAAATATTCGAAGTTTGCCAAGGTCCAGGAAAAACTGCTCCGTATTGTTCATACTTTGACAGAACATGTGATCAAAGAGAAATCAAAGGACTTCGAAGAAGAACTTGTGAAAGATCAACAAGTAAAAAAAGTGCAAAACGGTAAACCAATGGAAAATTTAAATTCGACGGAAAATATAGAAAATGCTAAAAATAAGACCGCTAATTATATGCATAACGTAACAGATTACCTCGATAATATCGATGAGAACGACGTAGATGAGAAAAAGCGATATGCTTTTTTAGAAAGGATGTTCGAATTGAAGAAGAATGGGGAAATGACTGATGAGGAGATCTGGGAGGAAGTAAACACCATCATGTTTGAAGTATGACAATTTCTTTTTGAGAATAAATGTAATCTTATCATGAATCTTTGAACATGTACATTAACTTTATAATTTAAACTTTTTTTAACTTTTTCTTCTACAAAATATCTTGTGCATCGCAAACTGCATTGCTATAATAAATCACGTTATTATTTTATACATCAAAAAGAAATTCATTGATTTATTACAGGGTCATGATACCACGGCGGCTGGCTCGAGTTTTGCACTTTGTGTCTTAGGAAATCATCCAGATATTCAGGTATATTCATTATTACTATTTTTGATGATTGATTACAATAATTACATAATTAATAACATAGCCCCATGGTTATTTTGCATGTTGCATTTGTACAGCAAAATTGCTACATACTGTTTTATTAAAACGCAGTTACTTCAAAGTAGCTAAGAAAGTGATCAAATCTCTTCGATCTTCGGCCTTCTTAACGCCATACTATTTTTGTTTCCAGGATAAATTTTTTGGGAAATTTGAGGTAGTCGTTTAAGGTCTTCTCATCCCATACAATAACTCTTTCCTTCATATAGCTTCCATGAAATTAAATCCCGGAATAGCTAGAAAAACTTAATTAGTTAAAGCAATATAAAGCATTATATATACATATTTACGCATAAATATTATTATTATTATTAAACGATTGTTAAAACAATTTTTTTAAAATTTATTTTTATTAAATTTTTTTCCCGATTAAGATTAGAAATTAAATCTAAAGTAGTAATTCAACAATATATTGCATCTTACGATCTTCAATCTCTATCGTTCCTGAGGAAAGTCGATTTATTGCTTGATTTCGATATAACAATCGTAATAATTTAATCTTTTTTTTTCCTTTTCTTTTTAATTCAATTATTCTTATCGTGCAGGCTCGCGTACATGAAGAATTGGACACGATTTTTGGTGATAGCGACAGACAATGCACTTTCCAAGATACTTTAAACATGAAATATCTCGAGAGAGTTATTATGGAAACTTTGAGACTTTTCCCACCGGTACCTTTGATTGCCAGGCATCTAAACGAGGATGTAAAAATAGGTAAGTTATCTAATTAAATGCATTACTATAACAGTAATGTTAATCGCGTTATAGTAAGTATTTACTTAAAAAATTTGTTTATAAATTAAATAAAATACATTTAATATGTTATATATTAAAGTTACAGGTGATTATGTTCTTCCAAAGTCTAACACTGTACTGATCGTACAGTTCATAACGCATCGGTTGGAGAAATATTATCCAAATCCAACAGTTTTCAATCCAGATAACTTTTTACCGGAAAGAATGCAGCAAAGACATCATTATGCTTACATTCCTTTCAGCGCTGGGCCAAGGTATTTAAAAATTAGTAAAACTTTTTAGTAACAACTGTTTTCTACTATCTCTAAAAATTTTGCTAAATTATGAGATATCTATATATTTAAAAAATTACATTTAAGTTTAATAAAATGTTTGTTCTTGAAATGTCGATATCTGCCAAATTTCTCGCGTATATTATTACATTTGTTGACAATAACCTATTTTTCAAAGGTCCTGCGTAGGGCAGAAATATGCTATGTTAAAACTGAAGGTTTTGTTATCGACGATACTGAGGAATTACCGTATTATTTCTGATACGCCGGACAAAGATTTCCACCTGCGAGCTGATATTATTCTGAAAAGACATGATGGATTCAAGATCAAAGTCGAGCCGCTTAAACCATCAGCATCTCGTGAAGAAGAATAATCGGGAATTAACAGTCCCATTATCCGCGCAAAGCATAATCTAAGCAAATATAAACATATCGATGGATCCACTTTAGCAACAATTTTATTCTTTTTATTTATTAAACTTGAGTAAATACATTTCTCTAATAATTTGCTATTTGTTTGTCTAGAATAATGAAATATTTCAGACAAAGAAGAAAATCAATAGATATATTATATTTAAATACCAAAAATATTTTCAAGAGTATATTTTGCAACTCATTTACATATAAAATATAAAGTTTATATTGCTAATATTAAAGTTTGAATTATTTTATTAATTATTAAGAGTTAATAATTAAAAGTTAATAATTGATAATAAAGTTACTACTTAAGATTAATCTACTTTATATAATTTTAAACAAATAAAACACTTAACAAAAATTACATCGTTGTTCTAGTTTATATAACCTTATATAACCTAAGTATTTGCTCGCAAATATTCTGTTATTTGCCTTTATGCCATATTAGTATTGTGTTGTAATTTCAGTTCTTTACTGTTAATATTAACGATACCATCGTTAGTTGAATCGATTTTTCACCGTAGTAAGTAGCGCGATCATATATTACGACCTACGTAAAATGATTACTGTAAAGAGTGTAAGAGGTTTAATGGTTATTTCATGATACATAAGTGTAAAGGGATAGTAAATGATAGAATACAACAAAATACAAATGCATAGCTCTTGTATTCTTTGTTTAGCTTGATATCTTGTATATCCCACCTGTTTAGGATATAGATGGCATTCAAATTTTTGCAAATATAATATTTGCATTTTTGGGGTGATTTTTAACTTTATTTGGGGTTTGTGTACACTTGTCAGCCTATCTATATCCACTGCAATTTCCTAACGGGTCGATTGCAATTTTGATATTAGATTCGTATTCAAAGACCTCAAAACTTATTCTATAGACATCTCATTCAGACACTTGATAGGTTACTATTTTTTACCATAACGAGGTTCGTTTTTAGGGGTATACGCCGTAATCGGTCAGGACTGGATCTTGCTTGTCCGAATAATATATATTAATTCTTGAGTGACTTTTTTATACGTACAATTCTTTTGCCCTGGCAGACCACGCGCCGTTACTTCCGGACATAACGCAGTCTCAACCAAAGCCAGAACGATACAATCACACAATTACATTGATATCAATTTAATCATATTAAAACATACACAAGAAATTTGGATTAAACGATATGATATATATATATATATATATATATATATATATATATGTATATATATATACATATACATATAGGATAGGATACTGAGAATATAAAGGAAATGTTGCGAAAAATAACACCCCAGCGGGGTCCCCATCCCCATCCCCATCCCGGAATGAGGGAGGTCCAGGTTCAAATCCTGGCTGAATACCTGAATACCTATAATTATTAACAAAATCAATACCTATAATTATTTACGAAGAAAGTAGTAAAAATAGGAAATTTCTTCTTTTTTCTTTGTCCCACCTTTACCTTTTTTCTTTATCACACTCCTGCTTTCTTTCGTCTCTTTCACAACAAAATAAACACCTATAATCAATACCTATAATTATAATCGTCCTGACGAATCGTCACCGCGTTTCAACCAAGGATTCTTAGGATTTTATATATTAGTATAGTTTCTCCTTTTTTCTTTGTCCCACCTTTACCTTTTTTTTTATCACACTCCTGCTTTTTTTCGTCTCTTTCACAACAAAATAAACACCTATAATCAATACCTATAATTATAATCGTCCTGACGAATCGTCACCGCGTTTCAACCAAGGATTCTTGGTCATTTTAAATTGATGTAATTTTAAATGCTTTTATAATATAAACGTCTTGAGTAAATAATTAAATTTATTGCGTAAAATATTACCTCAGCCAGGGTTCGAACCTGAAACTTCTTTAGATAAATAGAAAGAAAAATTTGCACATTCAAGATTTTGCAATCTATATAGATAATATAGATAAGATTATCATAAAAAATTTAATATTTAAAACACATCCTTACCTTTTTCCTTTATCACACTTCTGATTTCTTTCTTCTCTCTCTCTCTCTCTCTCTCTCTCTCTCTCTCTCTCTCTCTCTCTCTCTCTCTCTCTCTCTCTCTCTCTCTCTCTGTCTCTTTGTCTTTTTCTCTCGTTTTAACTGCAGGTTATTGCAAGAAAACTGCAATACCTTACTTTTAATAATTATGTAAGTTTTTAGTCATTTGCGAAACGAACCTCGCAAGTTGACACATACATATGAAGCATGCCACACATAAGACAGGCGAACGATATACCAATCACCATTTATAATAAGTGAATACATGAATACGATATATTCGAGATCTTGAATACCAAATCATTTAAAAAAAGAGATATTTTTAAAATAAAATTTTATTTATTCAATTTTAAATTAATAAATATTTTTTTATATATAAAGCATTTTAACATTCAAGTTATTTTTTTATTCTTTCTTCTGCAGTAAATTTTATACATTCTTATCTTTTTCCTCATCTTTTTCGTTACACTTTCGCTTCCTATACAAAGAATAATTTTTTTTAACAATATTTTTTAAAAGACAACAAATATACATCTTTAAAATTTTTTACCGTAAACGCTTTTCAGGGCTCTTTTCCCTAGTCTTCCGTTTAACATTTTCTGCTTGCTCCCTTTCATATGCTAACATAGCATTCAATAAAACTTCATCCATTCCATCATCCATAACTAAATTTAAAAACAGAGAAATAAATAAATAAATTATACATAGATACATTATACATTATATATAGTACATTATACAGCTTTAAAATTTATGGTTAAACAATATTTGTATTACATAAAAAAATCGAAACCTTTTATTTAAATTTATTTAGAAATAAAATAAATTAATTTAATTTAATTTACTTCTAAGAAATTCATTCCGTTCATCAGAGTGAGGACGCAAATCTTCCATATCCATATTAGTAAAAATGGCTCTAAATAAATTACTTTAAAAATATTCAGTTTTGAACACCACCGTTTTTTAAATTGACATATAATAAATATGTGAAAATAGCAACTTAATTTGTATTTTTTAAATTGAAAATCAAAGATAAAATTTAAAACAAATTTCATGGATGTGATCATTTTCTTATATTAAATCCGATTTAAAGATAATTTTGGTATGAAAATCGGGCACGAACTTATGCAATCATCTAATATTATATATGAAATAAGAGTAGAAAAAACTGAAGAATATAATGGTATTAGAAAACTTGTACACTTTTAAAGTAAAAATCGGTTACCCCTTCATCAAAGATAAAATTTAAAACAAATTTCATGGATGTGATTATTTTCTTATATTAAATCCGATTTAAAGATAATTTTGGTATGAAAATCGGGCACGTACTTATGCAATCATCTAATATTATATATGAAATAAGAGTAGAAAAAACTGAAGAATATAATGGTATTAGAAAACTTGTACACTTTTAAAGTAAAAATCGGTTACCCCTTCAACGATCTTCGCCAAATTCAATACCAACCTTCCTTTAATGCTAACAAAATTTTCCTTTAATACTTTTCCTTCTATTTAGGCATAAATCGGTATTGAAAATCAAAGATAAAATTTAAAATTTATTTCTTTATTCCTTTATTCCTTTATTCCTTTATTCCTTTATTTATTTCTTTATTTATTCCTTTATTTATTCCTTTATTTATTCCTTTATTCCTTTATTCCTTTATTCCTTTATTCCTTTATTTATTTATTTATTTATTTATTTATTTATTTATTTATTTATTTATTTATTTAATAACTCCCCCTTCTGGGAAAGACGTAGTTCTACGTCAAAACTACACACTCTATAGCACTCTCCGGAAAATTCTACCCCTATTTCATATACTTGTGGCAAAAATTCGATCCAATAGTTTTTAAGTTAAAAACGTTCAAACATACATTTCGGGTGATGTATGTTTGAACGTTTTTAACTTAAAAACTATTGGACCGAATTTTTACCACAAGTATATGAAATAGGGGTAGAATTTTCCGGGGAGTGCTATAGGGTGTGTAGTTTTTCGTTATCTATTTTCTGGAAACCGATTTCTTTAATTTTTTTAATATTTAAAAAATAAAGAATTAAAAAAATCGGTTTCCAGAAAATAGATAACGAAAAACTACACACTCTATAGCACTCTCCGGAAAATTCTACCTCTATTTCATATACTTGTGGTAAAAATTCGGTGCAATAGTTTTTAAGTTATTAACGTTCAAACATACACCACCCGTAAGGATTTTATATATTAGTATAGAGTATAGATATAATTAATATCACTTATATTTAATTTGTGCGTAATAAATATACTATTTGTAAAAAAGATAACGAAAGATTTAAATATGAAAAGGTATATTTATCTTTTACTGCGATATTATCTCGCGTACCTACCATTTACACGTTATTATTTTCTTATATAGATAAATTAATTATCTGTATGTTTACTGTGTAGAAATAAAAAGAAACAAGGATTTATGAGATATAGGAGAACCCGGGGCATAATGGTAACTTTAAGGTTTAAACAAGTTTAAAACATATATTAAAAATAAATAAATAAACTTGATTTTAACTAAAATATTCTTTAAAATATCCACTGTAAAAACGACACAAATTTTACCGCGAAAGAATAGTTTAAATGGATGAAATTATTATTTCTTTGAAAGTGTGAGTTTTCCTTATTATGCGGAGTATAACGGGGTTCCTCGCAAAACTTGTTTATTAATATTCAAAATTTCTTAAAAATGATTTATTACAACACTCTATATGTTTTTTAAGATTGAATACTTTGCAAAACTAACAGAGTTATAAAGCATGTAATATACTTTAAAAATGAGTCTGTCTTACGTCGGGACGAATTTATCAGGTAAAATTTTGTCGCTACCGTGACAAGGAAGGGACAAGATGTGAGGTATAACCGCTCACCGACACATGTATTACTATTGTGAAAATTTCAAAGTTAAAATTGACGGTTTAAAGGTTTTTCTAGTTTCTAGCCAAAGTAAATGTAAATCGAAATACTGAATGTATAAACTGGAAAAAATGATAGAAATATTTGTCCTCGCCATTTTTCTCCAACCAACAATCAATTAACGGTGCACACTATAACATTTTACTTGATAAGGACTAGAATCAATGGTTGAAACGTTGTGAAATATATTAATAAATTTTGCCAGTTGGATCGATCAAAAAGCTACCTATAACATTAATTTTTTCATCTTTCGCTGGCGAATCAAACTCATTGTTTTTGTTTTTGATAAATATTGAAATTTTAAAAGATAAAACATTAAAGATTTTCAATGAGCAGCTAAATGTAGAATCCCTGCTTTGTATTGTTCGTATTTATTGTAGCTCGAGCGTACGTAGCATGATTTTTGTGTCGAGTCACGTTAAGACGATTATTTAAAAGCGATCGTGAAATTCCGTCGATTCCCGGAATCTCAGGTATCGCTGACCGATGATTCGTCGGTTACTATCCTTCTTCGAACGGAAGGAGAACTCAATCCTACCACATCGCCTCTAACACATAATACGAAGCATCGCGAGTGGACAATAAACGAAACTTAGAACGATAACTAAGAAGCATTCGAATCATTGAAGACGTTGCAACCTGCCTGCTTTCCAGGCGAGCGTGACCATATTATAATGAACCTGAGGCCTGTGCCTCGTCTTGTGTCGCTCGTGGAGCTACCCAGGATTTACATGCAAGAAAGAACCTAACAACCCCCTTATACTTGAGTATTTTGTTGAAACTCCGATGCGCAGGCGCAAGGATTGCTGGCGAACACTGAAACGTATTGTATGAAGAACACTTCTTGGTTGGAATTCGATCGTACCAGGTGCTCTAGAGAACAGTTTCTGCGAAAATACATTACACATTGATCAAAGAGATAAATGACTTTGAGATGGGAAAAATCAGGCGGAAATATATCTTCAATGAGGTAAAATTTTACTTTCCTATTTATTTATTATAAACTCAGTGAGAATTTTAATCCTAATAACTATTAACTTAATTCTTTTTTGCGTAAACGACCATTTACGTTGATTTTTACACCCCAATTAAAAGTGATTAGATATTGTTAATTATATATTGTATATTAATTTTTTTAAAATTTATTAGTGTATTTGAGGACATTATATATATATATATATATAGATTAATTAAATATTTTCCAAAAAAAAGTAAGGAGAAACCAAAAGTATATTAAACAAACAAAAGAAGCACATTAAAAAGCTTATTACGCCAAAATTTCTAAAGAATGAAGATTAGTTGCCTTTTTTATTATGGAAAAAATATAACTAATAGGCATTATACGTACTAAATGCACAAAATAGATATTAAAATAAACAATTTAAAAATAATAAAATATAAGTGGCTGTAAAATGCTGGAAACATTTTACGTCTAAAGGATTTTTATGGTTTTTGAAAGTGATGAGAAAGGTCATCCATCAGTCATCATAGTACCTTGAAAGAACACTATATGACATTTTTCGTGAGCGGTGCGATGGTCGGTCCTGTTTTCAGGTCAAGAAACGTAATTCCTATTATCTGGGATCAAACAATGTGCCATTTCGAAACGCAAGGAGCTGAGACCGAAATTGTACATTAAAATAAAAAGAAATAGAATTTTACCTTAAAATTGCAAAAGAAATAAATCAAAAAGTTAATGATACAATACAAAAAATAAAGGATTATGAGAATCTGCGAAAATTAGATATGACATTGCATACGGTTGAGAAGTCGGCTCGACAAGGAAACCTCGTGAACCCGAAAATTCTGATTTTGATGAAACTTTATACATGTGTAGGGGAGGGGGGGGGGGGCGACGATAAATAAATTAAAAAATTTTCAGTTGTGGCTCAAAACGATTCTAAGAGGTGAAATTACCCCTTAAGTATAGTAGAAAGTGGCTTTTTGCTTTTCTCGATATATCTCAAAAAGTACTCGAGATATTAGAAAATATTTTATATAAAAGTTCTATGGTAAGAACACCTCTATTTAGCCACGTTTAATAGTATTTCAAAAAAATAATTTTGCGATATATCGAGAAAAGCAAAAAGCCGCTCTACGAGGAGTGATTTCCTCTCCTTAGAATCATTTTTGTGCTGTAATTGAAAATTTCGGAATTCGTTTATTTACCCTTTTCCCTATATGTATATATTGTATATAAATTTTCATCAAAATTAGAATTTTCGAGTTTGTTGTATATATTTTTGAATATGTTTTATGTAGGTATAATAACTAAAATTTTATAACAAACAATTTATCAGTAATAATGTACCGTCACATTGATAGTATTACCTGTATTCGTTATTTGGCTAGAATTTTTTATATAAAATTATACAATTTAATTCCATGCTCCTGCATTACACAATTAAAACATAAAATGTTATTAATTAAACTGTAGATTTTGAAAGAAGATAAGAGCGTCCTAAGTGCGAAAAATGAGTTTAACTTTAATAAACACAGTGATACAGAGATATCATTACACAGGCCCACAAAAAAAAAGTAGGTTGTGCTGGGGATCTGACTATGTTATTCCTACGTATTTTGAGCCGCTGAAAACGAATATGAAGTCAGAATTGCTCCATCACTCTCCAGTTTTTTTAAACTTTAATTAATATTTTTTTAAATTAACCCTTTAAGTCACGAATTATTTTTTACCAATTTTAATGAAACTTTGCATCCGGGGGTTTTTTGGGGCGCTAATTACGAATCCGATCTCGAATTTTTAAAATTCAAAATGGCGGATACAATATGGCGAACGTAAAATCAAAAATTTAAATAATTTCCGTGAAACTTTGCATCCAGGGGTTTTTTGGGTCGCTGATTACGAATCCGTATTCGGATTTTTAAAATTCAAAATGGTGGGTCCAATATGGCGGACGTAAAATGCAATATTAATTAATAAGTGATATATAGCTACAGGGCAGTATCTTTTCATTATTTAGGATATTTAAGTTTGTCATACGTATATTGATCAATAACAATATCAAAATAATACTATTACCTGTAAATGTTAATGTCTATTACTTGTAACATTTTACTAAAAAGACATAGAAATTAATTCCGTGCTCCTACTTTACACGATGTCAAAGAGAAGTGTGGTTTATTAAATTGTACTACTTGCAGAGTAATACACTCGGGTACGAAGAGAAGGATCAGGGTCGTACTTTAGAATGTGTTACTTCAGAAGACGATGAGGACATTCCAAATGCCAGAAAAATAGTTAATATCATCAAGGAAATAGATAGTTCAGAAAGGTCAACAGTGTTCACAGAATTTGAAAGAAAAATGAAAGCCTTACAGCGGAAAAGACAAATACGAAGGGCTCATAAAAAAATCGTATGTTATCATTTTTAGTAGTTTTTATGAGTTCCATAATTCATCAGCGACAATGTCATAGTTATATATATAATTACCTATAGATGTTAATCTAAGTTAAGAATTAAATATATAAGTATATGCTTTTCTTAAAGTCATAGAAATTAATTAATTATATACTCCTGCATTACACAGTTCAAAGAAGAAGTGTAATTAATTAAATTGTACTGCTTTCAGTATATGGAATCAATCGAGGACGAAAATACATTTGATACATGTACGTCACAAAATGATACTTCAAAGGAAGATGTTCCGAGTACGAAAAAAGTGCCAGGTTTTAAGAAGCATCGTAATTTTATAATGATACGTAAGAATCACACAACAGGAAAACAAAGAAGTGTCTTGGGCGCACGCAGGCGAGTGAAGGCGAGTAATGACGGCATTTTTGTTTTTATAAGCTGTAAAATACCTTGTTGAGGATAACGGAGCGGAACGCTATTACAATATATCCATCCGATGGACAGGATAATGTTTTATTTAAAGGACATAGATTTTAACCCTCCGAGGTCACACCTCTTTTTTTAATACGCCCCGGCCACGCTGGGTGGTAGTAACTAGACGGATTTAGTCTCATAATTTTAATTAATGTACACTGGTGCAGAACCCGAAATGTGCTCGCTGAACAAAAATGTTGTAATTTTTGGTCGCGATAAGAAATATACACCGAGGTCACACTCATAGTAATTTTTAAATGTTTACCAAGCATAACTGACATGTCTTAAAGCCTTTCTACTGTACGGATCTTCGAGAGAGGGACTCAAACTAGGGATCCTAGGGTGGAGAGACATTGATTATAAAGCCTATCTTAAAAATATCGGGCCAGAATTTTTGTCTGAGTGGCCTCGAAGGATTAATTATACAATATTATACATACTTTTGAATTATATAATTAAAAAGAAAAATGTAATTAATTAAATTGTACTGCTTTCAGGATATTCCAATCGAGGACGAAGAGATATCTGATACATGTACAACAGAAAATGACATTTCGAAGAAAGATAAGAACGTTCCAAATACGAAAGAAAGGTCTCAATTTATATATCGCCCTAAAAATAAAATAAGACAAATATCGTTATTTTCACAAGAACTTTTACAAGACAAAGAAATAAAAGCTCTACAACAAGAAAAACCGACAAAAATTGTAAGTAATAACTACAAAGTGGTATCTTATTATTTAGGATTTTTAGGTTTATCATGTGTAACATTTTACTTAAAAGACATAAAATTTAATTTTATTCTCCTCCTTCACACAATGCAAACAAGAAACGTAGTTTGATATATATATTCTTTGCAGCGTAATTCATTTGAAAAGAATGAAAAGAAGAATCAGGGTCGTACATTAGAATATATTACTTCGGAAGATGATGAAGACATTCCAAATGCAAAAAAAATATTTAATATCAAGGAATTATATATTGTATATAGTCCAGTAAAGTCATTAGTGTTCCCAGAACTTGAAGGGAAAGTAAAGGTCCTACAGCGGGAAAGACAGATACGAAGGGATAATGAAAAAGTCGTATGTTATCATTTTTAGTGGTTTTTATGAATTCTATAATTCATCAGTAACAATGTTATAGCATTACCTATAGATCTTAATGCTAGTTAAGCATTACGTTAAGTATCTATACATATATGCTTTTCTTAAAGTCATAGAAATTAATTAATTACATGCTCCTGCATTACACAGTTTAAAGGAGAAGTGTAATTAATTAAATTATACTGCTTTCAGTGTACCTCAATTGATTTCGACGATACAGCTGAGAGCTATACAAAAGGATATGATACTTCGAAAAAAAATGAAGACGTTCCAAGTACGAAACAAGTGCCAGATTTTGAGGATTGTAGTAATCGACAGGTATTACTAACAGCATTAGAGATTCAAAAGAGAGTACTATAGAGGAGAAAAGGACTTCGACCGATGGTTCCTGAATATAATGTTTACTCCCCAAACTCATCCATTAATTAGGAGCACCAAATTTGATATTCTTTCTCCTCAAGCTCTAACCTACATCTTCGAATTCTTTTTTAATAAATAATAAATAATAGATAATATTATAGGCGCAGCAGATTAGCATATTGTCAAATATTTCAAAAATGTAATCCCCTATATTGAAGTCTTTAAATTTTATTTTTGCTCGCGCCTCGCGCGTTTTCACCCTCCGCTGACCCGCCATTATTGACTCTCTTTCATTTTCTTTCATTTTATTTTCTTTCTGTTCCTCCTTTTTCTATTTTGTTTAAAAATTCTACTGGGTTTAGTTTTACATTTGCTGCCTTTCTATTTTAATATCAATTCATTTATTTTTTTTTTCGCCCGCGCTTCGCGCGCTTTTACCATCTGAAAAATTATTCATTAATGAAAAATTAAACTTATCCTCCAAAAATTTGAAAAATTTTGAAACCGGTTTCCAAAAAATCGGCAACGAAAAATTATCCATAAAAATTATCTATAAGAAAAAAATCAGCTTGATATCTCAAAATTTGAAGAAATTGGAGCAATCACGTACATTTTTTTAAACAGAAATCGGAAATCCCTTTATTATTAGCAATTTTTCTAATTCTATTACATTCTTTAGTTCTTTCTACCCCTATTTTATATATAATTCTTTAAGATTCGGTCAATTATTTCCCGAGAAATTGGAAAAATTTCGTAACCGGTTTCCAAAAAGATCGGTAACGAAAAATTATACACTTTATGGCACTCCCCGGAAAATTTGAAAAATTTTGGCACCGGTTTGAAGAAAATTCGGTCCACTAACGAATGAGTAGTTCGCGGTCAGACAGACAGACAGACAGACAGACAGACGGTACTTATATATATAGATTACTTCGCCTCTTATACACCGATCGCTCCCCACACCAGACTGACCTTTCCTTCGCAAATATTAATAGTCCGGGAGGTAACGACACAAAAGTGTCAGCGATTTGATTAGTCTTGGAACAAAGTAATTTCTCTTGTTTTAATAGTGTTGTTGATGAAATGCAGAGTCTGGCTGCGCTGTCTCGCTGGAATGGGCGTTGCGGCGCCTTTGATCTTGTCGTAAAAACACTTATGTTGGAAGAATTTGATTAGTGCTGAGCTTTTATATATTTATTGTTTTTTGTATAAAGAAATGTTTTAGAAGAGTCTGGCATGCAACTGACACTGGAAAATGAGTCTGGCATCCTCCCAAAGTCGTTGTAAAAAGTCGATTTGTAGAATCATTTGATTAGAGCTGTAACTTGTCAAGATGGTAGTTTAAATATATAAAATTATAAAAAAATAAGTCTGGCTACTTGTACTGGCTGGAAAATTGGTCTGGCACCCCCTTTAAAGTCGTCTGCACGAGCGCGCCGGTAGCTCGTTGCCCGCCGTATCTCTAAATATTATTAACGCATTACTCATTGAAAAGGATTTTACTTGTCCAAAAGGAAAAACGTAAACGATTTCGTGCTTATTAGTAGTGGAATGATGTGTAATTAATTATGTAATAATCAGAAATAAAGTAATTTAAAAATAAAACTATATTTTAAAGTAGTCAACATTATGCAAGTATACGCTTATAAAAAATCAATTAACTTTATTTATTAAAATTATCAATTTATTCATCTGGATAATCTGTAATCAAACTTTCAATTTCTGAACTTTCATTTTCATCATCGGTGAGCTCGGTGTTGTCAGTATCGTCATCGGATTCTTCTTCGATTTCCTTTGATTGAGTACGTTCATGATCTGAAAATAATTCAAAATTGAATTTATTATTAAAATTACACGATTTTAATAAGCTGCGATAAAAACAAAACTTTTACGAACTAAACTAATTAACTCGTTTTATTTGCAAAAAAATAATTATTATCTTAAAATCATATTTCTAAAGTTATGATTAAAGATTTATTAACAGTATTTAAACCAAAATTCTTTATATTTTTATAAACTAAAATATTATAATATAAATAAATAATAAGTTATTATAATGATAAGTATCTTTATTAATTTCAAATTATTTGTTGCATCATTATTATAACTTTATTATTAGTTTATTTATTCAAAATTAATTTTGCATTCATTTAATATATTATCAGTAATATATTATTTTCATTTAAGTATAATTATCTTTCTGAAGTGTTATAAAATTTAGTTCTATGCTTCTGCATTACATAATTAAGAAGAGAAATGCAATTAATTAAATTGTATTTCTTTCAGGATATTTCAATCGCGTACGAACAGACAACCGAAAAACAAATAGTGCAATATGACACTTTGGAAAAAGATAAGAACGTTTCAAACGCGAATGGAATATCAGATTTTGAGGAACATTGTAATTCAAAGGTACCATCAGTATTACAAGTATTTGAAAAGAAAGTAAAATCGTTACAGCAGAAAAGATAATTATTAAGTGATAATTATACAAAGCAGTATCACTTTGTTTTTTTTATAGAGATTATAGTTTTTTTTATAAATAATTTATTATAAATAATTAAGTATGACATTATATATTGTTTACCGATAACACATATCTCAAGTTTAGCAATTTAGCAGAAGAAATGACAATATTACTTTAAACTATATAATTGTAACTTTCATTATTTCTTACATTTTTTATTACTACGCTTGTTTCTTATCTATCTGTCCTTATTTAATAATTTTAATTTTTATAATTTCTAATTTCTAATTTTTTAATAAATAATTTATTAGTATGACTATATTACAATAATATATTATTTTCTGTAAGAGTTAATTTTATTTAAGTTTAGTATCTTTCTTAAAAGTTATAGAATTTAATTTTATATTCCAGCTTTACACAATCACGTAAAAAAGTATAATTAATTAAATTGTATTGCTTTCATTGCTTTCAATAGATTCCAATCGAGTACGTAGAGACAACTGAGAGTTGTACAATACAATACGATGCTTCGGAAGATGATGACGTTAAAAATACAAAAGAGAAATCTGATTTTAAGGAATTTTCTAATCCATCAGCGTTACAAGAATTAAAAAATAAAATAGAGGTTCTTCAGCAAAGAAAACAGTTATTAAGTAATAATTACAACTATAGTTTTTTAACCCAAAACTTTGAGGATCATGTCTTACTAAAAGAATTGCCGAATATCAAAAAGTTCAAAAACCCAGAGGAATTTGAAGAAAAACAACTGTCAGCACGACTAAGAAGTAGTAAACATAACATCGACGAGAAGGTAAAGTCATATATAAAGGATTCACGTATAGAAAGCACATTGCAAACAGATATAGAGCATTTGACACTCTTAAAAGAAAAGCAGTATGAAGTGATGAAAACCTTTGATCGGACTTATGCAGAAATGCAGGAGAAATTGAGAATTATTAATAATGAGAAAATTGCATTGGAGATACGAGGCAATTATATTCAGAATACGGTGAAGATGATTCGAGAAGAAAATAAGAATCTTGACGCTACTTTAAAAATATTACGTCAAACACCGTGTGTTGAATGATTCGGAATATAACATTTCAACATATACAAACAAAGCTGATAAAAAAAGATCCGAATCTGAATATTTACAGAATAAATTACGTAAACTTAAGGAACAGCAGCAGGCAGAAAAATACAAGTTTTCTTACAACTGAAAGAAACTTTTTACTACAAACCAAAATAATAATAATTATTATAATGTTTGTAATTAATATTTGCAAAATCTTGCAAGCATTGAATTTATAAATCATGAAATAGGTTTACACGGTCTTCTAAATTAAAAAAAAATAATAATGAAATAATAGTAAATAAATAGGGTTTTCAAATATTGCAAATTAAAAATTTTATTTATATATATGGACATTAATGCATTAAATTAATGCAGAATATATCAAACTTTTTGTCGATAATTTTAATTCATTTTATAGCTGGTTTCATTACTTTAATTCTAAGTATACATATTACTTGTATTTAATAAAGAAGAGTTTTTGTGTCTTCGAAATTGATTAATTAATCAATAGATTCTTCATTAATGCACGAAACATTACTTTCCAAAACTCTTAACTGAAAACTGTCAGCCTTTTGAACTGTGGACATACTTTCTATCGTTGCATCTTTGTGGAATATTCTTATTACAGCATGATTTAAGAGAGAGCGATATTACTCGTACAATGAGAATTATTAAAATAATTAAAATTCCGACGAATATAATTTGACGCTCCATAAAATAATAAAGCTCAATCGTAATTAAACCTTGACCCACTCTCGGCTTTTGCATGGTCAAGTGCATTATGCACTAGTAGCTTCTAGAATTGAAACGGTTGGATGAAAGTGCATGCTGTATCCAACGAAACATGCCTCTCTCTCTCTTGAACGCAACCGTCGATGTGTAATTCACACCGGTCACGAACGAGGTGTTTAATCTTCCCATCGAACTCCTTTTCTATTTCCCCTACACCGAATGTACAGTGCAATTTTGCCGGAAAATCAACGCAACAATGTGTGTTACATCATCGTATGTGCAGGGCTGGTTGGTTTTTGATTTTGTTTCACTTGAGATTTGCGACTGGAAATTAGAAATAAGATCCAGCACACATGTATACCTCAGCTTTATTTTTTAATCTTAATATTTTTATAACTATTTTGTGTGCGTAATTTTTATCTCTTTAGCACATTTAGATCTTCGGCTCTTCTTCCTAATGCAGTGATTCTTGTAGTTTATATTTCAAGCTTCTAAAATAATATCATAAGGAACTGAAGAATTTTACACTATATAGGTTACATATAACAAAATAAATTTATTGTTTTTAATTATATTTTAAAATATATCTACAGAAGTACTTTTAAATTCTTTTACAATATAATATAATAAATTTCAACTTATATTAAATAGAATTCTCTCTCTCTCTCGCTTAAAAAACACTGTTGTACTTAGGTGCAATTTGTTTTCAGAAACAATAAACTTTCTGAATATTTTTCTATTTTTCGAATGTCCAGCATGGTCGATTTGGTTGTCTTTAAATGGACGCATGTCGGTCCCGTTATCGTTTCGTCCGAGTGGGTCACCGGCACCTCGCCAAGATTAACTCGCAACCGTGCATCGGACTTGTTCCGTGAGCGGACCGTTCTCAGTGAAAACGTGGTGGGGCACCCAGGGACGGCTTGTTTTTGCAAGAAATCTCCATTGATATTTAAAACATAATTGTTTAACCTTTTATTTTATTTTAGTAAATTTCTAAATTTTACACATAATGATATGTAATAAAAACCGATGTTTTAAATTATATATAATAAGATTATGCTTTTACGGAAGAGATGTAATTAAATAAACAATTAAATGGAAAATTAAAAGGAAAAAGAAAACAAACATGAGAAATAAAGTGTTAAGTGTTTCTGAAAAAATTTTTCAAATCTTTTCATTTGTTAATATCTCATGAGATAAAAAGAATAGTTAAGTAGTGATTACTAAATAACTTTGATATAGTGTTGTATAATAATAATAAAATAAATTCCTTTGAATATTGTATTATATACTTTGAACATCGCTTTTTGTATCATAATAAATTAAGAAGTTTTGAAAGTTAATTTTAAATTTAAAAGAAGTTATATGGCATTCTTAAATATTAAATTTACAAGTGTAGTATGCAGATTTTATTTTAATCTAAAATTAAAATAATAAACGTATAATTTAAGAACATACAAAATAAATAACAAGAGATAAACACTAGAGTTAAAGAGTAATTCTTAGAGTAATCGATCACATGTATGTTTTATCACTACAAATTATTAAGAAAAAATATATTGTCAAGTTTAGAAAATGCATCGATGATACGAAATTTCAATTTTAGAATATTATATTGGATGAGATGTCCTCCGTGAATGAGAGGGGATATCAGAGAGTGTAAAGTCCCAGGACTTGTGTGGCTCGGCCCTGAAAGCCAGATGAAGTCTGAAAGTGCCCCGCGTGCTCGCCTTTGTCGAGCATGTCCATGTACTATTAGTATCCGCGAGATCGAGTAGCTTGCCGCACGTTTTTCACCGGTAGTCGTTGATCGTTCCTAGTAAAGATTCGCTCAACCCGCAAGCAAATTATTTTCGCGATAATCCTTGCGCTTGTTACTCTATCCCTCGTTCCTAACGATTCTCAGGATCGTCTCGCGAGGATCGACGACACTTTGAGATCATTTAGGATAGTGATAATCAAAACTGGATCGAGAATGAAAATCGCCACTACATTATTCCTCTTCGTGGTCGTCGGTAAGTAATTTGTTTCTTTTTTCGAGAAATGGCGTGGCTGGTTCTTTATTTTTCTTTTCGTTGATTTATTAAAAAATATGCTATTTATGCTCGCACTTTTACAAAAAAATAGAAGTAAGGATATAATTTTTATAAATCTTTATCAAATTATTAGTATAAAACTGTTTCAAGAAATTTTGAATCAATTTTAGCGATTTAAGTTCTCTTCTTTTTTTCGTTCTCGCATTGCAATATTTAAATCAATGTCTTGTGATTTGATAACTGAATTTCAAATTAATTTTAAGTTTAAAATTAAAATTTTTATCGAGGTAAACGTCACAGATGGAAAACCATCCAGCTGCGCTACTTCTACCGCGCAAGATGCGTAAAATGCAGAACAGACAGTGGCTATCGATGTGCATGTTGTGCATCCGGTTATTTCTCTCTTACCGCATTGATATCTATACGTTAATGCATTCCTTTGATTGACAGTTTTGTGGAATATTTGTATTCATGCAATTGTGTAGTAAAGTTAATCTGAAAAATATATATTTGTATATGTCAAATAACCGCAGAGCTTGAGATGCACATCTATGCCGTCAATTTTGCAACATAAGAATTAATTCTTGTGCCATAATAGAATAGGACAATAATATAAATGCATCCTCGATACACATAAACGTAAACTTTTATCAAATATTTCTTTTAACATTTATAAGTATCGGTTTTCAAATTTTCCTATGCAATCGTGTCTTTAAAATAAAATGTTTAATACTATATGATATTAATTGCGTTAATCTTTCAGTAATCAATAAAGAAGTCTTTTAATCAAACTTTATATATTATAATTTGAAGTAAATTATCATAAAATACACTTTCATCGTCAGTTGTTAAAAAGAACATTTTAATACCATTAAAATGACACATTAATTTTCTACTGCTTATTGGTGTCACTAAAGAATATAATTAGTATTTAATGCAATATTCAAATATGTTATAATAAAGTTTTAAATGAACGATTTGCAGTAGAGTCGAATTTGAAACCCGATCGCAAAAACCGTCGGCGTTTTTTACACGGGCGATTTCATTTGTTGGGCCTTTCTCTCATTTTTATTGCGCCTTGTACGAACTGCATAATTTTTATTCTGTGCTATCGACTTCGACGTCTGTACATTATTCTTAACTTGACTGCACGTTTCACGCTGTAAATCGATCAATTAATCAGCGTATCTCTTTCTTACTCTACTAATGGTCTTGTTTCTCTCTAGCGAAGAAATGTCTCGTTCTGTGACAAAGTGCATTTGTACATAATAGGCCTTTGTTTACAGTAAGCAGGCATTTTATACTTCGCGGAAAATTCATATATCCTACTTAGATACGTGAGTTGTGTAAAAATATATCATTTTCCGTAATTTCACGCTACTGTTTGCAATGATCTGAGCGTGACTGTGATGGTTACGCATTGTGAAAAGCAGTCGGACTTCTCGCAGGTTGATACAGGTAGTGCGTTGCACTCGATGCATTATTATGCGTCATGATGCGTCAGGATCAGTGGAAATCTCTTTTCTAAAATATTTTAACCTATTTTTATACGGAAACTTTTAATACTTTTGCAAAAAGACGCAGTTCTAACCAAAATTGTGTTTTTGAAGAAAGATAATAAAAACATTTTTTTATAAATAATATAATCTGTTTTCTAGAATAAATAGAGCCAATCAAAATACTTGTAAGCAGTAATTCTAGCATAATAGCTGCTTTTTATAGTATTTTTATTAAAAATTGTATAAAGCATGTTAAAAAAGTGTATTTTTATATACGTTAGAGACACAATATAATCTTCTTGGTTAAATACATGTAATTGCAAATTATTCATCCCTCTTCGCTATATAGCAGAAAGGAAGTTATTGAAACGAGTCGGTGTACATATCGTATATCTATAAATATGTGTACATAATGTGTAAATAAAAATGATGAAACTGTATAATTAACCGTGGCTCTCGCTACGTTAACCAATTTATTCTTTTGTGTGTACATTGCTCAAATAGGCTTAATAACACCTTGAAAATATAAAGTCTGTTTTGCAGCTCATTACTTTATTTACTAAAATAAATATGTACATTGTAATTTAAAAACTTTCGATAAATTGATTATTGATGGTAATATTTAGGACAGGATATTATTATACATAAATGAGAAGACAAAATATTTGATCCAAGAAATTGCAAAAATTTGCACATATAACTTTTTTGTATTATTCTTTTATTTTTTTTGTTGTTACACAAATACACATGATTATTTTGTGTATTTTTTAAATTATTATTAGAATTTTATTTGTGGAATTAATAATTTCCAATAATACTATTTCTTTTCAATAATTAAAGAAAAGCTTAAATATTATTTGATTTCCTGACAGCATCATAAAATTACAAATGTTTCGATAACAGGTTCATATAACAAAACATTCCTTACGTACAACAATACGCGTAACGCGTAGGCGGTTAAAAATTACCGCATTGAGAAAAGTATCGTCATTGATTTGCTCAGTGATGCAGGATAGAAAGTGCGAAGAGATTGGGTGCACGCGTCGCGAAATGTAGAGTGGAAAAAATAAAGCAGGACATCGACGAAAGTATGCAATTTTGATTGCTAGATGATCGTCATCGAAAGTGATCCAGGAGAAAGGAATCGAAGTCGGCTTCGCTTCTTCAACTATATAATTGTGTATTATTTTTACAAAAGTAAAAAGGAAGAGAAAGAGGTATGCGTATTTGTTGAAGTTTCTGTGATATCGCAGCATGCAAACCTTATTTTTGTATAAACTTATAACTTGTCAACGGACGTGACGCATAATTAAATAAGATGCGCGAAAGCTTTCTCCACGATTGTCGGAAAAACGACTGTCGTACTTGTGTCTGCATTATTATGAATTAAAAAGTAACTATAGCACAAGTTTGCTAGGCTCAGAATTTGACGTTAAAGTGAAATGTACTTTTTTTATGGATAAGTTGTATCGAGGTTAATTATTCCAGTATTGACTAACTTCTGAATTAACCGGTCGCTACTTTTAGCAAACTGTAGATCCGCTAAGGAAATCTGATTTGATTTACTAAATCTGTTCCGAATAAATTTTATTTATTTGACCTTAATTAAATACTTTTAAGATGCGCGTCACAATTTAAATGTACGAAATCTCATGTATTTAAAAATATTAAGATCGTTATATATTGCCAGGGTTAATTTATTTGTAAACAATAACTATAATTACGTATGCAATCTATTTCTTCAAGCTCAATAAAGCGATACGTGACACGAAAATAGGAGAATGTACCGTTTTGAATGACTTTGCATTGACGACGTGTCCAGTCGAAAATTAGGCTACCTTGAAAGAATGACCAGTTGCTTCTGTCGATAATCCTTTTACCGAGATTCACGGGATGCGTATTTGGGGAATCAGGCCAACCTGTCTATGTAAATGTCATCTGTGCGCATACTTTCTATTTAGTTGCGTCCAACAATGCCGCTCTCGTTAAGTCGACGTTAGTCATTTATTAAATTTATAATTGTCAGGTAAAATTTATTTTTTTTTAATCGTCATTTTATTATCTCAAATCTGATACCTTGTATAAAAAATGTTTTGTACCCAATAATTTATGTGATAATAATATTTGTGCAATTTATTTTAGATTACAAATTACTTTATTTTTCTTCAAAATAATAAACGTCACAATACGTCAGAATACATTTCGCGAAGAAATGTGATCTACTTTCCCTTATTTGAGCGATTTTGCTTTGATTAATGATCACGTTCGACAAATCATTATATACAATTTAATGGATCGTTGGATGTTTATTTTATCGTCGACAATTGTTGGTGTCTGCGAGAGGAGAGATTGGCGTTAGTTTCTAAACGTTGATGGCATTGATTTTCTTTCTTTCTCTCTGTAATCCGCTGATAGAGTAAAGATAATATAGTAATATTATCGAAGCAGCCGGCGGTCAAGGTGAAGGCCAGCCTTAGAAAAAGTATTACACGGTTCGTCCGTACACGATCATTGTTGTGTCGTTCAATGATGAGAATCCCGGTTAAGAAAAGTGAATTTCGCCGTCGTTCGTAGAACCTAATATAACTCTTAAGAATTGTATCGTGACTCTGTTACATCAGACATCTCTCAAAAGCGAAACAGTGAAAGTATGTACGCGCGAGATCTGTACCACCGATTATCATCATCCTCGTTTTGCCAAAAACGCTATTTGCCAAAAATGGTCTAAAGCATATTGTAAAACAAGTTTCTTTGATAAAATAATTGATTTTGCTAAAATATTTATCATTTATTTGTGCAGCAAGATGAGTAAAATGTATCTTGTTGGTATTCGTTCTATCAAGCATAGTTATATTGAATTGAATTGTACACATACATAATAACATTTTATTTTTTTATATTATATCGGTGTATGCAAATATAAATTAATAAACCTACATATGCGTTCAACCGTAAATGCTGTTTTGAATATAACTAATGTGATTGGATAGCACCTAATTTATCACGAATCACGGTGAAATTTCGCGGCTTTGATTTCTTTTGCTTTTCACTATCACGAATGACACACACGCGATGTGTCATTACCAGTAGTGCTCTAGAAAAAAGGGGTTTACATCCGTTTATCGGACTGGAACGGTAAAATTTCTATTCAGAGATAATTTCTCACATTACGAAACGCCACTCGTTTCGCCGACTTTCGTACGTCATAGTGCAATACGCGATTGTATAATAAATCCGAAGCAAGAACAGTACCGATTCTCTTTGACTATATACTTATAGTCAAATATACCTTATTTGACTATATTTCCTTATTACCTATAAGGAAATTCATCAGCAGAGATGGCGAAACAGTATTAATTACAATAATAATGCTCTGTTAATTATTAATTTCATTTTTATCAATGACAATTTGTGTTCTTCTTCGTCTTGAGCCGTCTATATAATTTCTTTCTCAAAGTTTTGTTATTTCTCATCCGGTTGTTTTTAATTAAGAAAAAAAGATCTCAGCTGTCAGTTTTCTCTAGTCTGCGAATAACATTTCATAAAGAATAAGTTGATTATTATTTTTACAATGTTCTTTCTCACAAATTAATTGTCTGATGGCGAAAATTTTTCAATTTCCGGTGGATGAATGTAATGTTATGTTGGCTTTGATATTGAAGTTAAAAGCGATTTGTAAATACTTGCGATGTATCCAAGCCTGATGGATGCATCAGTTGAAAGTCGGAAATTCGAGAAGAATTCTCATAAATTTGGCATCAATAAGAAAGCAGTTGGGCCACATGGAAACCATGGAACACATGGTGCTCGGTCAACGCCAGGGCGTTTAGTCAGGTTTCAAGTGGGTCACTAGGCTATGGCCCAACGGCACGCTTCAGATCCGGCAAATATTCCTTAAACAAATTCCGGAAATACCTTTCACGAAGTTCGAAATACTCGTTCCGCAAAGAAGAGAATCAAATTCTTGCAAAACGTACTTACTCGATACGCATAGATTATTTTAACATAAGTGAAAAGTAATATAATCGCCGCGTTATTATAGTCATTCTATAATCATCATCACAATGAGTGTAGATAGATAAGAAATGGATCTAAATGAGAAAGTAATTGCCTTTAAAGTTTGTGATGCATGATATGTCATCATTAAGAGTTTTTTTTTCTATTAACGGAGAGGAATATCATTGAAAATAGAAACTGCTACAAAGTGAAGGTTGCTTTGATAGGTAATTTAATGGCATTTGGCCCACAGCTCTTTATTGCGATATCTAAACAAAGAGAAAACACGTAGACATAAATCACTATTATTTTTTTTGTCGTGATAGTTACGGTGACAAGGCTATTTATCTTTACAATAATCTTCGAGAAAGGAAATTGGAAAGTAAAGGTTTCATAGAGTTACTTTCGATTTATCTACAACACGATTGATACACGATTTTTACATTATTGAATATAAATAATTGTTTAGTAATTAAAAAGCATTATTAGGAACTAACAATTTATAGTACGCGATAAAAATATTTTAAAAATTATTTTAATATCTGCGTATGTTAGCATTAAATTATTAATGAAATTTATTTTAAAAAGTTTACATGTGGATAAATCATATAAAAAAGATTGCGGATTATAGTACTTTTTTACATACTTTCAAGGATTAATACCAATATTAACATTAATCTTCTTTGAGTTTATTTATTTGATTGCTAAGCAAATATTGTATACATGGAAGTATATCTTCTGAAAACGTGACATTGGCAGACGACGGAGAATCAATAGCACAGAATACGCAAATATATCATATTCATATACGTATAAGCATATACCTTGATTATTCAACATTTGCTTTTAACAATCAATTCTGATTAAAATATTGTTTCTGATCATTATTTAATATATCAAAGTAAAACTATATTTATCTAAATATTTTACAGTAGTATCATTATATTATTATTTTAGTTATAATAATGACATTTAACAATTTGAATCAATTCAATCTGATACAAAATAATAACCATTTCTTAGGAATATTTGTTTACAATTTATTCATATATTTATAAATAGTTTACAACAGAAGTTGCAAACTAAAATCAAATTTCCATAATCGAAAATGTACGTAAATGCATGTAAGAGCTTGATAGACATCATTAATATAACATGCAGCTTTAAACAATTGATACTTCAAGACTCATAAAACTGTATTCACCTCGGAGCATAACGAATCACGCAGATCATCATTTCGGATTCGCTGGATCAGAGGAACGATCCATGGCTTTGTTTCTTCCGGTTTTGCTTGCAGGATGTACGTGGCGAGAGGCGCTAGGCACGTGCGTGTTTCAATCGGACTTTGGTTTTGTTCTAAACTGCGCTTTCAAAAAGTCCGGTCTCTTCCGTGTCAGAAATCTCGGAGGTGTAAAGGGTTACGTCGGCCTGGGTGAGTTGAATATGATAGGAGCGATCGCCAATAATCGTGTTTATCGATCTGGCTCGGTCGATTAATTTCACATTGGAGATTGTAGAGAAAACGAATAACCTTGAGAAGATATAATTATCGCGTGAACCGAATCAATCGACCAAATCTCGTTTATATCCGCGTCTTAAATTTACGTTAAGGAAATTGACAAAGAACTCTTTGAATAGTAAAACCTTCTTAAGAATATTTAATTCGTCAAAAAGAAATTAAATTTTATTAAATACATGTTTTTAATTACAAAATTTATTGGTACATTCATAGAGGTAAATTATATAGTAAACCATTTTATGAGGTATTTTTTATAAAAGTTTAAATTTAAATTATATATTAAATGAATTGAGTTTAGCTTAAAGCACTAGTAAGTAATTTAATATATATTAATTAAGTTTATTAAAATTCAGTTTAACTTAATATTAAAATGTATATTAATGTCCTTGTATTGCTAGTCGAAATTTTTTCCTTGACATATCCTCCTTGATATTTATCGTTTTTAAATAAAAGATGAGTTGCACATTCGACCTTTTTGTACGTTGCGTAAATTGTTTTGCCAATTCACTGTGAAGAGATTTTGTAATATATTGATCGTCCTATTTACAGAAACTGTTTACAATAAAAACTTTTCAATAACAAATTAAGATTCTTATCACGTAACAAGTTAAATGAACGTTTATAGGTGAAACAAACTTTGCTCAGATATACCCATCTTTCACACATCGTGAAAGAAACGTTTGTGCATAATAAATGCAAATGTTCATAGATTTCTAAATTATACGTGACCTGCTTTAAGCACTTCATTAAGTGTTTACCGATGGTTACCGGTTCACGTGTCCATAAATATTTATATCTATAAATATTTATATATATTGCATATATATACATTTTCTCCAAACGATTGAGAAACAAGGCGATTTAAGTGTTACGTCAAAATTTTCACCCACCCGTATGCTATTTGCGTGCGTGCTGATGGACGCGTTTATCGTGTCACTACCGGAAAATACATCCAATCGCGTGCAATCGTTACATAAAGTTTCGGTCGGAAAGATGTGACAAGTACATTTAAGTGATATAACGATCGAGATGTCATAACTTGACAGCAAGTCGAACTACAACGTTCTTATTTACGCTTTTCTATTTTCTGTAATTATTATAAATACTGAAGACAGTTTTACTTCGTTGTTTTTGTATTGTTAATTTTCGAAAATATCTTACGACTTTAATCTTTTACCATTACGTAATTAATTTTAATCTTAACAAACTCTTGCAAGTAAGATTTACGTATAAGTTAACTGCTTTAATATCGGAAATTGCAACAGCGTTATTAACAAGATTATTACGAAATAAGCGATTGGCCTGTATAGGCACAATATGTAATGGCTTAACCTGTGGATGCAACTTGCATTGAATGCTACCCTCTGACCGATATCGCGGTTTCGTCTTTAAAGACGCAGTGACAAGTAGATAATGATTTATTCATCTTCCTTGACCTGGTCCAGTTATTGCGTAGCTATCCATCAATACATTCTCGTCAAAGAAGACCTTTTCGACGGGGACACGATTTGTATTTAATGCATGCGGCTGAGGATCAAATGTTGATAGTAAAAATGAGCCCACCAGGCGTTAAAATGACGCAACATCTTTTTTGCACAATATCTACCGACCTCAACAGCTGCCAGTTTACTGGCGTTTCATTTGAGCAATTATTATATGTGCTAGTGTTAGCTAATATAGACACTGTATTGGCGTAAATAAAGATACGATAACAAAGAGATTTCGAAAACCTGTGGTTTTTATAAATATAAGTCTTTTAATGTAATAAAAATGATTTATTCATTATTTTAATGTAACAAATATAAAGCATTGTGTGAAAAATGTATAAAATTCTACTGAATTATGTATACATGACTATATAAATATAATTACAAAAATAGAATAATAGACAATAGGAGAAAAGAAGATTGGTGGAAATGGTTCTGAAAAAGCTACTACTTCTATATTGACTGTGACTCTTCACATGTACCTTACGCTTTACTACGCGTCTCTATTCTCTTAACACACTTATAGGAAGCTTTCTACAATAGCACTGTCTCCTCCTCTTTGTAAATAAATTAAATTGTCTATTGCTCTCTTCTCACAAAATTATTTTCAAAAATTTAAGTCCTCCATTTCGCGTGTAATGCTTATAATTAATAAAACTTATTTAATTTTACTTGGTTACAGGATTTTCCATTGGAGACGAGCTAGGCTTTAGCCAATCGCTCTCCAATTTGGAAAGTGCAAAAAGAAGAAGCGTGCAACCGAACAGAGTTAATGGGCTTGCATTTAATCCCTTGAATACGGTAAGTAAAAAATTTCAAAACCAATCAGATTTTGCTCATCCAATTATGTAGGCAAGTAAGACATTCAGAATATAGTATCAAAATATAAAAATTATATATATGCATATATATATATATATATATATATATATATATATATATTACTTGTATGAATAATATCTATGCAACAATATACATAAAAGACCGATCAAATGAACTGAATAAATAGGATGACGATTTTACTTTCGCTTAACGCTTGTTTTGCATTTATTTCTTGTATTTGCTACTTTCCTTCCTGCCCTAAGGCTCTCCATACTCCGTAGTCTCTATACCACAGTGATCTTAACATGTTCGCTTACACGATACTTTCGGGCTGAACATCCTGTACGCGGCGATAGGTATCACGACGATAGCCACACTCAAATCGGCTCATGGAAAGTCCAATGCAGACAGAGATCAGCGCGAAAGCGTTCACTCGTTATTCATAGAGGCAATATCCCCTCTGGAAATCCGCTTTGACCATTCCACAGTGTGCAATCTAATTGCATCTGCTCTCGAGGCAGCTTCTTGATCTCGCCTCGTGATGTATATAACGATCAATAATAATCATAGGATTATGTTCTATAATATAATAACCGTCACTAACTTTTCATTTCGTAGCCGCTTTGAGGAAAGTGTCTAATGCATTTATTATTTCGCAACCGACATTTTGCTCAAAGAAATTTAATTTATCGTAAAATTTTTATTATTACATACTTATAATTTGACTAAAAGGTTTATAATTAAATATAACGATTAAAATTTTGCGTCAAATTAGATTTGTGCTTGTATTACTGCGGTTTACGTTAATTTTGAAACTGTATTGTTCGTATGCAAATACAATATTTACTGACACTTTTACTCCACTTTTACTGATTGTGCATGTATCTCTAACGCGAAGGGGATTACTGAAGCGATTGTAAAGATATTGATGCTTTGTTCACCTCGAGGGGAATATCTAGGTCGGGGATCGAATAAGATGGATCGGTTTTTCTGCATCGCTATAAGAAAATATGGATTACACGAAGTGCCGATATCGGCCTTGTCACAACTGGTGCGTGAATGTCGTTCCGGTGCGGTACATTCTCGTGTGCCGTGTTTATATGACACGTTGCGATTTTACTGACATTTCTTCAGGCAACGCACGAATGAGCGTCGTGTAACTTTCCACAAAATGCAAAGTTCATGCTCTCAACTGGGTGTGCCCTGTATTATTAGAGCTAGTGTCTTAAAATTAGACTTAAGAGACGGTATTAACAAATTCTTTCTTCACTTTACACTGAATATAAATCCACTATTTTTGTAGCCAAACAATCGTGATGATACGCGTGCAGGCTCAGTCAATACTCGCCAAGTAGTACCGCCCTTCAAGCCGTTGCCTATCGGAACGATTCGACCGATGAGCCAGCAGCCTGAACGTCAAAAACTGATAGTGAACGCAACAGCTCTTAAAACGGCACCAGTGATGCCGGCAATGCCGGCGATGCAGCAAGAGGCACTGCGTCAGCATCACCAACGAATTCACCAAGAATCCAAGCTAAAGCAGCAGCAGAGAATACAACAGGAGGCGTTGGCGCTACAGATATTAAAGCAACAACGTCTGCAACAGCAGGAAGCCATGAGACAGCAACAGATGCAGCAACAAAAGATACAGCAACAGCAGAAGCAACAGCAACATCAAATGCTCGCACAACGGCAGCAGATTATGGCGATAGAAAACAAGAAGGACCAAGTGATTGTGGTGATCTATTTTGATTTAATCTAATATTTATTTAATACTGTATTTTAATTTTAATTAAATTAATAATTAAATATTGTTCCGGGAAATTTAAATAATAATATGCATTATCGGACATGTATGCACACATTTCTAATTTTATAGCTTCGATTATTATCTCAATGAAAAGATTTCTCTTTGAGAAATGTGAAAAATACACTCGATTGAATCTTGGTACAGCAACCACAAATGATAGCGGTGGCAGGAACGATACCGAAACTACCTATCATTGCCGCAATTCCGTCAGTTGGTATGGTCGAAGCTGAAGCCCTCCCAACATCTTTGTCATCAAAGGCAACGACTAATTTAGTCTCGGCAAACGCTGGCTTGCCGCCTTTCATCGCAATGCCGCAGTCGTCAGCAAAGCTCACGAACAGAATCAGTGGTAGTAGCACTCTGTTACAGGATTCCGATAACGAAGTATCAAAAGATGATTTCGCACAGGTATAATATAACGGCATTTATATAGCAATCATTTTATTAAAACTTCATTGTATCATCATAACTCTATTACATCATTTAATATTCTTATTTTATTACCACTATAGTTATCGTTGTAATTAGTGAAACATTTTAAATTATATATCTTTTCTAAACTTTAACTTTTACATCTTGCTCAATAAACTGTCACAACATATTTTGTGCAAATAAATCGCGTGATGTCAGTAAAAATATATTTGAAGATCGTAAAGTTTAAATATTATTATTACTTTATTATTATTACAGCTACCTTTGCCGAGCGACGAGATGGCTGCTTCAGTGAACGAAATGACGTTGCTCTCGTTGCAGCCTATTTCTGCAAGTGATGCCAGTCAATCGCTGCCTCTTCAACAAAATGAAAAACGACAGTCTTTGCCACTGCTCAACGATTTACCATCTTTGGCCCCCATCCAAGGGATGGAAACCTCCTTGAAGGCTCTCGCGGAAGCAAGTAATATTACTCTAGAAGCCCTGGAAGCAGCAATTCTTCTAAGACAACAACAGCTTCTTAAAAAGCAACGGGGACCCACTGCAAGTACCAGTACCACTACGACATCTACAATCGCACCTCCTAAAAAGTAAATTTATTTTTGTTTCCACTTAACTATAATCTTTTAAGCAGGGCATTTAACTAATTTAAAAAGATACAGATATTTACTTTACAGAAAATGAAACGTATTTCGTGTAGGATATCTCGTTTAATACATCTTGTATATGTATAATGTTTCATCGTATACTTTATATGCATTACAAGACAATATATGTGATAATGATAAGTCACTGAGAAGAAAAATCTAACGTTTTTGTTTACAGTAAATATAATTCCGGAGCTACTAAAGTGATGAATGCGCCACGGGAATACTATCCCGTTGCATATGACAAGAATTTCGATGACAATTTCGCAAGTCGCGTCGATCTGCCGGATACGAGCTTCTATTGTGGCGATCAAAAGCATTTCCCAGGTCTCTATGCCGACGAAGATTTGGGATGTATGGTGAGGCTTTTAAAAACTACGTTACATTAAAGTAATCTGTATAAAAAAAAGTATTTATTTAACTAATTTTATACGATATTTGTTTTTGCTGTTTTAAAAATTCTTGAAATTAATTTTCGTCCGACTAGGTATTCCACGTTTGCGCACTGACGGACGACGGCCTGATCATGAAGAGTTTCCTGTGTCCGGAATCGACGTTGTTCGATCAAACGATTCTGAAGTGCAACTGGTGGTTCTACGTAGACTGTAAATCTTCGAAGAACTTGTACGACAGTAATATACCCATCAGCAAGAGCTATCAGTTGATGAAGGCCTTGGCGTTCTTCTCAGCGTATAAAAATCACGAGAACGGTACAAACAACGCGGAGGAAAGTGAAAATAATTCTTGAGTCAAGCAGCAGATTAATCAAAGATTCATAAGCTCAATGTTCAATATCTGGAAACTTGCCTTGTTTCCATGATGCAACTTCCCGTCTAGTTTAAACAATTTTTTTATCTGTATATATATATATAAATAATTTATTTTATTAATGAAAAATATAGCAAGTAGGTTTATACTTTAGAGGCAATGTAAATAGTATACACGTTCCTCGTTTATTGTTGAATAATAATACGTAATATGTTTTTGCGTAAAATTCCTTGTACTAATATTAGAACGTTGAAATAGAAAGGAAGCAGAGAAATAAAAGATAACAAGGAACAACGAAGAAGAAAAAAGCGTAACATTTATTAATGCTCAATATATATATTTACGGTTACTCGAGAACAGTGCGGATTTAAATGCTGCATCAGATCACTACAACGAACCGGCAATTACACGCGATCAGTCTCTTCTGTTTCTTTATCAAATATCTTGCTCGAACGAAATCGTGGACTTCGTATTAAAATTGCTCTGCAGCATGCATATCTATACTTCTATACATATAAAACGTACAAAAGTTTTACTATCTATTAATTATTAAAAGTTATTTGTACCAATAGGCGACAAAAATAGGGTTTTAATTGGCGATATATACTAACAGGGAATACTACTGAAGGCAGTTTTTTTTTGCATTAAAAAGTCATAATGAGCATGATTGATCGAGGGGGACTTCTATTCAAAATCCTGCTTGCCTCGAGAACATGACAGACAGCAAGACTCTTGATAAAATTGATAAGAGCAGAGCCGAGCTTGTGTGACTAAATTGCAGTTAGGCATTTTGTCTTTGCAAAGTGGATTGTCTTCAACACCTGAAATAAATAAAATGTTAATATATAATGGAAAAAGTATCATTTTATATATAATGTTTTACATATATCAAGGGTAAATTATCTGTATCTCAAATTTAAAAGTTCGTTTACCATTTGTTATTTCGGAATCGTCCTGGATTTGAACGACCCTGTGAGAATTTTCAGGCGCGTGTAGATCATCTCTGCAAGGATAATCGTTGCATGTTCTTCGAGATACTGGTCGATCCTCCTCTCGGCAATGAATCTGATATGATTCGGGTAATTGGCCATCTGGATTCAGGCATCGAACTTCGCGTTTCTGTACACCTTTACCACAAGTTCGCGAACACTGCGAACCGATTTTTGGAAACAAGTAAATTTACCGAGTTCTACCGTAGCCCTTGAAATTTTAATCTTGTGATTTTAACTTGTGATAAAATAAATATTTACCGGCGTCCAGTCAGATATGAACCAAGTAGATGTGCAGGGACGCTCTCTGCACGATCTTCTACTTTCCGGTTTGTTCGCAGGACAATTCATGTCTAAGACGACACGTAGAAAGCCTCGAAGAGTTGTAACACATACGACGTCTCTAACTTGCTCACCCACGTCGCAGTCTGAAGAACACTAGAGAATGTAAAATAATTCTCGTTACATTAATAACTAATTTTAAAAATATTTTTATATTGAGATAATTATGAAAATAGTAAAGCAAACATAATTATATATATTCTTTTGCTCTATAGATTCTTATAATATATATGTGTGTGTATACACAACGACACACAATCAACACGTTATAATCTTTATAATACGACTTTCTATATTAAAATTATTTTTCATAGCTTTATTGCACAATTATATTTAAGCCTGACCTCCGCCCATGGTCCTGTGAACCATTGACCGCTGCAAGTTCTATTGCTCGAGCAATCTCTGGAAGTCTCAGGTCGACTCGATTCGTCGCAATGTTCTTCGTCAGAATTCGTCTCACAAAGAACTCTCCGCGTCTGAACTCCAGTGCCACATTCTGCCGAGCACTAAAGTCGATAATTAGAGATTGCTAGTAAAATCAATATGATAATTTTTTAATCTGAATATAATTTCAAGTATGTGATGTTCTAGGAAATATAATAACTTGAAATTGTTGTGCACATTTTTTATCAGCTCTTCTGTCAATAAGTTATTAAATATTAAAAATAAGCTTATCATATACCAGTTCTTAATTAGAACGATACTTTCAGTTCTCATAGAGTTTGCAAGTGCAGGTAAACAGCTCACCTGGTCAGACCACTCAGTGAATAACCACTGCGAATTCTGTAGCTTCGCAGAAACAACGTTCAGCGGCGTTGATTTCGCTAGGCATGGTCCTAAATCGCACGTTTCATGTGCCTCAGGTTTTTCCGAGAGATCGCATGGAGCACCTTCTGTAACGCAAGTTACGACTCTCGTTTTTCTCCCCACGCCGCAGGACGTGGAACACTTAAAAACCAATGACATAAAAAATTATAATCACTTCATTCAAATATTTGTACATATTTTGTATATATACATATTTAATTGTTTATAACAGGAAAATTAGAAAAATTGTTTTAAAAAATTGTTTTAAAATATTATACCCATGATAGATATGAAAGCATATAATTAATATAAATAAATATAAAAATCTACAAATTCAAAATCTGACATAATATCGCTCTGTAAAATGAAACTTTTGTTAAATATTAAAACTTATATAATATCGTTATGCTTTATTTTCTCTACTTCTCTTATATAACAAATTATCGATATAGATAATGTATGTGTCTGAACAAAATTACCTGTGACCAAACACCCACGGTCCATTGCGGAGCCGGTGATTGAGAGGATGTCTCCGTCGACGTTTGCCTAATCTCCTCACACGCTGGCATCTCGCACGCTTCGCTCATCGGCAGATTTATCGGTTCTGTGCAAGCTCCATCAGCGATTCTCATCGTTAATGACGCCCTTACTTCCTGTACGCACTCGAGTTCCCGTGTGCGAACCCCGATGCCGCAGGAAGTAGAACAGTCACTCCATGGTCCGCCGCGCCACCTTCGAGAATACAGTTTTTATTTGGAGAAGAATGTAAAAAATATCTTAAATAATTATTTTAGATTTCTGCAACTGTAATACTTGCATTTTTATGCTTTTATGCATTCTCATTTTGTACTGTTATTGTACAATTATTATTTAATATTATCACGTATTTATAATCTATATAAGAGACTCTTTACGCGTATGAAATATAAATTAAAATCACCTGGGTGGACATGGCATGGTATTACATCTGAGGCGAATTTCGTGCAGCTTTTCCAACCCATGGCATCTCTTCTCCGGTACCGGCTGCTGCGTGTGCTCCTTGATACACACGTGTCTGAGTATCTGTACGCCTTATGTAACATACCAAAACCATTTGTACCCGCGCGGGTCTCTATAAAACTTGTCATAAAATCAACTACTTATCAGCTAATTCTCGTTTACCTCCGCCGCATGATTTGCTGCACTCACTATGACCAATCGCTTTCCAGATAAATTTTCTTTTCCTAAACCGTCGTGATAAATACGGTGGAGACGTTACATTACTCACTGCTGGCTCATTTTCGAATCTAAAATTAAATTCTTTGTAATTACTGAATTATTAAATATAAAATTTAAAGTGAGACGCTTATTATTATCAAAAGGCGCATATAAACAACGTCTTAACGGTCTTAATTTATTAAATTAATTAAATGTTAGTTTATGTGAAGAACTTCTTACCTTCTATTTAAGCTATGCTCAACGCCTTTATTGGAAACTATAATTAAACAATTTTTCATTTTTAGTAATTTTTTGCATACGTGTAATATCTAATATTTATTATTTAAAGAAAAGTAACTTCTAAAGCATGCTTTAGAAGTTACGTTTCCATTATTTTTTGCTTGCTTGTCAATTTTTTAAAAATAAAATTAAAAAGCCTAAAAATGGATATCCAAACAAAGTAGTAAAAAGCAATTCTTCATCTGTAATACAATTAAGAAATATTTCAAAAAATCAGTATGCCTTCGAAATTACTTTCTTTCTATAAATATATGGTTATAATAAAATAATACCTGAATTATGCGGGAAATGATTGCTTCTCGGTAAATTTGTAGTTCCGGGAATCCGATATCGATAAACAATACCAGGGTTTGGTTCCTGATACAAAACCTACGAAATAATAAAATTAGATTATGTTTTATACTTTAAGTAGATCTGAATTAAAAATAATTGAGATCTAATTTTTAATTATTGAACCATTATCAGACAATTTTTAATTATTGAATTATTACTAGATAGTTCCTATAATTATTAAATTGTAGTATTCCAAAAGTGGAACAGTATGCAATTTAACATCATTAAACGTAGAACCTATACGATTTATGACAATGTGCAGCGGAAAATCAGCGGTGAAAGGGTTAAATGGAACTCGGTTGAACTCATTAACGCCCACGATTGCTAGCGCGCAACAATTGTTACTCTGAGCCGCCATTATTACGGTCGCGTTATAACAATGTCTACAATTTGGCCGAAGGATGCAAAATATTCCATAAGATATAAAGCTTTATATGTAATATTAGTAGATATTTTTATTCTATGAACAAAAATTGACTAACATCGTTGAGTGCAAATGTAATATATGTATATAAAGAAAGCCTTTGCAATTAATTATTTCCGCATATATTTATTAGATTATTTAAGAAATTTATAATTCAACGTGATAATTATTTTCTTTGATAATTGTTGGTTTCCTTCGTATAAGTGACAAAGATAAAAATTAAGTTACTACTTTATATATATATAATTTATATTATATCATATTATATTTTACTTACCATGACATCTATAGGTTCCTGTAATGGCCCCGCGGCAGAAAAGCTTTCTAAATTCTGAGGACTTTGACGATGATAAACAAATGTTGTTCCAGCTCCTTTGTACTCGCCAGACCAGTTGATAAAATTATTCCCGTTCAACAAATAGCTACCATCTTGCAATCTAATCGCTGCAAATTTATTATCGTGTTTTATTACGTACTTTCTAAATTATAAGAAATATTTGATTTTCTGTGCAGCATCTGAGATGCAGATTATAGAAATATTAATAATATTGTAATAAAATTGTTTACATTTATTTAAAAGAATAGCCAATGCTATTAATTACCCTCCATAGATTTTATATGTAACAAGTACGTTCCAGTTACTACGTACGTCTTAAAAACATTTATTCATCACAAATATATGTATATCACAAACATATTGGTATAGTTAAAAACGAGAAAATTACAATGACCGCATTTATTTTCGAATAAACTACCTAGTCCTATTTATAGAACAAGGATGATCTTCGACACGTCGATTGACATGGATCACGCTAAAGTTGGCAATCGCACGATCGTTTAAACGAGACTTGGGCGCGCACAATAGCAGTCGTTTATGAGCGAGTTTACGGTCGCGCGCGATTTATGTAATCCACGTGGCACGGGCCGGTGCATCTAATTTAGCGGAACAACGGGCCCCGTTCCACTTACAACGCCGCGAAAGATTAAATTACGTTTACATTAAAAGCGCAATTCACAAAAAACAAATGGATTAAAGCTGACGGAAATGCATTTGCAGAATGTAATTTCTGATACCTAAATTAATTTTACCACGTCCTACAATCGCCTTACAAAATATTCCACTTTGTTATAAACATTGTACATATATATAATAATTTATTAACTACATCTTGTAAATTTTATGTCAATTTATGTTTTTATGTTCCCTGAAGATTGGATGGATTTAATTTTACGCGAAGCGCAATTTACAATTTCCTATCGATTTCCCTTGAATCATTCATCTTCCTAGATTAAGTGAGGATAATGGGAGGCGCGATCACGTCGGTGGTAATGAAGGTTCCGACAGTATTGTTAACGATCGCAACTAATCACGCTGCTGGCGACTCATTTGCTTATCGGCGACGCCATCATTGTATATAGAAGACGCATTGATTACGATCTGTTATTCGCATCCCGTGAAAGGTAATCATTACATTACTTCGATCGAGCGATGAATGGATTCGAAAGGCATCAACAGTACAATGATGATTGCCTTCATATGTAATAGAGGCTCAATTTCTAATCAAATCTTAAGTAGCATATCACCACCAAACTTATTACAAAATAATCCTATTAGCAAAGTAATGCTCTAAATATGGTTTTAAACATTGCTAAAACTGTCTATTATTTATTGTTATATTAATTAACTATTAATTTTGTATGGTTTATACTTTTTAAAATGCTAATTTAATATTATTTACAGCCAATTTTTATTACAATTATTGCTTTTAAAATTTGTTAAATGTAAAAAACGCATTATATGTATATATCTTTTAAATTAATTAACGAGGTGAAGAAAGAATATATGTAGCTCGCGATTAATTATGCTGCAAATATTTTGCAGTTTTCAACATAGTATTTCTTAAAAAATATAATCTCCAAAACTAAGAATCATATACAGCGTGAATTTTGCATAATGAATTATGTAAGTTAGGTATGGTCTTTAATGCATTATGCTTTCTAAAGGAAAAAAAGTTAATTGGTTTTCGCAAATTCAATAGTCGTAACTACACTAATCGCGACACCTGCAATACGTCTTGTTTTATGACAGGAAATTAGTATTCTTAAAGACTCAGAAACAATTAACTGAGATGTCTGATGTAATAACAGATAACTAATCAGATAATTAAGTGAACGTCAGTACCCTAATATTTATATTTGTTTTCAATCTCTAATTTAATGCTTAAATTTTTTGTAACTTGACATAAATGTTTATTACAGTATAATAACTTCATAATTTTATTGAAATAAATATCGTCATTTTTAATCTCTTAAATCACGTTACTTTTTTTATCTCGCAAGCAGAATGCTTGTCGTAAATTAATTTTTCGCGCGGACGACGTAATCATATTCGCGGGACGATGATGATCTTAAACGTCGGGTGCGGTCGCTATTTAACGACCACGCTATGTAACGGGTTACCCGTAAACAGTGCATAAACAGTAAGAAATCATGGTAGGTGGAAATGCATTCCTCGCAACCGGTTGCCTGCGCTTTCCACGAAATCCAAAGTAATACCACTGAATTATTCTATCTGGCGCCAACCGCGCAATTAACGTTAGCACTGATCAGTATCTGGACGTCAGTAAAAAGAGTCGCTAGTCACGTCCTGATCATGTAACGTCCAATTTACATTGCAAAATGCACTAAGTTGCATATGCACAAAGTTGCGTTAACATTAATTTATATCGCGTAATAAAGAAATTATTATCTCTCTCTCTCTCTTAGCTTCTTTATCACTTTTTATCAAAGAAATTTTATACGTTTTGTAACGTTGCGGCTTCAGAAGATAGGAGGCATTAAAATATATTAAATAAACTTAATAATTAAAAATATGATGTTACAGTATAGGCTCCAAAATATGAAATATATTGCTTAATATTGGCGATCTTACTTAAATAAATGGGGCACGCACGCGCTTAAATGTCCGATGCAAGGTTTAGCGTGGAGCTGAATGAAAATAGTTCAGCCATCTTAATTTATCTTCATCAATAGTCATAAATTCCTGTTTCTCTTACCAAGATAGTTCTGCGTGCGACGGAGTTCGGTCACGTTCAGTGCCAAGGCGCCACGTGGGACCACCGCCACTAAATTATAACCCGGTTCCAAAGTCGGCTCCGTGAAAATTCCATCTATCAGATGACCGCTGCCAAATTTCACACCACACTGAAACAGTTGGTATAACATATGCTAACTTGGCCGTGCCAGCCAAGAATTTCATGCGAAAGATAATAAATCGTGACTTCATAGACTAAATTTCGCAGCCTCGGCATTCAAGATCATAGATCCGAGCATTCCGTTGAACGGGTACTAGGTAATGAATGACATTCTCGCGTGCATTCCTATTTTTCTAGATGTCAAAATGAAATCAGCAGAGTGTATGTATGACCATGCTGATGTCAATCTGCGAAATGAATTAATAGGAAGCGACACACCCATTTTGTCCGATGCAGACGGGTGATTTATGCTTGTATGCTTGATAAAAAATTCTCGATTTCCGTGCATTAATTGCTACACTGTGAAATGCACCGTGAGATGCGAAAATTTTGCAAACAATAGATTAAAAAACAGTCAGAAGTTAGAAGATATATTTTTTAGGTAATGAAGTTCTTATCTTCTCTGTATTTCGATTTGTGACGCGATTACACTTTGCTTTTTATTTCCAGCGGACTTATTGTTGCGACTTTAGCCAGACGAAGTGAATAGAATGCAGGCGGACCGAACGGTGGCAAATCGTCGTCTAAATTTACGTCCTGACAGCCATAATTTCGCGTCACCCTTTCCGTTTCTCTGGCGCACGGACGAGCATTTTACATTTGCACGGTTACCGCACCCACTGTTTCGCTAATGCACAGAAATAAACACCGGTCGCGAATTCGGTCCTGGAAATTAGCACGAGTACGCAAGAACACCTTTTAGACGCACGGTTCTCGAACAAATCTATTTTTATAGGAAGGTATAACACACTAATATAATACAGCACATTCAAAATCATTAAAGGAACTAATTAAAAGAAATAATTGAAATTTAAAAGAAAATTATAACAGAATGTTATATCTTATTCTTGTTGAATGTTATTCTGTATGATTGTTCCGACATAAATTACATAGAAGTTACATTCATGATGCATGTTCTGGAATATCCTACGTAAAACACGTACACCAAAATAGCTTAAAAGCATCAAGATCTACTATATCAAGATAGTAGAATATTTTTGCTTCCTCGTCAGATCGCCACGTAAGATCATCAAGGTTAACTAAGCGATCAAACGGTAGCTTGGAGATGTAAGATGCGCGATTCGACCTGAATCTCGATCAAAGTATTATCACGTTGTACGCGCCACGTGGCCCGGTTGTGGCACGGATACCGGTGTACGTGAGAGAGAGAGAAAGAGAGAACCCTCGCTTAATCTATACCTCGAGCTTCTTCCATCAGCTTGCTAGTATCTCTGCAGCAATAAATCATTTCTCTTGCTACGAATTACTCCCGCACTGCTTTACTATTACTAAGTGACCTTGTTAATTCTCTAACAATATTATCTACAATATTATTCTAAATTCCCCTTATATTTTAACAAAAGATTATTAAAAACGAGTAAAAGTTTTTGTTTTGTTGAATATATGAAATACGTTACATGTGTCGAATGTACATATTGCGATAAGTTAATTTAATCAACATTTTTCAAATTGAAACATATATTAGTTTTTAATAATAAATGGGAATTAAACCTGAATGTAAACGTTAATATAATATTTAATAAATTTACTACATCTTTTATCTCGACTAGGCTAAAGAAGTATTACTATTTTACTATAAGTTACAACACACATATTACAATCTCTACTCTCTATTAGACAAGTTAAAGTTTTATTTCACCAGTACTCTAACTCGCTCGAGTTTTCTTAGCGATATGTCTCTGCGTGACGTATAAAATACAACGACGTAATTTGACATTTTACACGTCGGGGATCATTCTGAAAGAGTGACGCTGCTCGATTGAGGCTGACCGTTCATTTTCAACCAGGTTTAATCGGCGAACTGCACATCAAGCCGCGCCCAAACTGACACTCCTCTCTCTCCAATTGGATTAACTCGGGATGAATGTCAACTTGCTTGCCGTTTGTGTACGCGAGATCGCACGATGTTAATTGTATGAATATCGCATGAGTGAATTTATAAATCGGCGGCGAACAATGAATGCACAGTGGCGTAGAACGTTCAACGTTCAAGCCGAAATATGAAAGATTCCATTTTCCATTAAGAGAGAACGACATAAAGAAATGGAATATAGAAGTATCTTACTAATTTCAAATCCGAATATGACTCCTCTTCTAATATATATAAAAAACACAGGGATAAAATAAGGTATAAAACAATTACTCAAATGAAGAAGAGAGTTTTTAATGTAGCTGTTTTTTTTTTTTCAAGATCTATATATTGTTAGGTCTTTGGTTTTTTCAATTATTATAAACAAAGTATAATCTCTAAGTATTGGTCGCTAATTGAATCCAGTTTTCAAGCAAAGTAAATATTAAAAAAATTTATTATATCTAGATTGGCCATCGTTTTCAAACGCTTGCGCTGATAAAAATGTCCATTTCAGCAGAGGCGATTGCGCAAAAGTACCGCATTCAGGCAAAAGAATTTCAGCTAGCAAGCTAATATCACAATTTATCGAATCGCATCATACATATCGTAAATAATAACGAACGAACCATAATTTAGTCGAGTATCTGCGTAAGTATATGTATAGCTCCTCTCATGTAGCACCTCGGCCACATTAGGTGTTTACATAGCGATAAAATACGGTCGTGTGTACACTCTGCGTATCACCGAGTAACGTATGAACACGCGATTAAGAAAGAACCATTTTCTTTGTAAACGGTTAAATAATTTCCTCCGGTTCTCCGAGATTACATCGCGCGCAGGTCGTCCCAGTCGCCTAATTAGCCGCCTCGTGTTATACAATTCTTCACTTCCTGTGTTTAATTTGTCAACTTAACATCTCATTAATTTAGCCAACAGCAAGAAACGCTTTATAATTAAATAAGAAATACGATACATTTCTGTATTAATTTCTTTATTATTTATCACAGCATGAAAATAATGTAAATCCTTCTATTTCAATTGATCCGCATTTACAGCGGTGAGCAGTATAGTACCTATATAGAAACACGAATTAGGAGATCGTTCTGCACTTCGTCAGATTTCTAAGCGCCAGCTTTAGCTGATTATGCGTAATGTCACCGACGAGAGTGAAGTTTGAGTGCGCCTGCATGAGGCAGCGCCGCGGCGCGTCTTCCTTTTTACGATAATCAAGATCGACGGCGTCGAGCCGATCGTCTCGCGATGATACCTAGCATCGAATCTCTTACCGCTTATTTTCAGTGTGTTATTTTCGTGGCCACTCAAGCTGTTAAATCCCCATCGCCCTAAATGCGGCGCATAATGACAAACCTGCTGCGCGACGATGCATCGCGACGATCTTTTTATAGGTCCGTTTTATTCAATCAAACACCAAAATTCTTTTAACAAAATGCTTTCTTAAATTTCTTTGTCTGTTACTCAACGGATAAAGAGATTTCTGATAAATAATAGAACAATTAAAAAGATCATGATATTTCGGTATTAAAAGAAAAACGCGGTCAGTACGTCAAAAAATTTATTGCAAGAAATTTAGGTATCACATATTCCAATCTTAATATTATTACTTCTGTTTGAAATACAAATTTTCTACGTAACACGTTATTTTATGCTGTTACACTCCACTAGAGTCAAAATAGATAACTCTACGTTATTTACGCAATGCATTTATTCTATGTACTCTTCCGCGTGTCTTCACGAAGATTTCAACGAGATGTTTTGAATAGAGGAGGTTGCCACTTATTCTTCTTCTATGCAATTAATTATAAACTACAAATACTTAAACGTCCAATATATAAAATCTTTCGACGTGAACAAAAAGACGATGACAACAACGAAGGGGCTCGCCGACAATCGGTGTCTTCTCGGTACCAGTCAAATAAATTCGGTTCCACTCTCAATCCGAAGAAATCTCACGAGCCATTAAACGAAACGGATATACGGAGAAAATAAAGACGTCGTCGCGATTTGGAGGCAAACACATTTGGGGACATGCGGGGGTCGGCGTAAACCTCTGGCGCCGTGCTCCTACAATAATGAAGACGAATAGCCGCCACATAAACATGTCAAATATGTCAGAGTGAATGAAAACTGCAATTTTACGAGCGAACGTAAAAAATAAAACAGTCTCTTGTGAAAATTTCGGTGTCCTACAAATCTAGTTTATCATGTTTTAATGTTTCTACGTATGCACGTAGTCACCTTCTAATTTTCTAATCTTATGACCGTACAAAACTGCAGTGATGCGAAAGAAGCAATAATTGATGATAAAATTTATGAAATTATGATAAAAATGAAAGATGAAAAATTACTATTATTCTTTAACTTTTAATATAAACTTTCTCATATTAAAGAGACGGAAAACTTGCAGCTTAAAAGAATTATTTGTCACGTGTGTGAAATGAGGCAAGAGTTTCTGCGCGAGGAATAAATATATTAATCCTCACTCTTGAGAGAGAGAAGTATTTATAGAGATTATAAAATTTATCGCCACTCTCTCGAAGAAAGAATTTTTGTAGCGACTGAGATTCGATTTCGGATCATGTGGCAGGAAGTTGCACATTCGGCTCCGATTATATTATTCTGCCATTCTAAAAATACGCACCGCCGGCAACACTTAGCCGCAGGAATGCGTTAAGCGAGACTTCCTACTCAGCATTCGGCGTACTAGTTACTCAGGCATAATCTACCGCATATAGGTTACCGAAATAGGTTACCGAAACCTGACTGTGCGAATATCGAGTCATCTGTGAAAGTTCAATTAATTCCGAAACCTCTCCGCGTGTCGCCGCTCGTTTACGCAGGAAGAACGATCCTCGCTCGCACGTCTTTAAATTGTCTATAATTAGGCGCCAGTAGCGCTTAGATTATGCTAATAGAACATCGTTTTACGTACAAGCCGATCCGGTTGAGATAATATTATGATGACGTTAGTCTACAAGGCTGATGTGTGATCGATCGTTCGTCCCAATTAACATCCTGCGATATTTCCTTTTTTATAGGAGCAAAGTAATACTCTTCTCTTTTTCACAAAATTGCTTTCGTCACGCTTGAATGTATTTTTCATTTCACACAAACATGATCAGTTAATATGTAACATAACACTTTGATCTGAATCTGACAACCGGAAATTTATAAAAGGACAATATGTAATGAAAAACGAATTCTTTTACAGCATACATTATAACATTTATTATAATTCTCTAGAAAATATAAAATATATAATTAGTTGTTATCTGCATCGTATTAAAAGCGGAATAGATAATTTGATCAATTTCTCTAAATTTTTAGTTTATAATATTTATAATATTATTATTAGAATCCTAATTAATTTAAAAGTTTCTTTGTTATTGCTCTCTATTTAATTTATTTAATATTCAATTTTATTCGCTTCAAATATGAGTCTGCTTTATAAATTTCTCCGAAATTTCTATTCTGACTAGCATGCCGAATGACATTAACTATGTGCCGGTGCATTAACCTTTGTCCAAAATATATGCATGTATTTTAAGAGAATCTCTCCACTGTACATGTATATATAGATAAAGCTACGCTCTCTTATAAAAAATTCTTATCATCATAAAAAGACTCCATTATTGTGTAACACTTTTTTATTACCTCGTCGGAAGTCTCACCGTCGACCGAGAAAGCATCGTGGATTAAGGAAGGAAAATAAATACTGAAACAGTCTGATTTAATCTGTCTCACAAAAATCAATAAATGTTGGAGATAAACTCTAAAAAATTTTTGTAAACTTATCTATGTGAATTTTTATGGATTATAAATATTATATATTTCTAATTAAACATTTTAACACACAGTTGTCAAAACTAATTAATAGAAGAATATTGAAAATGAGACTTCTATATAAGTAAATATTTAGTATCAAAAATACGAGAATAAAATTTGTTAAAGCCTCAGTCACATAATAATCAGTGAACTTTTTCACCTTTTACGGATTTTTTCATTTTAGTCTTCATTTCTAGTCCGGTGTGAATCTCATAGAATGTCACCATTTCGTGCTTCGATGGAAACTATAGTCTTTCGTGAATTGTAACGCAAAAATTGTCCATTACCTTTCAATTTCTAAGAAGAAATTATGCGATCGACCTCAGTGATCGGGAACTGGCGGCGCGATGTTCGTGACATGTGCCGGAACATATTTACGAACAATTTCGCCCACGTTTGATATACGAGTTTGACATTGAGGCTGCAACCGGACGGCCGGCCTTAATGGCGCGGTAAATCACACGTCAATATATGTTAGTCGCGTTGCGCTTATGCCTTACCGTTAAAGATAGCAGCAAAAAGGGAAGGACGAGTGGCTGCATCTTGACGGATTTTCGCTCTTGCGGCCTCACTGTCGACGCATTTCGCTACTGCTTCCGGTGAGATAGTGCACACTTTTCTTTCCGCACTGCACGTTTATTCTTACGTCATTTTTCACTGTTTTAAATGCTGCTTGTTGCGCTATCGGTAGAAGATTTGTCGTTGACTAGATGTGTTCAGCAATCGAAGTTGTTAAATTGTGAAAAAAATGTTCCCATTAAAATATTCTAATTTTTTTAAATATTGTGTGGATTATGGATATGCGAATATTATCATAAATTGTATTTCTAATGCTAGTATTTTAAATAATTTACAGAAATTAGATTTTTTTTAAATTGAGTTTTCTTAACTAAGCTTTTTTAAATTTTTTGTTTTAATCAATTTCTGGTAATAGCGTTTATTCAACAATATCGTAATGGAAGGTTAAATATTAAAATAATATTGTTTTAGAATGTAATAATAAAAAAATGTAAATACTTGGAATCTTTTTCAGTAAATAAATCAACACGATTAATATTTTTATAACTGTTTATGCAATTATGTCGCGGAATCTGCGATATGATCGAATCTTTAAGTTATTCCTATGATATTTCGTGAACAGTGACGATAACAGTATTATCATTGTAACATTCCAGAGATAAAACCTCATGAACATCGGCACGAATCGCGTGGAATGCAATTACATCATCGTCTCTATAAAGTTCCGACTATCCGCAATTTTACGAGTGCTTGATTGAACCCTAGCAAATTCACCGTTGCATTAAATGATATTGCTTGATAAAACGTCAATTAAATCATTTATTACATATCTCAAATTTGTTCACAATTACTTTTTTACTTGTATCTTTTTGTCATGCTTTTCTTATAAAAATAAAATTCAAGGATGCTTTAAACAATGAAACTACATTTTAAGAAATACACATTATAAGTTCGCCACAAATATGATATTATAGATAAAGTAAAAACAAGATGTACCTAGTTATTAATATTTTTTAACAATATTCCAAACAAAGACATTTAATATTTTAAATTTAAAAGATTAGACAAGTATATTTTATTCCTATAAAAATAGAAACAGTACAAATATTTGAATAAAATGATAGAAATTGATAAATTGCAACATATTATGACATTTAATAATAAAATAACATAACCTGTTATTTATTTAATTAATACACGGAAAAAAAGACTTGGTTGAGATAAGAGAAAAAATGGTCGCCTTGACCAAGACTTGGTCGAGGCGACCATTTTTTCTCTTATCTCAACCAAGTCTTTTTTTCCGTGTAGCAAATTAATTATGACTTGTTTATAAATGACGTTTGACATTCAAACCAATGTTGTAGCGTGACGCTGAAGAAGCTAGCCGATGCGAAGGAAATTGGATATTAGAGAAGTCATCGGCTGGCGTGCATGTGAGCGCATATGCACGTATAATGCTTTCATGCTCCAGTTGCTAGTGAGCGTTAGACAAGAACCTATATTACCCGTACGTCGACCTGTCGAAGGTGGAGTAGCCCGAAGCTAGAATTATCCGCAGATTATACATATACCAGAGAGATTTAACGCATTTCATTACGTATTTATACACATTAAAATTGATTAAGATTATATTCTTAAAATCTTCTAACTTTAAATAGATATGTCTTCCGTTTATTTTAATTCAAAGCAAAATCGATTCGCGTGACATTCTGTCATCAAAGTCAGTAAACGGACGACGAGAATTTTACACACGCGGACTGCAGATTACAAACGGATCGTAAATATCGATCGCTCTGAAATGGGAAAGCCTGCTCCCGCGCAAATCTACGCGTTGCGTAGATAAATTGCCGACAAAGGCTGCGCAAAGTCGCGTCGCCAATTATATACGAGTGCGCTTGCATAATCGCGTACGATAAATTTGCGGCAGTCGACCGTGCCGGTTCGAAGTACCGGAGAATTTCAATTTTTGCAAGGAACAGAACTCTCGCGGACGGCAGAGCATTTGCGCTCACCGTCCTGCTGCATATATTCTGAAATGCGATAGTTCCTCGCGATAATGTCAATGCACCGGTGAACCGTCGCGTAACCCGACGCACGTTGTTCCGTGAAGAACATATTTCACAATATTAAAAAAAGACTGTCGACATTATTGACACTCGAAACGGGATTGCGGCGTGCGTTATTTACGTGCGCGCGACCGATGCAAATTAGCCCGCGTGAGATATGATCATTAAATCGCGTACGAATTGCTCATTAAGTTTACAATTATTACTGATTCGAACGCACCACGATTGCATCGCTCACGCCTGCATGGCGAATAAATTGCGCGTGCATGATAATTTTATTAACATTTTGAGCAAAGCATGTAGTTTACATCTCTCGGGTGAAAACTAGTTATCGTACTAGATAAAATTGGCGATTTTATGTATTAAAATATCTCATAATCCGTTGATAAATGCAGTCTATTTAACTAGTACTACTGGTTATTTTATTAATCGTAGCATTGCATTATAATTTGTGCAATAAATAGTGTAAACATAATAATTATTTATTAATATTTTGCATGTGATTTTACCTATTCTATCAGAATATATTCAAGAAATATATTTCTTTAGAAATTGTACTTTTGTATTACTAAGAGCTTACAATTTTTATATAACGAATATCCTGTTATGAGATTTTTTTACGTGCATGTTGAAAATACCATACGATTGTTCAACGTACGTGTAAGAGCCCTTGTTACGAGTTAGAAAATTATTTGCGTGCGTTTCTGTGTGTATGTTTTCTATCGGGCCACCGTTTATTGGGAGTCTTACTTTATTGCAGAGAAAACACGTCGCCATATCGCGGCGAGATGGGGCATTTGAGGGAATCTTACGCAAGTCGCGATGTACCGTTTATTTTTACGATTATCGAACCCCGTCAGCATTACCACACTATAAATACACGTTTGCAAAAGGCGAACCTGTGAACAAGCCTGCGAACAAGGAGTCATTTTCGTCCGAGTGGAACGTACCTAATCACAGTTTTGCGCGTTGCATATTTTCAATCCCGGCTTCGTTATCCCGGCTGCGTTCGCAATTATACCGGCTACGATAATTACAAGTACGGAACTAGACGTATTACTCGTGTTGTAATTGCCAAATTTGATGCAAATAAATTTTATTTAACTGATTGTCATGAAATGTCTAAGGTGTTATGCAGGTGTTATTTTAACGTTCGTGCAATTTATTAATAAAATATAATTATTTTTATTTAGTCAGATTTATACGAAGTTATAATTATTATTTGCGAAAATAATTCAATTACATTTTATATAGTTATAACTCTACATTAAAAATCGTGTATCTTTTATATATAATAATTTTAAATTTCAAAAGTATTATTGTTAATTTTTCTTAAATATATTAGAAGAGATAATTACATTATCTTACGCCTGCATTTTTAATTAAAAACGAAGATCACGTCAAATCGTGATCATTGTGACTACTTGACTGACCTGTTGCACCGAGTTCGGACTGTACGTGAAATTGTTGACAGAGAATAAACACACTAACCAGACACGTCAGCTAATATCAACTCACATATCGATCACAGAATACGGCTCTTATTTGCAAATTTGCAGAGCAAATTATTATCACATCGTAGAGATTCATCTCGATTAATCGCACTGTAATTACACAATTATCCCGAAGGCGTTTTCTTCGGTTTTGTAAGCTAATAGACTTGTCGCCAATTAGTTCACCAGCTGGTTGGTTCATCAACGCCACCGATCGACAAACAAAACATTGTTCATCAGTGTGGCAATTGCAAAATATCTTTGTGGAATGGCTGTATGGGAATTTATATCCAGTTTACATCCAGTGTTCTCCCCCCCCGATAATTTTGTTTTTCGATATTATCTCGCGTGTAAATCTAAACGTATGTAAAGCGCAAGAGGTGCATATTGCAGGCTAGTGAGCAGATCCCGAGAGTCGAGTTTCTCTGTCAGAGGTGTTGTTTCGTACTGACGGCTCCTGTCGGTGGAGGACCGATTTTATACGCCCGCGTAGAGTCGCGGAACCGAGCTTTGGGCGCCTCCGCCACGGCGCGTCACCTGGCAACCAAGTATGAAGACGTTATTTTAATAGATGAAAATATCGCTTTTCTTCGTTTCGTGACGCAAATCTTTAAATAATACAGAAAGAGAGTTTGACAGAAATTAATTAATCTGTTATATTTATTGATTCAATTGGAAAACGGCCAAAGCGATTCTGTGAATACAAAAATATCGAAAGAATTAGTATTCTATGTCAATACTTTCAGAGTACAAAGCCTTTTTTGTTTGTAACATATACAGAGATTTATTAGCTAAATCAATTAATTTTTTCTAACAAAAAGTTTACTTAAATCATGTTTTTCCAAAATTTAAGTACTTTGATAAGCCTGAAATTAAGAATCTTTTACAATAAAATTGTTATCCTTTTAGTCTTTTAAAATCTAAAGTAAATTAATAAAAATAAGTTTTCGTTTCTTTATAAAATCTAAAAATTTTATTTTATGAAAACTTAATACAAAGAAAGATAGGAGTAAAATTAAAATTTTTTTATTATTTGAAATGCAAAATAATTTTAAAGCATCCAATAAAGTCAAGGTTTAATAATTCGATTTAATCCAAAGATATAATCAGAGATAAATATATAGATACGTTGTTTATGGTATTACGTGATATTATGATTATAGCGAAGTCATTTAACTTAATTTTCTTCCCGGAATCTTATTTTTTCTTGAAAAGAATCGCTTGAGATCAACGATGACGAGATTTCGAGCAAATATATGACAAAGGTGGGACCTGACTGGTTTCTCTGTACTAAAAGAAAACGAAGAACGTTCCTAGTACATCGTACAACCGGTCGTACATCAAATCTCGCTGCTGCGAAACATCAATATGATTTATGACTGGTTAACTGCTCATTATTAGAATCTTATAAGAGACAAATATCTTCTTAGATACGAATATATACTTGTGTGTATGTACATTACTGATATATTCTTGGAAACATTTCTCGAAAGATTAAAAGACACCGATCTACATTGAAAATCTGCATAAATCTACATAAATCATTTTCTAAATTCAGATGTTGGGAAAATCGCAATTAATTGTGAGAATCTACGTACTTTCAACGGTTTCAGGAGGAAGCGATGACAGCAACTGAAATTGATAACGGACGGGTGACTTTCGCCGGAGTATAGTTTAACATCTTGTTTCGCAGCCTAGATGCGTTCGCATACAAGACAGCCTGTAATTAGCGGTCGCTCCGGCAGCGGTCTAATACATTTCCACAAGTATAAATTATCGAGTGGCGCTACGTAGATAGAATTAGCCACGTCGGTCTGTCGGCTGATATCGCTAAATTGCCGCGTTCCTAGAGCAAGGAGAGTGCGTCCAGACTGCATCTTGCCCCTTGTATCATCGTCGTTCATCACCCTCCGTTCCATTCGCTCACGATACTATAAATAAATATACCGGGTCACCCTCTCGATCGCACCCGTCGAAGTATGAGAAATAATTTTCGTATACGATAACAGAACATTCTTCCGAGGCAACGACCATTGCACCCGTCTTGCGGAAACTCGTAGGCGAAGTGTAAATATACAGAGAATTTGAAGCTACAGTAAAATTGAAGTTATATTTTAATTCGAATGAACTAAAAGTAAGACTAATAGAGTGCTAACAGCATATATGTTATGAGTACCTTCTTCTGTAGAATAACGCACATATATTCTATATTATTTTACACTGACATTAAAACCGTGTGTAATGTCTAGCACGTTAGAAATCTAACATTTAAAATTAATAATAGAAAGTAATATACGTATATATAAACAGATATAATACATTTCAAAAATGTTTAAACTTATACTTCGATAGAAACAAATAATCAGAGAAAGGAATAGTGTGACTATAGTATTTTATTACAAGCAATAGCGATTATGATAAAGAATCTGTTTAAGCTACTTGATTATAGTTATCCTAGCGTAATGATGCTAATTAACAAGATTTAAATATTTATCAGATCCTCTCTCGACACATTCAAATGCCAAGCAAATCGCAATGATTCGATGTAATACGGTGATTATAGCATGGCAAGTGGAGCTAATTGCACGTACGACTCGAGTATAGCTACCTGCTTTTTTGCCTGCACCGCTCGCAGTGTCATTGACTCGATGACACCATTCATCGGGATCATTAACGTTGCGTCATAATTGGTCGATTCAGGCGATAACGATCGGTGTGTGTGTGCTTTCAGCATCGAACAATGCAGCATCGTAAGTGCTTTGATGCTTTGCGAGCGCGCGAGCTTTCGTCGACTCGACGTGATACGGACAGCTCGCGGATCAGCATCTCGCTTTAATTCGGCAAAAATTATTATTTTGAGCAGCAGATATACATATTTTACGGCTAAATCACGCTCTTTCTGTGCCATTAGTTATCTGATATAATCATAAAATTCCGCGATCACCATCTTGTCTGTCCCTACAGAGACGATTAAACCTCCTCGAAATTGTATTATGCAACTTTGAGAAATATATGGGCCCGTTGCTCCACGCGGTTGCTCCAATTTTTATGAAACGCCCGAGGAGACTGTTATTTATTAACGCGCGGAAATAAACGCGCAATTCATTCACTCTAATGGCATCATGGTACATTCATAACTTATCGGCAAAATCCGCTTCACCGCCGCGCAATGAGCAACGGTTTAATATTAGGCGCTGATCTGCACGTCCGTGCATTCTGTTACGTAATTGGTGAGAAGAGCGAATTTTTGCGCGAATTATTACGGCCGTCTTAACTGCGGGAACGCGAAAATTTCGTAACTATACGCAACTACGATTAATCCTTATAATAGGCACCTACGCCGCGTTATATGGCGTTTTAGATACTATAAAAGATGGCAATGCGCACACCTCGCGATCCCGATAACGCTCGATAATACGTTTCTATATATATAAAATCAACGTAGCATAATGATGCCGTAAATCAACGGCGAGAAACCTTAATCGAGTTTTTCTTAAAATTTTATTTGCCATTAGCGTTAGAGTTCTCAATCTTCACTCCTATTATAGCTGCACCTATAATGCTTATAGTATTCACAGATAAAGAGTTCACATTAAACTGTGTTGCAATACAAACGTTTTGCTAAAGGCTAGAGTGCGAATAATCCAACTGCATGATAACTCCAATGCGAAAAAATTTTATTAATGTACAATATAAATTGCAGAAGTAACATACAAGCCTAACTAATTAACGTATCCTTATCTGACCTGAACTAAATACAGATTTTTAATTTAGTGACAACGCGTATACTCGATCGTTCGCGTATTAGCTTCACTAAACTTATGTTTTACGTGTGTGTTGATTAAATGTCTTGCAAGCACGTGCATTAATATAATTATAGAATTAAACACAAATAAATATTTAATAGATACTAGATAACGAAAAGCGCGAAATTGAGATCTCGATCATATCTGCATACCTATTCTCGTGCCAAGCCTCGACTCGCACGATGGCGATACATCTTCATTCCGATCATTGATCGTGGCAGAATAAGGTTTCGGTGGCATGGCAGAATGAAGTCTCTACCGCGCGAAAATATAGTCATAAGCATCGTGTGAATTTCTAATGTCTCTCTCCTCGGTGCTGCACATCGCGATGCGCGTAATGTTATAATTACTTAGTACAACACTTGCTTGATGGAGTACCACGAAAGAACGTTTTCCACGATCCAATCGTTCAAAGATTTTTTTTCCACGGCGGGAACCCAGAGCAGCAATTGCTTTTCAATAAAACCGGCGGTTACTCATTGAGATCTCGCGATTCGTGAGAATCATGCCCCGTAGTAATTTTATGTTATCGCTAATGCGACGGTACACTGTGGTTAGCGTGCTATCGCAAGTCCGTCCCCTTCTAGCTTTTTAAATACCGCTACCTGTTCTCCTATCATCATCCGCGTGGAGGATACACTTATATGATTCGATATCGATGAAACGAGAAGTATCCTCCATCTTAATTTTAATCAGGTAATTCAGAAAACGGAAATTCTTTTTGCTGATTGTACTAGCTCTTATCCGAACATTTGAGGAATTTTGAGAAGCTATTATTTCCGATTAACATAAATCACTCGTTTTAATTAAAATAAAAATGTTATTTGAGAAATTAACGTAACTGGGCGTTGCATGTGTAAATAAATACAAGGTACTTAGCTTTTGGAAAGTTTCACCTTTTCTATATTAGAAAATGATTCTGTAATATAGAGAATCTAAAATAATGAATAAGCAAGACATACGTGAATTTACTTTCTGAGACATGTGTTTAAAAATATGTTTTATTACAGTTAAAGGTCCTCAGAAGCAAAATGTAGATAAGATTGTTAAAAGAGATCCTTTTAATAAACATAAGATAATTTGAAAGATTAATACAATCAAACGCTGTCGAATGCTAATGAGCAATTTAAGCGAAATAAATTAACTGATATTAGAATAACGCTGAAGTGAAACGTGCGATCGAGAATTGCATAAATTAATCCTCCACCCCACCCCATCTCTTCCTAAAACTCACCTCGCCTCTCCCCACGCCCATCTATTATTAATTCGCAACTCCCTCATAAAGATTCAGGTTCAGGAACTTAGTGCAACTCGCCTGGTGAATTATGTAGTCGGGTGCCACCGGCGCCAATGTTTAGAGGCGGCTATCACGAACAGATTTACGCATAATTCGAGCGTGTAATTCCGCGCTTTTAACGAGGTAACGGTCGAAACCGTGCGTCACTCTTAATCCGCCGTGTCTGGTAAATGCCTTTTAATCGTGATCTTACGTCGCGATCTAGCTCGCGTCGAAACGACGCTAATACTCTCTAACAAGCATTTTTAATGGGCTCGCCTGTCGTGCGCAGCTATTTTCCGCGGCTGTCCTAAAATATTGCGCGCCCCGATACTATCGCGATCGTTAATTAATGAACGGCGATGAAACGCGCGCGCCGAAGCTGCAATGTACACTTCGCTGATATTAGATAGAGCAGAATTATTTTCATTTCTAGGAAGAATATAATCTTGCATCTTATCGAAATTAAATCGCTGATAGGATAGCTGCAGTAGCACACGGAGCAATGCTACGATGTAACGCTATAATATATGTAAATCGGTAATAGCTTCTAAGAGGAACTAATATACTTTTTTTCTTAATTTGATGCTATATAAGCGCTATGAACTTTCACGTCTACATTTTACCTTGCCGAGTATAGCTCCAGGTGACAAATAAATTGCGTCATTGCGTCATTGGTTATACGAGGAAATTGGCGAAATCTTTCGCGGGTGATGGCGGAATGTACAATTTCCGTTTCATAAGATAATATCAGCCCTTCCGAACCGCATGACAGATGCGTTGGATCACAAACGACCAATAGATCGCGGGACACCGGTGTTATTTGGAAAATTACTTGCACGGCTTGGTCCAAGATCCGGTTCGTATTGTAACGATAACGGCATATTGTTGCGACGTAGAATACGGAAGCCTTCCGGCAAATGTGCAGCAACTTGTTATCACAATGCAATATACCTGCAATTTGACTTTTACTCCAGTTCCGATTAGCGGAACAATTATATCGTTAGTCGCATGCTTTGCAATTTATACCGCAAGTCATGATGCAATTGAAGATAATTGCGACATTTATAACGGCATTCTAAATATCTGCTACAAAGTTGTGAGATAGTAAACTTTAAAGAGATTTCACAAATCGTAAAATCAAATATATGTAATATAAGTAAGATCTAATATCAACGCAAGCTCTCAGATGTTTTCAAATATCAGTTCGAATATTTTAAATATACTTTTTCTGAAAAAGTTGCGACATTAAATCGTCTATCCATATAATCGTATATATAATCTTTCCAGCTCTTGATGTATGATACGGCATAATTTATAAAAAAGTAGCATCGATAACATCATTGTAAATGCACCTTTTGACTAAATGGATAAGGAATAAGTACAAGATATGTCTGACTAGTTGCACGCCAATTAACTTTGAAAACATTTTATTTCAATTAAAATCTGAAATCTTTTTAATTATTTCTAATTATGCAGTAAAGAAAAACGCGCGATATTAAATTTTATATTTATCATGTACATAGTAAAAATGTATGCAAATAACGTCACTTTTATTTATTGCGAAATAATTTCATCTTATTTGAATCACTCTTCTCTCAGCATCTCGGACAAGGTAGATCAAAATTCTAATTTCTTCTTCCATTAAATTCTTCTATTAAAGGAACATCCGGTCTCGCCTTAGAAAATAAAAACATAGGACTTTCCGCGTGACCACCCACGATAGCAACGTAAGGCTCTCTCGGTTCTTGACCAATGGTCTCTGTGTAGAAACGTTCCGCTCGCATCTGGTCGATCTGACAGACGCCGAAGAGTCTTTGAAGCTGATAAATCTCGCGTTTCTTTAAGACACCCGCCGCGATTAGCAATAAATCCAAATGGTTCGTAACTGGCTATCAGAGCATCAGGACGTCTGCCTGCGCAGATGTCCTTGCAGATCGTGGCGTTTTTATAATGAATAATATAAGTATATGAACGAAACCTTTATGGAAAATTACATTACCTTAATTGTATCAGCTATATGAGTTTGTAATAGTACGTTACAAACTCATAGCTGATACAATTACTCAAAGAAAGCTAAATAAAATTAATGAATAAAATTCAACAAATATGAGCACATACGTATATAACGATAGATTTTCTTTATATCGCTCTATTTCATATCAGCATATCAGCACAAAATATAATAAAACTAACAGATTTTTAGATAATATTTACCTAAGTAATTAAAAAATAATATTTATATCATAAAAAGCAGATCTTGAGTCATTATTCTGCTACAACATAACGTCCTCGTGCATCATAAGACATTTTCCATTCAATATTATTTCGTGTTCCTACATTAGAAAGAAAATTTGTTATTTTTTAACAATATCTTGGACAAATTATCATATTTTGTCGAATTAAATCACTAGATTTCTTGCCTGGTATTTTATGTTTTAAGTGCGTAATGTAAAGTAGAAGAAACACCAACGCAGAAATTACTGTGAATATTGAATATATTTGTAGAGTCAACGCACCACCAAATTTTTTCAACAAAATGCTCCCTACAAAATTACCAACAGCCATACCTGAAAATATAGTGTAACTCATTTTACACATTAATATATACATATATACATGCTTTTTAATATAATTAATATAGTTATTTATATTATTCGTGTAATCTTTTTTTATTATAAATTGACTTTTGATGTAAAACAAGATTTGAAAGTTTACCGAGACCCTCTTTCATCGCTCCCATTATTCCTTGAACAGAAGCATAAGTACCAGGCAATAATATTGAATTTGCAAACGCTACTATTGTTGCATGAGAAAGTACATATGATGGACCCTGCGTTAAACATTCTGTTAGAATTATCCACCATGGTGTCGGTGCTATAGATATTAATGCCATTCGTATTGCATAAGATGTAAGAGAGAGAATAAAGGTGTAACCATATCCTAATTTTTGTAATATTTTACCTAAAAAAATATATATTTAATATTGTGAGAAGCGTAATATTTTAAATTATTCAATTGCTACATTTATGTAACAAATCATAATAAGATAGTATTTAATAGTACCAAACAAACAGAACATTATCCCACAACCGAAAATTCCCGCGGCTAGTGTTAAACCTTCTATTAATTTAATTTTGCTCATGTAACCGGTCTTCATAGCAAGATCTTCTTCATACCTAGTAGAATAAATTAATTGAATAACATGACAATTAAATTTGTCTAAATTTTTACGTTTTGATTTTTTATGTTTAAATTTTAAATAACAAATAAACAAAAATACTTCGATATAGTAACGTAAGTGTACCATAACAAAAAATAAAGCATGTATCCATCCAAGGCACCGACAATGGCAGCAAAACACAACATTACAACAAAGGATTTGTATTTCAAAAGTGCATATACATCTGCTAATATGTTTGTCGACGTTGATATACGCGGCAGCTGTAATACAAATATAAAATAGAATATGAAAACAAAAACTATGTGTTACTAACTTTAGTCTTCTTTTTTACTTGTTTTTCTCTCTTAATGCATTATAAAATTACCTCTAATTTTCTGCAGCAGATCAAATCGACACAAGAAAATACAAACACAAGAAGAAACGCTGGTGTGTAAGATGTGTAGGTTTTTCCTTGGGACCATGTATCTACCGTATATCCAGTTAAAAGTGCTGCTAAACTGTAACCGACTCCACCCCATACCCGCTGCTTACCATATTCCGTTTCTGTATTTTTACCTAAGAAGATAAACAGATATATTATGAAACACACATGCGCGCACTCAACACATAAATTTCTTCTTTATATGATATATTATTTATATCTAAAAATGTATGCAAAAATATAATTTTTATATTTATGTCGATAAACAGTTTTAAAGATATATAATAATTATGAAATTATTTACCTAATATCTCAGCACAAATTGCGTCAGTAATACATAAGAAAACATTAACACCAGTATTGCCAAGAAGCATTAAGACGACAAATCCCCAGAAGGTAATGGATGTGTACAGATGATTATCCTCAACAGAATTATTACAGGAAACGTTGCAATTATTATTTTCTGTTGACCTTTCTTGACATAATGGTAATTCATTAATATTTAATAAGCATGTAGTATTTGGTGAAATAATTGCTTCCTTTTCAGCTATACGGAAAGATAGCCGCGTCGAAAAATTTGTATCCTTGCATTCCCAATGACACATAATGCTTTTCATACCGTCATATGATGTTGAGGAATTCTGAAGTAAATAATAAATAGAACTTTTAAATATACAGATAAAAAAGTGTTTATTAATCATTATTAATAATAAGATATTATTGAAAATTTAGAGTTTAGAAACTCCGAAAATATTTAGAAAAAATACATTTTTAATATGTTTTATATAATATGTTAACATGGTAAAATTATAAAAAAGGAGATTAAATTCTAGTTTAATTTTAAAATACATATGTTGTCAAGATCACGATTTTGTAAAAAAAATTGTCTGTAAAATAAATGCATGAGCGAATTTACAAATTACAGTATTCTCTTAACATTACATCAAAAAAATATGCAATTGTAAGAAAAAATAATAACTTACATAATCTACGTCACAAGAAGGTAAAGATGCACAAGAAACATTTTGAAACTGATCATCTAGTACTATTGGTTCTTCCAATGACGGTAAAAAACATAACATAATGTAGGAACCACTTGAAATGACGAGTATAATCATAAAGATCAGTTTTTTCTTGGTGTAAAAATAATCCAGAAGAAAACCAACTATTGGTTTGACGATTATATATAGAATAGGACAAGTGATAGTAATGGTAGCCATTACTAATGGAGAAACACCGAGTTGTTTACCATAAACAGGTAAAAATGGGAAAATAGCACCTATGTCTAAAATAAGAACAATTAAATTAGCCTTATGTGTATATGTACAATAGCATAAATTTATTTTTAACATAATTTATTTTCAATATTTTTTAACTATAATCATAATGTATATATTCCTTAAATTTAATCCACATAGAAAGGAGTCAAACGCTCAATATAAGCAAAACTTAAGAGAAAATATGTAGGTTATTTACAAGTATACGTGTGCAATGCTTATCTTAATTTTGTAAATTTACGTTTTATTTTTAACTATCTGGTTTCCCGGGCTTGCTCGCGATGTACACAGAACCTCGATTTTTCACTTAAAAAACCAAGGGATAAAATCGGTAATCGGTAAGTGAAATATCGAGGTTCTGTGTACATCGCGAGCGAGCAATATCAAAATTCCCGAAAAAACGCCCGGGTAAACCAAGGGATGATGTCGCTGATCGGTAAGTGAAATATCGGAAAAACGGAAATGACTCAATAGTGTGAAACTCGAGTAGAAAAAGACCGGTTACGACATGTTTAATCCATGAAAACATTTATGCGGTCCAATTTGAAATTAGAGGCATTTAGTTATGATTCAAATTACGAATATCAATTTCATCCGAGAGTAATAATTGGGAAAATGGATGCAATATGTGATCATTGTCAAGCAAAAAAGTTTAAAACTTAAGCACCTAGAATGTGTTATTCATGCGGAAAAGTTAAACTACCGTCTTTAAATCAACCACCCGACACACTCCTTATGTTCGTCCACAATAAGGATATTGAAACACAAATGAAGTCGTTTGAAGAAAAACGACTCCCGGGCGAAGCCCGGGTAACCAGCTAGTTAGATATATTATTGTTTTTATATATATTTATATACTTCGCCCAGTGTATAGTATATAAATCTGCGTTAAAATTTGTAACTTATAAAATTCTATACAAAAAACGTTCTATACTTTTTTTCTCAGGCTCAATCATTTTCGTGTCGTACATTTTATAAAGTTTCAACTTTTATACATCTCAGAGATAATACACTATTTTCCACACCACTTCAGAGGTGTTAGGCGCGTTTTTTTTTAACGTGGTGTCCCTAGTAGGCCTAATCCACTGTTTTTCTATATAACGTTTTTTGAAGAGAATTTTTTAAGTTCCATTTTTTGTATTAACTATTTTTAATGATTTTTCACTAATTGTAATGCAGATAGGTGAACTAAACATGTATTTTATTTGTATATTATAAACTGCACTCCGGCAGAAATCACATTTCAATGTTACTTTAATGCTTGTTTTCCATTATCTATATTTTTCTATATATATTTATTTATCTGTCTTCTATAATGACGTTAATTTTACTTGTTTATTAGTTGATCATTGGATTTGTTTTTTAATCGTTAAAAACCTCTGTGAAAACAACATTGCGAGTTTTATTGCTCTCATCAGGAATGAGTATTGTTTGGTCCTTTGCCGAACCAATCCGTGAGAGAAAATTTGCCAAAAAGTGCATTTGTTGCCGAGTTCTGACTTATAGGACTTCTGAATATACTATATTTTTTGTTTTATTTCCCTTTGGTATCAAAATATATTGATTTTTAACGTTTCCTATTTTAGATAAACCAACGTAAAGTTGTCCGTGTGAGAAACACTCTTTTCTTAAATCTATGCCCACAAATTTGAAAGTTTGTCCTTGTGATTTATTAATCGTTAACGCAAAAAAAACTTTAACTTTTATTAAGAAAGAACCCTTTTTTACCGGTTATCGCCAAATTCAATACCAACCTTCCTTTAATGATACTCTATATAATATACATGTATAATGTATAACTTATACACTTTTCATGCAGAAATCGGTAAGGCAAAAATCGGAAATTCTTTCACCGATTCTCGCCAAATTCAATACCAACCTACCTTTAATATACTCTATCTATAAAAAAAAATTGCAGAAATCAAAGCAATTACATAGATTTTTTTAGACAGAAATCGGTAACTCCTTTATTATTAGCAATTTTTTGAATTCTATTATATTCCTCAGTTTTTTCTACCCCTATTTTATATATAATACTTTAAAATTTGGTTGATTAGGAAAATCTAAACAGGAAAAGTCATTAAGTACGACTCTTTTAAAGAATTTAAAATTTTAGATATCCCGAATTTTTTTTTCAAATTGGGTTGTAGCACAATGGCACATGGTTACTCAGGAGGACATAAGCTATCCACCAGTGTAAAAATTATTGGAATCGATTCAGTAGTTTCTAAGATTACCCCGAACAATAGTACACAAACTTTTCCTCTTTATATAATAGTAGAGACTAACAGGAAATAGATATTGGTTGGATAGTGAGAAATGGTTTGCATTTTTTGTAAACAAGAAAGGGCTGACATAAACCATTATGTTGAGGAGTGTAGGGAATTGGTAAGGAATTGGTTCGAAGGCTGCTTCTTTTCGTCGAATCACACGGACGCAAACTGATTCGCGTAGTATCTTTATTAATTTCGTATTAGTCATTGAGAAACTTATAAAATAAACTTTTCGATTCAGTTTAACCCGCTCTATACCTGCCCACGAGAAGTGGTCCAGTCACTACCACACATCCTATGTATATTACTTAAAGAAACATATATGATGTTTTCGTTAAATTAAAATATTAATAAATTAAAAAATTAGATAAATATTTTTATAAAATAAAATGTAATATTTATATTACGTTTTATGTTATATAATTCGTGTAATATTATGATTTACTTACTTGCCATAAAAAAGAAATAATGTGCTTTTAAAGAGAGATGTGTGTATTTGATTTTCATAATTTATATTTGATATAACAAATACTGATGTGCTCCAATTTTTGCTTCTACTTATACTTTTTTCTACTTCTTTACTTTCTACTTTGCACTTTTTTTCTAAAAACTTGCTAAATTAGCATTAATGTTAGAAACTATAATGTCATATGTAAGATTGAAAATGTATAAGAATATTAATAAGCATAAATATTATGTAGAATTTTCTACAAACATTTTATGCAATAACAATATATTTTAAATATTTGGTATTTTTTAAAATAAATAATATCGTCTCTGTAGAATGCAAAGAAATGCACGCAGAGTAACAATTAAGTGCACTTAAATAAATCAATTTTGCACAATCAGGAGTGTTAACACGTTATAAATGTTTTAATGTTCACTGATGAAAACTTTTTGAACCAATGTATCTACACAATGTATGCAATGTATATTAAAACTATTAAGGTGGAAGCACATAAAATTGCAGAAGCCATATGCGCATGCGCTATGGTATCTGCATTCTGCCCATGGCTTCTGAATTTTCAATCTACATAAAAATACATAAGCATAGTTTATGTAGATTGAAAATTCAGAAGCCATGGGCAGAATGCAGATACCATAGCGCATGCGCATATGGCTTCTGCAGTGACTTCCAGTGACTTCTGCATTCTGCTCATGGCTCCTGCAATTTTATGTGCTTCCACCTTTAATCGCATCGATACGACTGGACAAGCACACAAGTGTGACTGTTAACTGTTACATCATGCACGAAACAAATTCTTAAAACTATTCTCTGCAACATTCATTCCATGAAATATTGCCCGTTATCTACGTAAATGTACATACAAGTAAATGAATGTAAACTTTAACGTGTACATTAAAGTTTATCGTTCATCGAAGTTTTAGGAATTTGCCAATCAAGTGGCTCGCGTATGTACATCGTCGGTTTAACTTTCACAATATTATTTACAAAATTACTAAATTATAGTTCAAAAAGTATGATAAAAATAAATGATTTGCTAAAAATAATCTACTCTTTTAATTGATTAAAAAATCTACTACTAAAAGATATTTGTGATTACAAAAAAGATTACAAGAGAATTTTATTAAAACTCATAAATAAAGATAATTTTTAATATTATGTAAAACCTTAATTATACAAAATAAATATATATCTATGTAATTAAACGTGTATTATCTCTATATATATATATATATAAATAAACATACCTTAATACATTTGTTACACATATGCATATTAAATTTAATTGTCCATATTTACCGGCTTGTTGTACCTTGATTATCATCCAATCGTAGGAAAGCAATGGGAAAAAAATTGTATAGTTGTCTGTATTGAACAGTATTAACTGCGTGTGGTGATAAGACCATTTGTTATAAAAATAAGAATATTTCTGTATGCTAATAGGAATCCACACCATCTGATTAAGTATATGCATATTTTCAACAAAAATTTTCACATGTGGAAGCATTGTGCCGTTCCATCTTTATTACAGGATGATGATTTAACTGAATCCAAGAATTCATGATGTTTTATATTAAAATTGTGTATATTATTTGATTCATTTAAAGTGTGTTGCATAGTGGCCCACAAATCATTGAAATTAGTGGTTGAGCTAAAAAAAAACATAATCATAACATAATTATAAAATCAAAAAGTGTGTGCGCGCGCGTGTGTGTGGGAAGAGGGTAAAATTCCTTATTACTGCATGATATAATCATGCAGAACTGAATAGAAATACATTTACAGTAGTTTAAAATATTTAAAAAAAATGAAATATGTGTAAAATGAAATCTAAATGATCATTTCTAACTGACGTTTTGCAAATTTGTGTTTTTTAATAATTAGATTTGTAAACTGAACATAATAATTTCACTCATCTAACGCGTGTTATTTGAATTAAGATATCCGATTTCAAGATAACAAAATAAAATTATGATAAAGTTGTCTTTATATTAATCGCAATACAAAAATAAAAACAATAAAAAGATATAGTTCTATTAGAAAAAAAAATATTATTGACAACTTAATACCTCTGAAAAAGTGACACTATAACAGAATATAACTGTGCTTGTCATGCTCATTTTTTGAAATCATTGAAATCATGTTTCGTATATTTTGTAATATTTAAAGCGTGATACTTAGGTATTCTATTTCTTATGACTTACCTTTTATATTGAAATTGCCGATTAGAATACAGATGCCTTAACGATAACTGTTAACTATCGAGTTGTTACTCCCAAAATTATTCGATCGCAATCTTAGCACTTTGGGAAGTGATCGAAAACTGAAGCTATGGACATTTGATGTCACAATAAATACGTAGGTTAATAAGGTTTAACAACACATATAAGGTCGTTACTAGTTGACTAGGTCGACATCTAGTTGTTCGACCGTAACACATTATTATATATTGTAAATCAATTAAATCTGCAATATTCTTTAATTTATATTATTCCAAAAATACGAAAAAGGAAACAAACATGAAATTGTTTTCTGTAATTGTACTATTTTTTAACAAACAATTTAGCTCTTTGCCGTTTGCTAATGCCAATTACAATTTGCTAATGGAATTAATTCATTGTTGATGAATTTTAATTAATTATTTTTGCTCTGATTCTTAAAACTATAATACTATATAAATAAATGTCGCGATCTCTTCCGTGATTTTGTTTCAGCATTAAAGATAACAGGATATGTAAGTGGAAATATTTATTATAAATCAAAGCTTATACATATATGCATGTCATTAAATAACAATATATTTGCACCTGAGAGCTACAATACGCTTCGAAAGCTCCACTATAATATGCAACCGCGTGTATAATAAAACAATACCTATCTATATATATGTATGTATCCATTTGTGAGTCGATAATATACTTCTCGAATATTATTTAGATTAGACTATCTCTTGGCTTCATTCACACTGAATATAAAAGCATCGTTATCTTAGAAAAATTCTTCGTAGATGTAATATAGCGTCGCACCGCAAGTTGTTACAGCGTTTTTTAATTAAAAGAACCCGGGATAAAAGAAATGCGGTTTTGTGTTCTTATCGCGCGTGAATCGTACACAATCTTCTGGCTTTAGGTAGCGGACGGTTTAGATGTAACAGCAAAGTTTCGTATATTCGGCATTCGAGAGTGCATCTCATTCGGCATGAAATTATATTCGTCACATTTCCACTTTTTGCACGTGCACACGTAATATGCAATCGGCTTCGTAAATCCCTATGTATGTAACATACATAAACATATTTATATCATTTATTTTTTAAATTCATTTCTACGCTATATAAATTATCGATCGTTAGGAAATTATCTATCAATCTCGCCGAATACGACGTCCAGCGTACCAATGATGGCGACCACGTCGGCGAGAAAGTGCTTGGGCCCCATGTACTGCAGGCCCGCCAGATGAGCAAAGCCCGGCGCTTTAATCTTGCACCGATACGGCTTGCTGCTGCCGTCGCTAACGAGATAAACGCCGAACTCGCCCTTCGGCGCCTCGATGGCGGTGTACGTCGCTCCCGGCGGCACTTGGAAACCCTGGGTGAACAGTTTGAAGTGATGGATGAGCGCCTCCATGCTGCTCTTCATCTCCTCCCGCCGCGGCGGCACAATCTTGGCGTCATCGCATCGCACTTCCCCTTCGGGCATCTGATTCAAGCACTGGTGGATGATACGCAGCGACTGTCGCATCTCCTCGACGCGGATTAGATATCTGAAAACAAGAGGCATTGCGCCAAATAAGTTATAAATATTTAAAAGTTATATACATCGCGCGATGGCATTTTTCATTCATTTAGAATCTAAATTTTAGATGACTCTTTCGTGTATTATTACTGATGTGAAACGATAAAGTATAGTCGCAGAACAATAAGAATTAAATATTATTCTTAGCAAAGAATAATTGAAGGAAAGAAATTCCTTTTTAAAGGCTAATGCAAGTCGAATATAGATAGCAATGCGATTAAAAAGATATGTAAACCTTCTTTTTAAACTAAAAGATTTTTTGCCGTATTATCTACGTCCGACCGGGTATTTAATTATTTTTTTTCTTTTGATTTCTTAGTAATCTATTTTTTTCCTATGTTTTAATACCTTTAATTCTTTTAAATGCTTTTACCTGTCATAACAATCGCCGTTTGTGCCAACTGGGATGTCAAAATCCACCAGGTGGTAAGCGTCGTAGGGCGCAACTTTCCTCAAATCCCATTTTATTCCAGAGCCTCGTAACATCACGCCACTGAAGCCCCAATTCAGCGCGTCCTCCACGGACACGGAACCGATATTGATCGTGCGCTGCCGCCAGATTCTGTTGTCCGTCAGCAGATCCTCCACTTCGTCCAGTCGTCCTGAGTATTTGGAGGCCCAGTCGTATATGTCGTCCATCAAACCCAACGGTAGGTCCAAAGACACACCGCCGGGCCTTATGTAAGCTGCGTGCATACGGGCGCCGCTCACGCGCTCGTAGAACTCCATCAGCTTCTCTCGCTCCTCAAACAGCCAGAAGAAGGGTGTAAGAGCGCCAATATCCAACGCGTGCGTTCCAATATGCCCATAATATGGTTCAGAATCCTCGTGATCTCCCCGAAAAGAACTGCAAGCGAGAAAATAGTTTCTATCAGACTTGGAGAACGTCGAATCACAAGTTGATGAATGTATACCAAAGAAGGTATTTATATTCTAATATATTTCGCGTTATTGAAAGGGATGCGTATCATTTTTACCTCAAATGTACTTTGCGCGCAGAGGCACGTCTATGTTCAGCAGCTTCTCGATCGCCAAGGAGAAGCATTGTTCGTTGCACATCATGGAGACGTAGTCCAAACGATCGAAGTAGGGCAGCGCCTGCATGTAGGTCTTGTATTCGATCAGTTTCTCCGTGCCGCGGTGCAGGAGGCCGATGTGCGGATCGGCGTTGAGCACGATCTCGCCGTCCAGCTCCAGGATCAGCCGGAGCACGCCGTGGGCGGCCGGATGCTGCGGTCCAAAGTTAAGCTTTATATTCTGTATGGTCTGCTCCGCCATGGGGCCCATCGCCAGGGCGGATTCGTGATGCGGCGGGGTCCAGTCGAGCTTCTCCGTGGCGTACGCCACCGGCCTCTCCAACTGCTCGAGGAACTCCTTGTCCGGGTTCCATTGGTGGCCCTTGCGATTCTGGCTGCAAAACACAGGTGTTGTCAGTCGTGGCCCGTCACGCCGTACGGCGAAACAGACAGGTTATGTCGTTACGTAACGTGTGTAAGCGAATAATTTACGAGCTACGTTTAATGCGATTAATTTGACTCACACGTTAGACCCAACACTCTAGCCGCCATGATGCTCACATCGTTAATGCGACTGTGCGACACTTGCGACAGCTCGGTCGATCCTGACCTAACTTAATCCAGCATCCCCTCTGCTGTGTGCTTGACCAATCGGATTCGACTGATTACGGATTCGTAATAACAGAGAGAAGAATTCTTCTCTCTGGTAATAACAAGAACAGTCAGTAAATGGAAAACACTCCGTGACTCCGTGTCTCCTGGTGTCTCCTGCCGACCCTCCGACCCTTAACGTCTCCTGCCGATCCTCGAGCGTCGAGCCAGTAATAAAGTGAATCAGGAAATGGAGAAGATAGCATTTCTTACCATTTGCACCATGGTGATTTGCACGCTCCTTAAAGGTATAAGTACTAAATTATCATTTATACCTCACAATTTAAAACTAAAATATTACTATATTCTTAAATTTTATCAGATGGATTAATAGATCTATTCAAAAAACTTAAAACGTGGCAACAAATAGTATTCCTGATTATATTCACCATCTTGTCGTGGATTTTAACATACGTACATTATCGCTTTAAAAATAGGTAATATAACACATATACTCTACGTTTACGCGAGCGTTACTTCTGTAGTTTAACTTACGATATATCACTCGTTTACGCGGAGTAAATTATCGCAAGTTACTACAAAATCCCGTTTACGCGAAGGAATTATCGTAAGTTACTACAAAAGTAACGCTCGCGTAAACGTATTAATATTAACATACATTAATTATTACATATATACAGACATATACACGGTCTTATAGATTGCAACGATTATTTTCGATCCTATTATTTTGGCGTAACGGCACAAACGGTGAAGAGCTGCTGCCTATTTTTGAAAGGGACACACGATACATAAACAACAACACTGTCAATATACATCACATATATAATACACACGTTAATATCTCCCAACCAGATAGAAATGTGCAATTTATATAGAAATACGTTCGGGCAGTCGGGTGAGTTTCAACCAAATTTTCTTCACAATTATTGTATCTTTGTTTTTTCCGTATAGAATTCCGTACAGAATAAGAAAGTTTACAAAATACAAAGATTTTAACTCTCGAGCTTTTTAGATACAAGAATTTATGTCTAATCATCAGCTTAAAGATCGCAGAATTTTCGTTACTTGTTTTTCGTGAATTTGTCCATTATAGTACTTTTAGATGCAAATTTCAGCATTTTGAAAAGTTTCTTTACTATTGTTTATTTATGTATTTGTTGCATCTTATTTTGTACAGCTTAATCGCAGCGACAGCGACAGCAGTATGCCGCTTTATCTTTTTCGTATAACGTTCGTATAACGTTATCTTTTTCCAGAGAGAAGATGACGCGGATAAATCTGAACGTTCCTGTTCTGCCACCTGAGGAGCTCGTGACCGAACAGAAATCGCGAAGCCGCTGCCTCTTAACTCTGAATCCCAGGTGCCATGCGCAGATTGTAGGACGCGCGCATCAAAGAGCTCGAAAGGATAAGATGCGTCAAGGACGGATTGTCGTCGACAAATTGCGTGCTGCAAAGCTGCTGTAGCCGATGTGACCAGTGATCGCGGTGCATGTGCCAATGCTATAGGTGTTAAAAGCAACCCCTACGACGGACGCAGCAGCGAGAATTACGCGCAAACGCGAGCGCGATTATGTACATACAGAATAATTGACTAGCGAATTTTATTTAATTATTTTTTTGTTTTTATTCTTCCTGCGAGTTTGTAAGTGTGTCTCAATTTACTACCGCATAGCGCCTGTATATAATTATATATATATATATATATATATAAATTATAAATATATATATATAATTTACTATATATATATATATATATAATTTACTACCGCATAGCGCCTGTATATAATTTCCTTCGCCTTATGTAACTTCATAAAAGAGAACATAACACACACGCGGTTTACACACGTACACACAACATTACATCCCACACAGCACACTTTTTCGCAGGAAGAACCACAATCACAGTTTGATTTGTAAACAACGGTTCGTATGGTAATGATTAAAAGGACAAAATACAGTATACTCTTGCCACGTCCTGCCCTGAAGATATACCGACACGTTTTGAAGCTTCAATTTCGTAAAGACGATCCCGAATTGTATTGGCAATAATACAGACGAATTTTGCATAAAATTGATCTCTTATATCGTACGCATTTTAATCTGCGAGATTTAATTTATAACAATTTTCATAAGTTAAATCTTTCAGATTACGATTGCGATGTAATTCTAGTTTGTAGACAGTCTCCACGTTGTACATATGAAGTATAGTGCTAAAGATCTCTTACGAACAATAAGGATATCAGATATGTGCTCCTTAGTAACAAGATTCCTGAATGTTCGAAACGGGCTTCATTTGCTGTTGAATCCCGCTTTGGAAATGTATCGGCACATTTTCTGAAAAAGCGCAGAGGTAATCTCGAACTCTATTGGCATTGGCAATAATATAGATGATATCTTGCATAAATTCAATCTTCGCGACATCGTGTAATTTGTACAAATTAAGCCTTTTCATAGATTAAAAATATAACTTGGCTTCAAGATACTGCTCCGCATTGTACAGATGAGACGTGTTTCTAAGATCCGCGAACGATTTGTCGCAAGCCAAACCGGTACCGCAGATGTGTGTACACGCGCAATTATATACACTCGATGTACATACATTCCGCCTTTTTCGCGGTATTTTATAAAAAGGAGCAGATATTTTCTATCTCCAAACTGTTACTTGTTAACGTTAAATTTAAGCCTGTATCGAGAATTCTACACGCTGTTTGTTCCGACAATTTCCATTGGACGTGTGAAACGGAAAAAGAGAAATTATCGACTGATTTTACACGATTTTACGTCACGTAAACTTGTACTTTATTTTCACAAGTTTTACATATAGGAGTAGCACATTTATTTGTACTATAGCTATCGATTTTTGTGTTGTATCGATGCCATGTTAGGTTCTCTATTCCAGTGGCATGTTCTTTTCTATATGTATCTAGTAAGTTCAGTTCAGTCTTGTGTAAGCACTCGTACGTTGCACATCCTCGTATTAAACGTGTAAAAGTATAATCGTCGTTAATTACATATCCCAATCCTGTGCCTCCCATAGCAAAGTACAACAGGTTATGGGCCCAGGGAGGTCGAGAGAAGAGTAAAAACCGGGTTGTGTATCGACGTGAATACGGGCAGTGAGTCGCGATCGGTGACGTCGTGTGTAACTACCGAAGAAAAAGTGCGAAGATGCACGCGGCAGGCACGCAACATATTGATAAATTGTGCGACAACAATTACGAGGTATGGAGGATGCAGATGAAGAGCGTCCTCGTGTACAACGACTTGTGGGGTTATGTTTCCGGTACGATCGTAAAACCGGAAAATGCTGAAGCGGCAGCGGCATGGATAACCAAAGACGAGAAGGCGCTTGCGTTGATCGTTCTCGGCGTTTCGAAGACGGAGATCGGCCATATTCGAAAGCAGACAACATCCAAGGGAGCATGGGACGAGCTCGAGAAAATTCATAAGTCGCAGGGACCGGTCAGAAAGGCAGTACTGTATAGAGAGTTATACCAGTCGAAGATAAAGCCTGACCAATCGATGGCTCAGTTCGTTAACGAATTTCAACAACGTGCTGACATGCTTGCCGACGTTGGAGTGATTGTCCCGCCGGAACTTCTGTCGATAATGCTGTTGAGCTGCCTTCCGGAAGAGTTCGAAAATTTTCGCGTTGCAATCGAGTCCCGAGATGATATTCCTGAGGTAGGTGTCATCAAAGCCAAGCTGATCGAGGAAGATGCTCGAAGAAGAAGTAACGCCAGTGAAAATAGTGCTGCATTGTACTCTCGCACCCCGAGTGCAAATAAAAAGGGAATCCACGCAAAAAATAGTGGTGCAAGTGGTGGTAAGTTCCTTGGAAAATGTTTCAAGTGCGGCAAGTTTGGCCACCGTGCATCGGATTGCAAAACAAAGTCACCACAAAATAAAGCCAATCGCGCAGACACTTCTGAAAAGACTGAAAATGAAGATGTGCTGATAGCAACTGCGATGGCTTGTGAAGTGGAAAAGGAAGAATGGTGCATTGACAGCGGTGCGACGATGCATATGTGCAAAGACAAAAAGTTATTCGAAAGTATAAGTAATGATCCGCCATGTGGTATTCGTACGGCGGGGAAATCTGTTGTGATGGCTTACGGGAGCGGGAAAGTGAGTCTCAATGTTCCATCACGAGACGCCGCGAGTCGAATTGTTCTTTCAAACGTGCTGTATGCTCCGAACTTACGAAACAATCTGATATCGGTATCAGCCATTACGAATCGCGGTTATTCGGTAACGTTCGGGAAAGAAAATGCGATCGTATCGCGAAAGGACGGTTCCACCGTATTTACAGCCACGAAGAAAGATCGGATGTATGTTGAGAAGACGACGCAGCAACAAAGTGCTATGATCGCGGATGGTTCGATAACGACTCTGAAGTTGTGGCACGAGAGGTACGGCCATCTTAATTTCAACGATTTGCGCAAACTGAAGACAGAAAATATGGTAACCGGACTCAACATTCCTTCAGGAGTAACCGAGATTCCATGTGAGATTTGCAACCGAGCGAAGATACATGCATTACCGCATCGAACTTCAGAAACAAGGGCAAAGAACACACTGGAGTTGATTCATACGGACATATGTGGACCGATGAATGTCACATCGATGGGAGGCGCACGATATTTTGTGACCTTCATCGATGATAGAACCAGGTACATCGACATAGTTATGCTGAAGAAGAGAAGTGATGTCTTCGCCGCATTTAAGAAATATGTAGCCAAGGTAGAAAGAGAGCATGGTAGAAAAATAATAAAAGTACGCTCTGATAACGCGAAAGAATACGTTTCAAAGGAATTCAACCAGTACCTCGAGGCAGAAGGTATCAAGAGGGAGTTTTCCGTCGAGTATACGCCACAGCAAAATGGCGTGGCGGAACGAGCGAACCGAACAATTGAAGAAATGGCACGTTGCATGTTATTGCAATCTAAAGTTCCGACGTCGCTATGGGCCGAAGCTGTAAACACTGCAGTATTCCTGCGAAATAGATGTCCATCGAGAGCAACGGAAGACAAGACACCGCTGGAATTATGGAGTGGGAAGAAACCGGATGTGAGGAAGTTCAAAACGTTTGGTTCTCATGTAACTGCTTTAAAGAAGGGTCCTGGCGTGTCGAAATGGGATGCGAAAGGCGAAGATTTCGTGTTTGTTGGATACAGTACGGAATCGAAGGCGTATCGACTATGGCGTAGAGGTACTACAACCGTAATAAAAAGTTATGACGTCCGTTTGATTAAAAATCCACGTTTTGTAACTCAACAGTCACCAGAGAACGTAGAATTACCTCTCCAATCAGAAAGCACGAGAGTGGAGCAAGTAACGGACAATAACGACAGTGAGACTACAGCTGAAGATCAACTAGATGAAAATGAGTCAGAGGAGTCGAATCAGGACAAAGAACTTGTACAACCCCCATTAGAAAACCCAAAGAGAGGGCCAGGTAGGCCAAAGATCGTACGTACGGGTCAACCAGGAAGACCGAGAAAGGAGTACCAGACAGCAAACATCGCAGAAGTGGAAAACGACCCGCTAACCGTAGAAGAAGCTATGTCCAGTGTTCACAAAAACGAATGGATGGAGGCGATGCGAAGTGAGTACAATTCACTTATGGAATGTGGAACCTGGGAGCTTACCGACTTACCTCCAGGCAAGAAGGCAATAAGTTGCAAATGGGTATTTCACACGAAGAGACGTCAAAATGGTGAGGTGGAAAAATACAAGGCGAGATTAGTGGCTCGCGGATGCGAACAACGATACGGGATAGACTTTGAAGAAGTCTACGCTCCTGTCGCGAGGATGGAAACCATACGCACCTTGCTTGCGTTAAGTGTCGAGGAAGAATTACATGTACACCAAATGGACGTTGTTACAGCCTACGTCCAAGGTGACCTTTCAACGGAGATCTACATGGAGCAGCCATTCATGTTCGGAGTTCCTGAAGAAAAGGAACTATATGGTTTGAAGCAATCCGGCAGAGAGTGGCATCAAAAGTTGAAGAAGAGATTAAAGAGCCTCGGTTTACATCAATTAGAATCCGAGCCATGTGTGTTCGTAGGACTAATAGACGGTGAAATAGTGATCATAATCGTTATGTTGACGATCTGCTTATAGCATCGCGAAATTTGAAGATACTCAATACAGTAAAAATGAAGCTAAGTGAAAGTTTTAAAATGAAAGACTTAGGACAAGTGAACGAAATCCTGGGGATGCGCGTTGAACGTGAAGGAGCCACAGGGAGCATACGTGTTTCTCAAGAGGCGTACGTAAGAAGAATCATCGAAAAATTCGGTATGACATGTGCAAATCCGGTTTCAACTCCAATCGAAGCTGGTGTAAAATTATCACGCGAAGATGAAGCAACATCAAAGGAAGAAAAGGATGAGATGAGACAGATGCCATATCGAGAACTTGTCGGGAGTCTGATCTACCTAGCGAATACTACAAGACCCGACCTATCATTTGCGGCTAATGCTTTGAGCCGTTTTAATGCAAATCCAGGAAGAGTTCATTGGAAAGCAGCAAAACATGTAATCAGATACCTGATAGGCACGCCTAGTCTTGGAATCACCTACGTTTAAATCTGGCAAACCACTTTATGCCTATGTTGATTCCGACTGGGGAGGAAATGCTGACAACCGACGTTCCTGTACTGGCCTTGTGCTAACGCTAGCAGAGGGCCCTATCAGCTGGAAGTCCAAGCAACAAAAGTCAGTCACCCTTTCAACCATGGAGGCTGAATACGTTGCACTTTCTGAAGTGGTGAAGGAGGTTATACATACACGACGCCTCCTTAATCACATGAGCGGCGGAGTCTACGTGAACGATCCAACCTGTATAAATTGCGATAACCAAAGCGCGATAAAGTTCAGCAAGGAGAACGTCTATCATCAGCGGAGCAAGCATGTGGACATCCGTTTCCATTTTACAAGAGAAGCTCAAGAAGAAAAAGAAGTTATCGTGCAATATATCCCAAGCGATAAAAACCCCGCGGACTTGCTGACTAAATCATTATTGAAAAATAAATATCAAAATGCAGGGACATATTAAAACTAACTAATTGATTGTAAAGCATATATATATTTTTTTATTGTGTGTCGATAGGGGGAGTGTTGTTTTTCGAGTCAGTTCTGCATTAATCGCCACACATTCTGGGGATATCGACATATTCGATATATCGCATATAGCTATCGATTTTTGTGTTGTATCGATGCCATGTTAGGTTCTCTATTCCAGTGGCATGTTCTTTTCTATATGTATCTAGTAAGTTCAGTTCAGTCTTGTGTAAGCACTCGTACGTTGCACATCCTCGTATTAAACGTGTAAAAGTATAATCGTCGTTAATTACATATCCCAATCCTGTGCCTCCCATAGCAAAGTACAACAAAATAATTATTATAATTACTAAATACATCTTTTTGGTAAATATATTTGTGTATTTATTATACTTTCATTTAAAAAAAATTGTAAATCTTAAATTTTACTAATTTCAATTTATGTTTTAACAACTATTTGTATTTTAATATCAAAAATTTACTAACAATATTATTAAGTAGTTTTTCTAGTATTTCGCCGAACAATTATTTCAAACAAAGAAGTGACACCATCGCTCAAAAAATTCAAGTTATGAAAAAGAAAAGAAAGATAAAATGGTTCGAAAATAACAAAACTATAAATAAATGTGAATATTTCGTTTTTATTAAGCATTAACATATACCTACGTTTAAACCTAATTTATCAGATAATTTTTACAAAGTAAATTTGTAAGTAAACATATAAAAAGTAAATTGATTTGTCCTAAACTATCAAACAAAAACTATTTCAATTATTCGCCGAATGTATAGACGGACACGTGCGGATATCTTTCCTTCCATTGATTAACCAATTGATTAACCTGCAATTGATTTATATTACAGAAATCCAAAGAAATATTCTGCAGTTTAAAACATTGTTTCAAATAACGGAACAATTATCAGGTATATCAAGTTTCATGTTAAAAAAACATAACTTTTTTAAGTTTTTGCACTGCGCTAGTAATTCCAACTGGTAATCAGTGAGGACAGCATGGGACAAATAAACTTCTTGCAAGTTTTGATAAGAGGGAAGTAATCTAAATAAGCTCTCATCATCAGCTGGGCATTCGTATCTGTAACAAAATGATGTAATAGTACAGTACTTTAATTGCAAAGAAAAAATTCATGTAACTTTTTCAAGATGCAATTCTCGCAAAAGAAGCAAACAAATTTCAATAAAGAATACAATAATGTGTGTTTTAAAAGAAAATGTAGCACACACACTACAGATTAAGTATCACTTTTGTAAATTCTTACAGTTAGCGAGAGCATTAATACCCTCAGATGTAAGACGACGTGCGTACAGTGGTGAATCTATGAGTTCCACGTCATGACACGAATTTTCCAACTCTATTAGAACTGCATCGTCTATAAAGTCTTCAAAGCCTGCCGATAACTGACGAATCCGTTGATTATTTTGCAGTATTTTGCAAGACGTTCGGTTTGTTATACCAGTACGAGAAAGGGTTTACAGTGTTCCAAATTATTTAGCCCTCGAGATACGAAAATCCTTCGTCGTCTATGCCAGAATCACTTAGATCCAGTTCTAAGAAAAATTTGTATTACAAATTGTGATAACTTTACCACTAATCTTGACAATTATATACATTTAATACATGCATATACCTTTCAAATTTTTGCATGTCTCTGAAGTTTTAAGTAGGACAGGATTTAACATTATCCATCGTTGCAGTTACTTAATCTAAATGCGTTAAACGCCTGCCGCAATTATCAAGAAAGTTTACGAAATCATTAACATCAAAGTTGCATCCTGTAAGATCTAATTGTTGCAAATATTTACATCTAGGTGTAAAATCACAAATATATCGCACATAA